>NC_135734.1:1291666-1614583 GCF_041903045.1 Epinephelus lanceolatus
AATATGAGTCAGAGAGGGCCGTGATACACCAAAGTGTGTCAAGGGGAAAGTAAGGAAACAAGCAAGGGGGAGGGGGCAGGTGCTTAAGTCCTGAGTTATATAGTGACAGTGCATGCGGAGAAGAAGAAGGAAAAACAAACAAACAAATAAACAAACAAACAAAAAAAAAAACGGGAGAAACAGGCAGTGTAGCTGATGTATTGTGGCCTTGAGGTCGTTGTGCTCCATGCAGATTATCAAAAATAAACATATACATGTCTACTATACTGTACTGAAAAACAAAAACAAAAGAGAAGTCTATACTGAACACCAAAAATGTGAGAGTCTTGGTGGAGGAGGAAAGCCCGATTGCAGAGAAGAGTTGCCAGCACGGTGTGGTAGGTTTGAGAGGCAAGTGGGCCCCTTTGGAGTGATCCCATCGGTTCTTTGCAATGCGTCACGGAGCTGAAGTATCGAACATGCATGCGTGTATTTGAACCCTCCCAATGTGTTTATGTAAACCATCACCAGGGTCCAGGGCCTGCCCTGCGGGGGAAGGGGGGCGGTATGGCCGCAGAGGCAGCAGGACACCACGCAGGCCCAAGGACCCAGGGCGGCAATGGCCGGCACCCCCAGAGAGCCAGAGACACACCCCAGACAGGCGGGGCAGGAGGGCCCGCCCACCCACCGCCTGACGCGGGGCACATGGAACCTGTTCCCATCTGTCCCACAAGATGTAGGTGTATGTGGTGCTTTAAAATTGGAGAACAGATAAGGATGGGCCGGGGGGCAGCATGGAGGGCTACCGGACACCACTGTCCCATAGCCTGCCCCATCATGAAGCCCCCCAATCCATCAGTGGTCTGCACCTTGAAGAGTGAGTGTATGTGGTGCATTAAAACTGTGGAATGTGTGGTGAGTGAACTAAATGTGGTTTAGGAGGCCAGGCCAGTGTAGGCCCGGCCTGAGGGTTGGAGGGATGGATGGGAGGGGCTAGAAGGTGGCGCCAACCAGACCCCGGCGCCACGAGACCCCCAGCGCCCATGGACAGCGGGCCAGGCGGGCCCCAAGGAAACCCAACGGGCCCCCACCCAACCCCGCCCCCCAAGCAACTGCAGCGTCAGGCCCCCGCAATGGTCCCGACCTGGGCCACACCGCCCGCAGCAAATCGACCCCCAGCAGAAGGACAAGGCGCGCCACCAGGGTGCACGGACGACGGGCCCCACCCAGCCCCCCCGAACCCCGAAGCGCAGGAGCACAGGCCAACCCACAACCCCGCCAGTACCCCCCCAGACTGCCACAGACCCAAACCCTTATCTGCTGCGAGGGTCCAAAGGACAGAGGGATGTTGTATGCTGTAAAGCCCTGTGAGACACATTGTGATTTGTGATATTGGGCTTTATAGATAAAATTGATTGATTGATTGATGCTAATGACAGTACTCAGCGGGTTGACAAAGTGCCTCTGCTGTTTCACATCATCATTTTCCCCTTTTACTCCGTGTGATAACATCCCTAGAGGAAATACTAAAAACTCTGGGATGTTGTTGCCCTACAGTTGTCTATGGCAGCAGATCGTTCTGTGTTTCTACTGGTCAAAGTGACGGCTGTGATGGGAGAATTGGATCTCAGTGAAGGGCATGTGGTCCATAACTTTAATTTTGGAGACAAAAAAATGTAGGCTTAGCGCCCTGTGGTCCAATGCCCAATAGGAAATGTAGAATACTCAAAAGCACTTTAAAAATACTTGAGTTACTTTTCTCAGGGAGTAACATTGGAAGTACTTTAAAGGTACCTGAGTTACTTTTCTCAGGGAGTAACTTTGCAATTTAACTGGTTACTTTTCAAAAAAATAACACAGTAAAGTACTTTGATTACTTTTAAAGTAACCCTTACCCAACTCTGCTAACCAGCATGTATGCTCTGCACTTGCATGTGAGAAAAAACCTCTCCACACCAGCATATCGTGTCAGTCTATAATCCTCATTCAAAAAGGGAAACAGGAAGAGCGTCTCGATGCTACTTAGCCAATTAGCATATTATAGCCAACAAGTTTGTTTTGGTCTCATTCTCTCTGGGCTTTAGTGCTTTGTTTACTTTCCTCACTTCTATTTCTCTTCTCATGCACTAAGCTGAACTGCCAATCAGAGTAATTTCATTCACCAGCTGTCGCCAGACATATAGTACCACACATACTAGTGCGACAGATGCTCACCGATGCCCCAACATTGACCAACCTGTTGGCTTGGTTTGTCGGGGCCATAATGTGTAAAAAAAAAAAAAAACAGCAACAACAAAATTCACAACTACATGTCATTCAGTCTTTGATTCCATGTTTAAGACATGTTTTGACAGACTAGGAGACTGAGTCAGATAGAGCTGTTTGCAGTGTAGCATCAAATGTATGTTGGTCCATTTACACTAATCACAAACATGACATGGACATATGCACAGACTTACTGCTCAAACTCAAAGTGGCTTCAACTAAACATGGACTCAATGGGGGCGAATACTTCTACAAGCATTTATCATGTGTTTTCTGTTTGTAAATAATTTAGGTCAGTTTGTAGGTCGTTTTGATATTTTTATCTTACCCCTCAGTCTGTTTATTCTATGTTGTCAATACAGAAATCTGACTTAATACTTTGATAGAGCATGGCGCATGTACACGAAACACAAACGAACGTGCGCACGCGCATGCACACACACACACACACACACACACACACACACAATCATCAAGGTTTATACTCAATCTCTATATCAGGCTACATCTTCATCCTTTCTCACCTCTTGTGCACATACACACATACTGTCTGTATGTCCCCACAGACATACAGACACACACTGATGACAGAGTGGGATTGAAGGCATCAAAGCCCTCTTATCCTGCTTTGCCTGCCTGATCAGCTCTGCTGGGAGGATTGGAGTGGAATTGGCTGGGATTAGCTTAACACTGCCATGTGGCATTAAGCACATCACCCTGCCAAATGACATGCAGACACATCCACACATATGTGTGTAATGTTTCTGTACTCATATTTATGGTTCCTCCGTGGCTGCAGAATATAGAGTGAGAATATGTTAAAGTGTTATCAACAAAGGAGTGGCCATGTGCATGTGAAAGAGCTCCTGTTGGCCAAAATGTCTAAGTGCAGATGGTCGACAGGGGAGACAGCAGTGGAGAATCCCTCCTGTCTGTTTACTGTACTGAATATGCTATAAGTGTAGCTTTCTAACAATAGGTTGCTTGAGTAAACCACTTAAACACAGCAAACTGCTGTCAGATTGTTAAGAATTTTAAGTTGAATGGCATTAAATGCATAACAGAAATCAGTAACAATATGGTGAAGTCTAAATCCAGAGCCGTGCATTTTTGGACAGACAAGGAGACACAGTTCATGATGTGAAAACATGGAATGGCGACCTGTTCAAAAAAGTGGCAGAACAGCTGGACCATTCTTGATTGTTTGGTTTGTGACGTAATAGGTCAACTGGAAAAGGTCTAACAAGCTGATAGGGGGTATATCGCCACCTATAGTAGCGGAGTCGGATGTACTTTGGTCAATAATTTCTTTATTTAATTTTTTTAAAATTTTATATACTTTATTAATCCCTGAGGGGAAATTCAATTTTTTCACTCTGCATGAAGTGGAGAGATGTCAGAGTGGGGCTGCCCATGACAGGTGCTCCAAGCGGTTGGGGGATTCGATGCCTTGCGCAAGGGCACCTCGGCAGTGTCCAGGAGGTGAACTGGCACCTCACCAGCTACCAGTCCACACTCCATATTTTTTTGGTCCGGACGGGGACTTGAACAGGCGACCTCTGGTTCCCAACTCAAGTCCCTATGGACTGAGCTACTGCTCAGAGGAAATTGATTTTCCTCCCGTGCATGTTCACTGGGACAAGGACAATAGTCCAATTAAATGGCCTTGTCAAACTATAACTGTAGCTCCACTCAACTGTGCATGTAAACATAGTCAGTGTTTTCACCCAGGAGGAGTGTATAAGTGTGTAACCCATGCTAGTGGTGTTACTACCTGTCTCAGGTTGACTGCTGTTACTGGCCTATTGTTACTGATTGTTAGAATAGAGAGATATCAAAAGCAAAAGACTCTGATGCCAAATGTATCTTCTGAAGTAATATGGAAACTGCTTCATCCTTGTCACCCTGTATTAATCTTCCAGAACTCAGTCTCCACCTCATTCATTCCTCCTGTTATGCATCTGTGCAGTCTCAACCCAATCACCACAATAAAGGTCTGCATTGTACAATTTTGTAAATTACAAAAATGTAACACTTGTAAATTATAATGTAGTGGATATCTTGACACTTTATTTTCCTTCACATTACAACAACATTGTATTTAACATGTAGTATAAAACTATTTGGTTATGGTAAGGAAACCTCATGTACCTGCTTTTAGTGCCACAATGGCAGTGCAGCCAGCACACAGTGAAATGAGTGGGTCAAGCTCACTAGGGTTTAGGTAAGGTCAACATCCTTTCTTATTATGTGAAACCAAAGGTATTAGTATATACTGTGGCTTGCCAGAAGCTAGTACGGCTGTAAGGCCTAGTGATCATTAAGTCCCCTAGACTTGACAGCCAGTACTACCTGTCCTTATATAAGATAAACACTAATTATTGACCTGTGTAAGTTAGTCCAAATTTGAAGCACATGCTCTCCAGGTATATCTTTTAGCTAAATTAGGGGCGTGTCAATATGGATGGCAATATTAGTCTGCCACTCTGTCCATAACTCTGCTTCAGTCAGTGATTGCCATGGAGACACTGAGCGACAGGCTGCCAGTAGCCGGCTCAGGTGGCAGCAGCTGTTTGTCCATGGCGGCTGCTAAATGCACCCTGTCTGTCTTCACTGCTGCTGTTGCAATCATGATAAGGTGCACCTTAATGCTGATGATATGAGTCTGATCTGAGTCCTGTTGCTCACTGTGCTCTGAACAATAAAGCAGAAATCCACAAAATACAAATAACTACAGCAAATAATGAATACAAATTAAATGTCGACAAGAGGCTTTCATACCACCTGTCCAAAAACATGCAAATCCACAATCAATACATCAGTTCAGCCAACACATTAGTAATCATTGACTCAATAACTGATAAAGTATTTGTCAAATCAATATCAAAGCAGACTGAAGGGAGCACTGTTCAATTAGAGCAGAGAGTAAAGCAATGAACAAATTAATGTATTCTTGGCACACACACTCATACCGGACCAATGATTTGTGTTTACACTGGAATACACACTTATCGGTGGAAATGTTCACACACAATACAGTAAGCTTTAGTGGTGATTATAATGAGACAAGGAGCTAAACCCAAACACACAGAGGCACAAACATACACACAAACACACAGACGCACAGACACACACACACACACACACACACACACACACTAAGCATGCCACTTACCAGCCACGTCCCTGCTGCTGTCTCTCAACTGTGCATATATTCCAGCGTGTGTGTGTTTTGGTGAGTATGTTAGAGGACAGGGTTCTAACACACTATCCAGCCCTCAGTCAGAGCCATGGTAAACGTCATCATCAGCTAACAATAGATCCTGTTGGAAGGAGAGCTAAGCAAGCGGCTGGATGCAGGACAATAATAGGCAACCTCTCCTCAGGTAGGAATGGATGGAGGGAGGAAGGGATCTTACAGCGCATGCCTGGCAGAAAATCCCTGGGTATTATAACATCACATGACCACCTATCCTCCGTCAGTCGCAGAGCCAGTCAAGGAGATGAAAGCAAGGAGAGAAACAGGCAGAGAGAGGACACGAGTGAATGGGTGGAGGGGGGCGACGTCACAGTTGTGCACAATTCCTCCTTTTCATTACGGTGACAGAGACACAGGGAGGAGGCATGAGCCAATAAGACTTGAGGACCATCTGCTGGTTGAAACCCCTCCCTGAGCAGAAAAGCCAACACTAACAGAGGCAAACATGGAAAGGAGAGACAAAGGAAAAGCCCAGAGAGAGAAGCAAGAGATCAGCCTACAGACAGCAAGAGAAAAGGAATAAAAAAGTATTTAGCCTACTTTGTTTAAAATAAACACAGTGAAACGGAAAGGATATAAAAAGCAAGAAAATCTCAGTAGGTCACAGGCTTATATCAAAAAATCGATCGTATCATCTAGATGCAGAGAGGAGGTTGTATGTTTTCTGTTTGGGACAGGTGCTAGATAACATTCACTCCAGGAAAAAATGGACTGACCCCATGTGCAGTTTTGAATCTAAACATATTCTATCCTTTGTCATGTAAACCAATTACCCGATAACACAGTGCATATGACACTTTTTTGGGAGCTTTAATGTCAATTTTTATGTCTCCACACTGGCAACAGCCATGGCCAGAGGCATTGTGTTTTCAGGTTGTCTGTCCGTCCCATTTTTGTGAATGTGATATCTCAGAACACATTGAGAGAATATTCTCACATTTGGCACAAACATCCACTTTGAGTAAAGGCTGAATTGATTTGAATTTGGAGGGCAAAGGTCAAAGTTCAAGGTCACTGTGACCTTATCCATTGAGAAAATGTTCATATGTGTATATGTATGTATATATATATATGTGTGTGTATGTATATATATATATATATATATATATATATATATATATATATATATATATGTATATGTATGTGTATATATATATATATATATATATATATATATATACACACATATATGTATGTGTGTATATATATATATATATATATATATATATATATATACACACATACATATAGGAGGGGAAGCTCATTTTCGGCCTACATCATAAAATGTGTTCGTTTATTTATACGTAAATTCTACCCTCTGGGGCTGCTGCGCGAGGTTAGTGTGACCACCTGTGAGTGCTATGGGACGGTGGAGGGGCTCACAGCACCCGCTGCTCATTGGGGACAGTAACTGCAGAGCGACAGAAGTCAGAGTCTCCAAACACGAGTACAGTCTCCAATAACACCAGAAAAAGATGCTAGATTTGTCGCTAGTCGTTTTTAATAAAGAAAAAGTCACTAAAAGGATTGTGTCTCCAGATCAACTCGGAACAACAGAATGAAATGAAACTTGAAAAATGCTCCGGTGGTTTATATTTCAAGATCACTGATGCGCTCATTTCGCTGTCAATCAAAAAGGGATTCAGGCTCAGACAGATCATCCAAACATCATGCAGAAGCCCAGCGTCCAGGCCAGCCGAGGCCAGCCCACTGCCCCATAGACCCCCAGAGACGCTGAGCGTCCGATGGGCAGGAGAAAACCGAGCATTTATCCAATGACTGTCTAGTTTCGCTGCAGTGGAACAACCCACTCTATGCTTCCCCATTGAAGTCTTTGGACGCTGAGCTTCCACTGTTTAATGCACCGTGACGCTACGGGAATGAATGAGAAGAAAGTCGCGTCAGTGACGTGTGATAAGTAGCTGATTCTGAACAAAAGTTGATCGCGTTCTAGCGCATATTTAGTCAATGAAATGTAAACACAACAGTACATATTTGACCACTTATTTTTTGACATTTTAGGGGAAGCTGAGCTTCCCTTGCAGTCTTAGAGCAATCACCACTGACATATATATATATATATATATATATATATATATATATATGTATATGTATACATATATACATATGTAGTTAGTTAGAATATGTCGAGATCACCTGGAGGGAATTTCTTCAAATTTGGCACAAACAACTTGCATCTGTCTCATTTTTTGAATCTCAAGAAGGCCTTGCTGGAATATCCTCAAATTTGATACAAACATCCACTTGGACTCAAGAATGAACTGATCAGAACTGATAGTCAAAGGTCAAAGGTCAGGGTTAGTATGACCTCAAAAACATATTTTAGGCCATAACTCAAGAATTCATATGCTAATTATGAAAAAACTTCACACTGACTTCTAGTAGGATAAAATAATGAAGTGAGGACATTTAATAATATCCAAAAAGGTCAAACGTCAGCTTCACTGTGACATTGCAATGTTATGCATGAAACACTCCTGCATTGTAAATGTGGTGTAAATGGGTGTAAATACAATCCATGCAAATTGTTTAAAACTTACCTTAATGTATTAGTCAGCAATTAAAATATATTATAATGGGTAAATTCTACCTGCACTACCCATTTTTTAACAGTAGTAACAACTGCAACATAAAAATGTAGGGATTTGCTAAAGGCAAGTTGGTTATTGATTATTAATTACCAATGGTAATTAGTTAAGAAATTAAATTATTAATATGTATTAATAATTCCGGGGCACCACCCTGGATACAGGGATCAATGACCAACCGGTTTTTAGACAAAAAGGGAAAAAATCCTCGTCTCAGTTTGCTAATATAGGTGAATATTAACAATCAAATAATTAGAAGGCGTGAACCCGAGCACTGACCATCACAACCAGCTACTGATACAAAAACAATGCACAAATCACCACAGAGGACTGCTATAGTAAAGTCACAAATGTTTATGAAACAATTATGATCCAACAATCACAAGCTGTTCACTAAACATACTACACTAAATTGACTTACTAGAAGCAACAAATCAAAGCATGTAAGTGGGTCTCTGTGTGTGTGTGTGCATATGTGCATATGTGTGTGTGTGTGTGTGTGTGTGTGTGAAGGGAGAGAGGTAGAGAGAAAGAGAATGGCAGGCGTGGCCTCTTGAGGGACACACCACGTCACGGCAGGTACTGATAAGAGTAAGGCGGGAAATTTGAGGGAAGAAGTACTGAGGCGGGATACTAGAGCAAGACAATGGGTCATAAAACAGCTGGCCACATGTGCACCTTTAAAGTACGCACAAGATGGCGTCCGGCGGGATCAAACACACTGTATGCTCTAACAGAATAGCTGTGCCAACACGTGTAGGTGTGTAGAGTGTGGTAATGGCGAACTGCCCTTAAGGAGTTGCTCACAAGACAATGTGTGATTTTACCACAGGTATAATGTGTGTATGTGTGTGTGTGTGCGAGTGTGCGTGTCTCCGTGGCGCTCTCTTACTGACTCGGAAACAAAGGCCAGCTGAAACCGTCTTATGACTCTTTTAACACAAACAGTGACTTTACCTTGCTGAGATCAATATTAATATAACTGCACGGTATATTTAGAATCATTTACTTGCTTTACTGTGCCGTAATAAGGTGGGGAGTGGAGGCTGCAGTGCGTACGCTACTCACAGCCACAAGTTGCGCGTCTTGCTCTGCAGCAAGCACTCTAACGTTTGGCAATTTGACACGTTTGCTTGGGTTCAAAGTCAAACAGAAACTAACAAACACACAGACAGACTTGTTCAGCTCTCCTGTGCTGTAAGGGAAATGTTTCTGTCCATGCGCGTAATCTCCACTGTGGTCCCCCTTATTTACGAATGGGCCTCAGTTTCAGTCAGACTTGCGATGGAATTCTTTGTAAATATGACGACGCACCGCTCCGTCTCTCATCCAGCTGCTCTCTGCTGTTATTATCAGGGATGCATTTAACTGACTTGCTGTGATTTCACCCATTCTCACTGTAGAAGATGTTATGCTGTCCTCTATGCCCTTAATGCAACTAATATAGACTAGTGCAGGTGATGGTCATATAGAATTGCAGGAATTTTGTTTAAAATAACATTAATTTACAATTATGTATCCCCTTTATTTTATAATATGCATTTTACTTTTTCAAGCCATGTTTCCAGAGGCTTACTACATAATGCTGCTCTCACAATCTGGATGTAAAAGTTAGATAATAACCTAATTGTAGTTTAATTTGAAATTCTGTAGTGACAGAGTAAAATGTGACACTGTTACAGGGGAGACATGAAAAATATCATGCTTACCAAAGCTGTGAGAGTTAAAAATGTGTTGATGTCAAAATGCAAAGTTAAATACAGTAGTACAGAAATTTATAAATATATTTCGACCTGAAGATTTACTTATTCACCGGGTCCCAGGACATCTGTTGTTTCCAGGTCTGGCACTACCAAATCTTTGCCTTTCTATCCTGTTCATCAACCTGCAGGTGTTGGACTCACCTGTCTGCAGCTTTCATTTATGTATGTTTTCAGAAATGAGCAAATACATTGACTTTAAGACCGTAGTTACAATACACTGTATTGACACTGACTGAAGACCCTAACCTGAGGAATAAAATGAGGAAAATTTCCCCTGATACAGTAAATGTGTCACGCATGTAGAGATACAGTGCTCATTTTCACATTGTGGTAGGTGATTAGTGGGGATTTGGTTGTTTGATAAATTGAAGCGTATCCCTTCACCTAAGCACATTGGAAACTGAGTCCTTTTCTGTGTATCCAGGTCTTAACCCTATGGGCCCTAGGCCTTTTTTGGGGTATTTTTCCTGCATGCTATATCTTGTTTTTTTTCCAGGACAATCTGGGCAATCCAGATTGAATTCCATTCATTCCATGACCTTCTATATGCCTGTATTTTATATTAAATTTTATATCAATGAAAAAAACAAATCTGTGTGACTAAAAAAACTAACATTTTTACATGTATCTCAGCATAGCAAGTTGGAAGTAGACATATTCTGCCATATATGAAGAGGGGAGAGTCTCTGAAATCTGGCAATATAAGAACCATGATGCTGGGACATTCTGTCACTTCACAGTTGTCCAAAACATGTGGTTTGTGCCAGGCCGACATGATTGCCAGCATTTTTTCATTATTGCAAGAAATTCCATCGACTCATTCACAAGTCAAAAATGTATTTTATCTGAAAGAAACATGCAATATTTACATCTAAGATAATTGAAAATAGTCAACCAAGTGCAATGATGTCCTCCAAGATAATATTTGCCACTTTGTTTGCAGTTTAAAAAAAATTGGGGCATGGGAGGGGGGGGGGTGTCCCCCCCTCAATGTATATGGTGACTACTGCCCTGTCAGCATGCATAATTAGGCTACAAGTGTCTGGGTGTGCAAAGGTGAAGTGCGCTTGTCTTGTCATACAAAGTTTGATGGAGTGTCAACTGGACAATATGGAGATATTTGCATTTTGAAAGCTGGACTACAAATGTGGATAGACAGGGAGAATTGTAAAGAAATTCGTCGGGTTTTTATTTTGTAGACAATTTATTTGGATTTATAGCATGATGGGATGACAGCACAATGATGTGTGGTATCACTGGAAAGCTCTGGTCCTGCACTTTAAAGTCATATGCGTGGCATTTCTGTGCGAGCCTGCATTTGCGAGTAGCCCAATCCATCTAAGAGTAATGTGTGTGCAAAGCTGTATGAAACCTCTGTTATACATCAACTTTATCATTTTTTTTTCGCTGTGAAAACATTGGACTACCGACAAGTGCTTAGTCTTGTCGCGGAGAAAATCGATAGAGAACAGGTGTGAATTTGGACTATGCGTCGTTCAGGCCCAGAGGGTTAAAGATAACATAAGACAGACGACATACTTCTATATCGAACTTTCTTTTCCTCCTCCTCCCACATCTGAAGGCTTGGACCTTTTCATTATTATGAAATGCAGGTAAAATGTAAATATCTGTTTATCCTGACCAGATTTTGACACAGACCCCACACTCAGTGCACACAGTACAGGTGCAGGGGCAGGGCAGATGAAAAATTTTGAGGAACAGGGGTGCAAAGTGTATTTCTTTTTTTCTTTCTTGCTTGCTTTCTCTCTTTCTATCTTTTTTTTCTGTATTTGTTCATTTGTTACCTCCGGAAAAAAATAGGATTGGCGCCCACTGGCGAATTTTTATTATTTTTTATTTTATTTTCATTTTTTTCCCAGCGCCCACAGACAATGTGGTGCCTTAGCCGACCGCCTATATCGCCTATGCCTTAAGCCGGCCCTGGCCAACCTTTTACAGCAGGGTAAATGCAGCACACCCCCCTTTGTCCCCCGGGTATGAGTCATAATCTTAGATTTTGCAAAAAGAATTTTGTATGGCTCTCTGCAGCCACTTATGGGATATTAACTTTTCATATTTGTGTTGAACCCAAGTGACAGAATTTTCCAAGACTTGCTTAGCAAAGCTTTGCTGTGGTATCTGAACAGATGTAGCATCTGTGCACCAAGTTTGGTAACAATTACTCAAGCCAATATTGATTAATGCACATTTATGTAAAATTGAAGTTAAAGACAAATGTTTAAGACCGGACAATTTAGAACGACTGAAGTATCAGTATGTCCTTGATACTTTGGATTGATGATAATTGTAATATTTCAGGACAAGTGGCCCAGTGGTTTCTGACATGTTCTTGAAAAAAAGGATTTCGAGAAAATTGAGAAAAATTTGCAATATTTGTCATTTTTAAAGCAGTAGACAGCAATCATCAACTGGCAGCCCACAGGTCATACAGCGCAGTCTTGATTCCAACCTACAGCCCTTTGCTGCATGTCATCCTCTCTCTGTCAGCCTTTCACGCTAAATGCCGCCCTATCAAATGGATGCAAAATGTCAAAAAAACTATTTAAAATGATAAAAGAAATTGGACTCTAAACCAAGATGTTTTCAAGATAATTGCAAAAATTGATTGTTAGAGAGCTACCTTCTGTCCATTTTTTTTCTGTGCCTAAGGATTGGGCAGAGTTTGCAACCCACCTGCCAATTTTTGGTGACTTTTGGCCTTACCTTTATTGCTGGCGAAAGAAAGCACAGGGCTCCAGCAATGACATGCAGCTTTGACCCCTCAAAATACTGTGGCAAAGGCTGTCACTGATTTGGTCAACTGCCTGAAGAATGATAATAGATTTGTTGTATTGTTGTGGAGGTGAACAGAAGAAACAGCAGACCACTGAAATGTGTTAATTTATTAGTGAGAGCACAGAGAGGAGGACAGGTGGCAGGAAGAAAATACAGATATCATATTTGGATGTATACAGATGATGTACTCTAAACACAAAAGGCTAAATTCGGCCTGGGCCTAAGAGCCCCTGGTGCCTAAAAATTCCCAGATTAATTGTGTGTTGGTCAATTCGAGCATGTAAACACATATGTGTCAGTTTTTTAATTTAACTGTCACAAAGTACAGAGTGACAAGCAGAAGACTAAAGACTTAACACAGCCTTTTTAATCCCATCACTTTCTCACACTGCTAATCTCAACACAAGGTACAACAGACCTGGGGGGTATTCCAGAAAGCGGGTTTAGTGAAAACTCTCAGTATGTTAACCCTGAAATGAGGGAAACTCTGGGTTTTCAGTTCCAGACAGAGAGGTAATTTAAACTCAGAGTCAATCACCATGGCAACTGACTCTCTGTGAACCTAACCTGCTCGCTGGCAGGTTTTCTATGAGAAACCTTGAGTTCACCCTGTCTCCTCCCTACTGCTGAGCCTGAAGCAAGCTGGCAGACAGACATGGGTTGTCCCTATGTAGGAAATCCTATCGATATCGAGGCAGAATTAATTAACAATGCCTTATGCCGGGAGGGGATCTTCAGACCCCGTTTAGATGTGCTGTCATTCCCCAGTGAATATCTGTTTGAACCGTACCGTTTTTCATTTGACTCAATCATTTACCTCAACAACATTCTCCGGCCACACATATCAAATCTGACACACCGCAGACGTGTGCTCTCATCAGAGCAAATATGCATCGCGCTACGTTTTTTTGTGAACGGTAGCTTTTTATATGATATTGGTGGCCTACAGTATATAATGAAATAGCCACTGAATGACAGGTTATTTAAGCTACTTTGTTTAATAAATCAAATATGAATAAAACTAAAGAAAGGTACAGTCATGGCCAAGTCAAATATGCCTTACTTGTTTGAATGATATTTTTATATTTCATTTTAAGCTGCTTTCAAGTGCGTTTTTCCCCTGTGAGATTGCACCTACATGAAAATCAGATTTTATTCAAAACCACTCCACCACTTTTTCACCTGTATACTCCAATTTTAATTAAATGTGGTTAAATGTAAATTAATGGCAGGGCTCTCAAGTTTTGGTGTCAGTTCAGTGTGAGATTTTTGCTGGGTGGCGAAGGGGGGAGGGGGGGCGGGGGGTTCTTGGGTATGGTAGTTTTTAAAGGATTCAAATTTCAAATAAGTCATCAACCATCTATATGTGCTTAAAATAGCTGCCGAAATTAGCAAGGATTCTTTTTTAATATTTTTTGGGGGGGTCCTTGACAGGACAGTTACGCGTGAAAGGGAGAGAGAGACAAAGGGAGTGACATGCAGCAAGGTGCCACAGGCCGGAGTTGAACCCGGGCCGCTGCGGCAAAACCAACATATATGGGACGCCTGCTCTATCCACTAAGCCACCAACATCCCATTAAGCCAGCTCTGCTTGCTAAATTTCACATGCCGCCTCTCTCTCCTTGGCAGCTTTAGCAGTGTTACTTTTTTATGAAATATATGCTCATATTCGCTGTAGGCATTCATGAGCGCCTCCAATTCCACAGGTGTAAAATAAGTTGATCGCTTTTTCTCTCTGGTTGCCATGGTGAATCGAGGTATTGGGACTCCACTGATGATGGCTTTTTATTGTGGTTGTGCACATGCTTAACTCAAGGTGTGCCTACTCAGAGTTGATTGAACTAATTCAAATCAGCTGTTCTGGAACAGGATACTCAGAGTTTCCCAGCTCAGGGTAAGTCAACACAGAGTTCAGGATTAGACTCGGAGTTTGTTGAACCTCTTACCTGGAATACCCCTCTGGCTGTCTGTCACACACACAGGAAGTCAGATTGGGGATTGCTGTCAGATGTTGTGGGGAAAGTCTTTCACCATGGCACAGAAAGTCTGATTGCAGCATTCATAAACACACAAAAACAAAGGCATCACACACACTTATACACACATGGCTGTTCTACTGTCAGATTCATATGCACTATGAATATGTATCATTATCAACCAACAACAATAACAACATCAATATGAGTCATCTGTAAAGAAGTGATGATGACTGGGGTTGAAGACATTCCCAATTTGATTCCTGTGTCAACAGAGAGAAAAAGAAAAAGTTTTGAGTTTTTTGGGAAAAACAGATTAAATCTTTATTAAAAGAGAAAAGAGCACATTCAATGAACCATTTTAAAAAAAAAGACCATAACCTTTTTTGACTCCTCCTCACACTCCAGTATTATACATGCTTTCACTGAATACTTTCATTCATTCATTCACCCTTCATTCATTATCTGTAACTATTTATCCTAGTCAGGGTTGTGGGGGGCTGACATTGGGTGAGAGGTAGGATACAATTTAGAGTCACCAATTAACCTAATGTGCTTCAGACTGTGGGAAGAAGCTGCAGAAACTGAAGATAACCCACACTGACATGGGGAGAACATGCAAACTCCACAGCCAGCCACTGGGCTCGAGCTGTGAGGTGACAGTGTTTAATTAGCAATTCTAGAATAGTAATTAATTTCCCTGACCTTGTTTTATTCTCGTTTCAAGATATGGCCACTTTTGTCCTTCCAGAAAGGACATTACTCGAATGACCCTTTTTATTTTTCTATAAGAAAAACAAAAATGAAAACATGTTCTCTAATAATAATAATAAGTATTATTATTATCATTATTATTATTATTATTATTATTATTATTATTATTATTAATAACACTAATTAACACTATTACAGAGCCCCTCCATCATGGCTGTAAAAAACAGAGAAGAAAACCAAAAGCACTAAACACATTCTACAGTATGGATGTTCCACCCTGCCAAACACCTTTTCTTTTTCTTGGGGCATTTTTTGCCTTTAATGGACAGGACAGTTAAGTGTGAAGGGGGGAGAGAGAGAGGGGATGACATGCAGCAAAGGGCCACAGGCTGGACTTGAACCCGGGCCGCTGCAGCAACAGCCTTGTACATGGGGCGCCTGCTCTACCACTAAGCCACTGACGCCCCAACCAAACACCTTTTCTTGATAGTTCAGACTGTGTGGTTGTCACCTTTTCTTGATACAGAGAAACACCTAAGACCACTTAAGTCCCAATGAGTTATACTTCCAAATAATAAGGTAAACATCTCTGATAGATCTGCTTGAAATGCAGTAACTGTGATCAACATGTATGATCTAGTCCATTGCTTTTTTTCACTGTGCCAGAGTCTTTGAGAAAAAGTCTCGATATTCTTTCTCAGGGCAACAAAGTGGGTATAGCTCTCCCAAAGGTTAGAGTAAAACCTCCTCTTTCCACACTGTTATTAATACAAGTCCCCCAAGAAACCATCAATGCCGGGAATCAATCAATCAATCAATTTTATTTATAAAGCCCAATATCACAAATCACAATTTGCCTCACAGGGCTTTACAGCATACGACATCCCTCTGTCCTTATGACCCTCGCAGCGGATAAGGAAAAACTCCCCAAAAAAACCCCTTTAACAGGGAAAAAAAACGGTAGAAACCTCAGGAAGAGCAACTGAGGAGGGATCCCTCTTCTAGGACGGACAGACGTGCAATAGATGTCGTACAGAACAGATTAGCATAATAAATTAACAGTAATCCGCATGACACAATGAGACAGAGAGAGAGACAGAGAGAGAGAGAGAGATGCATTCTCCATTCAGTGCCACCTGGAATTATTTGAGAGAAAATGGACATGCCAGCTCGGCATTTGTTGGCATTTATACTTAGTTGTAAAGGAATTGCGATACGACATGGCGCTTTTTCTACACCCACAACTGTTGAGCATGACAAAAATCCACAGCTCTCTTCCTGACATCTGGAATCTGTGAGCTCATGCCCATCAGCTCTCCAAAAACAGTGTATGAGGCAAGCCTGGAACAAGCAGGGTGGAGGGCACGCATATCCAAAAAACTTTAACGGGTGCTGGATCAAAAAATCAAACTAAAGCAAAAACCAGACAGGAGATCTGCACATTATATTAAAAGCCTCCAGTAGTAGTACAATAATCACCATCACAAAGCAATGATGGTGATTTCAAAATGCCTGATGAAGATCTCTGTTAGATCAAAATGAGGCAGGTCTGACCATTTTTCTTTCCATTAAAGACGACTTTGGAAAAAGCCATTCTTATGCTTTCATCCCAAGCAGATCTGCCTATACTACAAGCTTTTGTCTCTCTGTCCTCTTTAATACTGGAGATCCACAATCTCAGTCTCTAGGGAGCTCTGTATTCATCACATAATGAATGTTTGGTCGGTCCCAGGGGCACAGACTGTGTGGTTGTCTCCAAGCTTAGATGTTTGTGGTGGGTTGCTCCTTTAATGCAGTGTGTTTCAGTCATTAAGTGCGAGTGAATGCAGCCTCAGACCTGCCTTCTCCCCCAACCACACCCCTAATTAGTGCCAGATTATATAAGGACCTTGGTGGCTGTGCTCATTCTTTGTCTCTTGTCCTCTTCCCTGTTGTGGTTGTTTGTTAGCAGATACGTTGTAAATTCCTTTAGACAAGTCAATGCTTTTAACCCTGTGTGCCTGTCAGCTTTGCTCAGATCCATTATCCAAGCACAATGCATGTGGAACCTTTTGTATGTTTACCTGCTGCGGTTTTGCGATCTTTGTTTTGCTGTTTTGCTGCTTTGTACCTATTTTTCTGTTAATAAACCAGCTAGGGTGTTGGTTCTTTTCTTTTAGTGAGGCAGAGTGCCATCTTTTTGGGAGGTGAGGCACCTATGCATGCAATGCAATGCATGTGAGTAAAAGCACCGGGACACGAGTTTAGATTGTACCATTTTGCCGTGAGTATTGCAGTGTTGCACTTGTGGTGAATAGGTGGCACCTCTGGGCACTCCTTATTGTAGTCTGCCTCTCTATGAGTGGCTTCTGCTCACCTCCCCTAGTTTTGTTTTGTTAAGTTTTGTGTTGGACAGAATATTTTTTCTAAAAGAGTTTGGTTTAAGACTGTCTTGAGCTAATTGTAATAAACAGTATTTTAAAAATTGGCATCAAATCAAACTTTATTTATATAGCGCTTTTCATACATTAAAAATGCAACACAAAGTGCTTCACAAAAAAAAACATACAACAAAAATACTACAAATATTGAAAACCCACCTCTCCCACCCCCACACATAAACACACACACACACACACACACACACACACACACATACATACACACACACACACACACAGACACACACACACGCACACACACACACACACACACACACACACACACTCAATATAGTAACATGTCAGGGCTATCCTGCTCCGGAGCAGGGTAAATTCAGGGTTGAATCTGACCCTATAAAAAGCACCACCCACTGGCCAATCAGCTGTTCGGAAAAAAATGACTCCGCTGACAGAAATGCAGCCCAGTCATGACGGGAAGTTTAATTAATTTGATTGATTTTGATTTGAAAGTTTATTTTGAACATTAAAAAAGAAAAGAAAGCAACAACAACAGACTTCATAAGAAAGAAACTGATCATTTGCGGACACTTAATAGCACCATTAATTAGTGCCAACATTTTGTTTTGTTGGAGGAAATGATCCCTGTTAAAGAGAATGGACCTAATTGACAGCTTTGCTGCTGGAAATGTGGAAAGTAGCCTATCATGTCTACACTTCATGGTGTTTGAGGGATTTTCCTTTTTGTTTTTTAAAGAGGGAGACTATTGTGGTGCAGCTGTTAATTTCTAACACAGCTCAATATCAGGATGATTTTATTCAGACTATCAATATGGTGTTGATGTGATTTAATTGTGGCGTCAGCTTTAAGCTTTATTGTAGCATATATAACGTTATAACGAAGACAAATTTATCGGACGCAATGATGTTAGACGGTAATTGTAATACACGTGCAGCATTGATTTCATGGGATTCAAGGGTGTGATCAGTGTCAGATGTACAGGTACAGGTACTGTAGCTACTTGAACCAGTGATGAGTAATTTAACCTACACATAATTTTATTTTTTACCTTGTTTTGTCTTGATTTTTCCCTCTCTCCTCCTCTCTTTCTTCTTTCCTTACCCGTTTTTTTTCTTCTCTATTATGTGATTTCACTGATGTTTTGATAGGGGAATTTCTTTGATAAGCTTTAAGTGGCTTCTAACCTCTCCGGCACTTTTCTTTTTTTAATCTTGTAAATTTTATACTGTCTGTTTTTAACATTATGTGCAAATAAACTAATCTAACATTATCCATCCCGTTATGCGTTGCCACGCATGTTTCCTCCTCCTGCAGCTGCCACGGTGTTGACCTTTTCTGTAATGTTGCTTTTCTCCTCCTCATATTTTAGTAGAATTAATCTCTGATCCTCACGAGAAATACTTTTTTTGCCCTCACATACGGCGCTCTGTGAGGGCGATCAGTGACGCTGCGCTTCTCTCATGATTGTGATTTGTCCGCTGCATGCGCGTTCACGGCTCTTGATAAAGCAACCCTGGGTTGAGTTACCGAGTTGATATCCAGCGTCGTGATACCGATTATCCTGATTGCCATTATTAGGGTTAGTCAACCCAGGATTGGTCTGGGTAACCCAGAAAAGGTTGATCTCGCTTCGTGATACAGGCCCCTGGTGAGGAAAAAACACCTATAGGGAGCTCATCACAGCCTGTCACAGCCTACGGCCACAGGGAGCGCCGCTACAGAGACCACCCCAACCCAAACAGACCGGGGTAGACTCCACACGTGGTGCAGAGCCCCTCAGTCCCCCGGGCCTGTGGGATCTCCAAGGCGACGTCCCCGTGGGCAGACCGGACACAACTCCCAGTGTGGAGGCTCCCCATGAGGAAACACTGGAGCTAAAAAACTAAAAGACTAAAAGGCAATGGGATAGGTTAAAACAAGTATGAGAAAAAATAATGATAAAATGCATAAAAATGTAAGGATTTAGAGAAATTAACGATTTAAATATTAAAAAAATGAAGATTTAGAAATTTAATAATAATAAAATGCATAAAGATTTAAAAATAACAAATTCTATAATGTATTATCTGACTCACCCAAGTGCACAGATTTATTAGATGAGATGTCTATAATCAAATCAATGTTCCACATCATCCAAAGCAGACTGCAGTAGAGTCATGCCCCCTTTTTTAACAAGCATGGCCAACCATGACGCAAGGAGGAAGCACAAGGCATATTTCAGTCTTTAAATCATAGTTAAGTACATAATTTGTTGTTCAAACTGTTTTTAGTAAACATGAGATGGTTTGTTACTTATACATGTAAAAAAAAATCATATGAAAGATTTATGGCTTTTAATCAGGATTTTTTTCAAAAATGTCTGTCCATTGGAATGGAGGGTGGATCTGAATGTCACCAGAAAATTAAAATGGAAATACTGTTGTGACTTGATTTTCTAAAGAAACAATCAGCTTAAAACATTTTATTGTGTCCACAGAATATTCAGCTCTTGAGTTTTTCAGCATTCTGTTCAAATACAATGCAAAATATATATCCAATGGGTCTCATTCATGAAAAGTGAGTAAATCTGTGTGTAGATTTGCACATAAAAGCCTACTCTACTAAAAACCTACTTCGGATTCAGGAACGCTCAGATTTGATCGTAAACATGTGTGTATGATCATGAATGCCAATCCATCGTAAAGTGACAGCGCGCTCCCAGTAATGAGCAATTAGCATAAATCCCCACCATAAATAGCCAATGACCACCATATAAGGAGGTGTAGGTGCATCCAGTTGACCTGTCAGTCATGGCGCAAACAAAGAAAGAGAGAGAAAGAAAAAAGAATTTTTCCGAAGCAGAGATCAAAATAATTTTGGGTGAAGTGGACTTAAGAAAAAACATTTTATATTCTTCAGTTAGTAGTGGTGTGACAGGGACAGGCAAAGCGAAGGCCTGGAGGGAGGTAACAGATGCTGTTAATGTTGTCTCCGTAGTACAAAGAACCATGTCAGAGGTGAAGCGTAAATGGTTTAAATAAATGATACGGATAACATATAGCCTACAGCAGTTTTGTATGGATCGTCTTCAAATTATTTGAATCTTAATAGCCTAAAGCTCTGTTTTATACAATGTAAATCAAACATTTTTCAAATCAGATTTATTCATTCAAATGATCAAGAAGGCACACAAAAAAAACGTGCTGTCTCAAATCATTCTTTCAGCTGGCGCGTGCTCCTTTGTGGTTCCACCACCTGCTGCTCCTGCTGAACCCAGGCACCGAGGCCAAAGAGGCTGTGATCCGGCTGTCCTTACAGATATTTTTATTATCATCATTCAACATGTAGAAAGAACGTGTAATCTATTGAGTTGATTTACATAGATAATTCACAATCATGAACCTAATCTGGATCTTAAACCTGCTAACTGCCAACTAATTTAACTAAATGTGTTATATTTTTAATATTTTTGTCATGTTTAGATTATGTGTTTCAAAGGCATCTGTGTATTGTGTACATAACAGAAGGCAATACGAATTAAAATTGTAATTTCCAATAGTGAAAAGCAATATTTATGTGCTTTACTAAATTTACACAAGCACTACGAGTGGTCAGGAGCAGGAGTAGATTTTGTTAGTAGCTACGAAAAGATCGGAGCTACTAAAATATTGATGAATGTGGACATGCACGTAAATTTCCGTCTGCAAACAGTTTACACACAAATTCCTTCTGCTCACGTTTCATGAATGAGACCCAATGTGTTGTAAACCAGTGTTTCCTAACTGGTGGGTTGTGGGTTCGTTCTGAATGGACTGCAACACGAGCAGAACGAATTTGCGTGTAAATTGTTCGCAGAGGGAAATTTACATGTATTTTGGCATTCATCAATGTGTAAGTAGCTCCAATCTTTTCGTAGGTATTAACAAAATTTACACCTGCTACGGACAGCACATAAATATTGCTTGTTATTATTGTTTACAATTTTAATTTGTTTTGTGCTCTGTTATGTTCACAATATGCAGATTCCTTTGAAACACATTAGCTAAACGTGAAAAAAAAATAGAAATAAATCATTTAGTAAATACATTGATATTCAGCAGATTTAAACTTCAGATTAGGTTTCTTAAAAACATGAATGAGTTAGTTAGATAAAACTTACTTGTTAAACCAGACAGTGGGTTATTGCCTAAATTAGACTGCCTGTATTAAGATGTTTTAATAGTGGTTTAATTTCTCAACAGACAAAGAATGCTGAGGCTTAGATCAAACACTATTGTTACCTGGCTGTCCATGACCACAGGTAAGGGATTAAATGGGTTTAAATTAAGAATTGATGCCATGGGCCAAATTAAAAAAAACTAAAATATGACAATATAAATATAAACAGAAATAGTCATACCACTACTAACAGATGAAAATAAAATGTATTTCTCAATCCCAGTTCACCCCAAATAACTTCAGTCTCAGCATTGGAAAAGCTTTTCTCTCTCTCTCTCTCTCTCTCTCTCTCGCTCTCTCTCTCTCTCTGTCTCTGTCTCTCTCTGTCTCTGTGTTTGCGTCATGTTTGCAGGTAGAGCAGAGCTGTAGAGTGAGTGACTAATGGACAGCTACTTAACAGAATCGCAAACTACCTCGACTACATGGTCAAACGCAAGTATGACACTGAATATATCAAACTTTTTGGACCTTGAGCGAATGCATGTTTTAAAGCATCACTTTATGGGGCGTCAGTGGCTTAGTGGTAGAGCAGGTGCCCCATGTACAAGGCTGTTGCTGCAGCGGCCCGGGTTCGACGCCAGCCTGTGGCCCTTTGCTGCATGTCACTCCCTCTCTCTCTCCCCCCTTCACGCTTGTCTGTCCTGTCAAATAAAGGCAAAAAATGCCTAAAAAAATATCTTTAAAAGCATCACTTTATTCACTGATATGAGTTAACCATTCCTGAAAAATAATCTCATGTTTTTTGTTGAAAAAAAGGTGTATGAAGACCATTTTTTGTCATTTTTCCTATTAGGTGATTCTGGTGTTAAGAATCTACGTTCATCGGAATGGACGGGGGAGAAAAAAAGAGGTGTTTTTTTTTTTTTTTCCTGCTAATGATTGATGAGTGCATTTAGAGTAGAAATCCACCCTTACAATACTTTTTTTGTGTTTGGAACATATTGGGTTTTGACCAGGTTAGGATGACCACCATATAATCACAATGTCCCAAGTTCAATCCTGGCATGGAGCTTTGTTGCATGTAATGCCTCTCCCTCTCTCTCTTTCGCTCTCCACATTGCCTGTCTGTATCTCTACTGTCACTATCAAAGCACGAGGCCAACAACCAGCAGCTTTTTCTTTTTAACACTTACTGCAATCACTGTAGAATATCAGCCAGCTTCTCTTGGTAATACTCATAGTTTTCTTTGCAGTCTTCCCACAGGTTCAGAGGTTGGTCCTCATTGTCAACAAATGTGTCCCAGGTGTAGGAGAAGTCCAGGGGCTTCATCACCCTCAGTTTACAGCCAGCGGCGTGAAGGGCCTTCAGTCCGGCCTGGATCTCTGTTTCCTCCCACTCAAACAGTCGAGCAGCAAAGATGCTCAGCTTGACGTTTTTCCTGGCCTTCAGCACTTCAGCTATCTTTGCTGCACAAGCAGAGCATGGACTGGAGGACACATACCTAGAAGGAATGTGACAGAATGTAGACAAATGTTGGTAATTTTCAACAATGTCACACATTTCTGACTATCATTGTATAAAAGCCCTAGAAAGACACCAGATTTAGAGGCACTTATTTTATTGTACAACTTTTACATTTTTGTGTACAAGGGTGTTACTAAATGGACACAATTTTGAATGTCATGTTTAGGCTTATGCCAGTTTTAAAATTTTCCAACCGGTTTGATTTAAAGCCAAATATCTAACCGAACCGATATATCGAATTATATACCTAATTTTACCACTGGGGGTCGCATCTGAGCTATTTTTCCCAATAAAAGCCCATTATAGGTGTAATGTGCTTCCAATCCACTAGGTGGCGGTAATGCTGTATTAACCGCCAATACACACAAGGTTACACAAGAAGAAGAAGACGCAGAAGGACACCAAGGAACCTTCCTCTGACTCCGCTCTCTCAGTGGAGACACAGCGGTTGAGAGGGCCGAGTGAGAGGACGGTCCTGTAGTAGTTCCAGCCCCCCAAATAGTACCAGGAACTTCTTTAGTGGAAACGGGTTACTAGGGCAACAAACTGAATGACTGCTGAGTCCCTCGCACTTTTCCCCGCCCCCAATGAAATTTGATCTCTCACAGCAGACAGCTGAGCAGAGCGGAGCTGTGGAGTCCCTCTGAAGCCTCTGAGACAAACTAAACAAAACACTTGTAGGCTCCTCTACTTCATTTATAAACAAACATAAACCTTATTGAGTTGTCATAATGCATGTTACAATGCAAGATAAGTTGAATATAGTCCCTTGACACGCTCTCCTCCGGATTATCTGGTTGATGTGAATTAAACCGGGTGGAGCTCTTAAACCGGACCGAACCGGTTAAATCGGAAATCGGCACAAGCCTAGTCATGTTCTGTTTTCTTGTGATGAGGAATACTATTCAGCCTGTGAAGACTGTTGTATGAGGTTTTTTTGTGGCTCTTAAGAGGCTTTGTCAAGTCTGGGAGAATGACACAAGTGACATCACTGTAGTTATCTGGGCATGGAGACAACAGAATTTCAACTAAAAGAAGAATTTACCAACAAGAAAGTGTCTACTAAAAGATCCTATTCACTTGCATTATGGGAAATGTAGGACCAAGTGTTTCAGGAGCATGACTCAGAACTACTACTTCTAAGGACCAAAAATGAGGATGTCCTCTCTGTAATGGGTTTTTTTTTTTTTTTTTTTACTTTTTTTAACCCATCTCTCACAAGTCCCAGACTTCATGGAAGCAAAATACTAAATCATTAGAGTGCCTTTGATATTTAGTTATCTATCAAAGGCTGGTGTTTTAACATTAAAAGATCTGCCAGCCTCTTACAACCACATTTTATGAAATCATAAATGCAACGTTTTTATGAATGCTGTGTTGTATATGATAATACATGTGCAATATTAATGTAAAGGCAAAAACAAATGTAATGTTTTCTAATTGATTATATATTGTGCTGTTGGGGTATTTAAATTCCTCATCATTTAATGCAATACATGTGTAACAAGGTTGTTTTGTTTGTTTGAAGTTCGTGTTCCTTTAATTTTGTTCTTATTTTATTTTCATATTGATGGATGTGTATTTTGGGTTTATTTATGCAAGACTCCATTTTATTTTATTTTGGAGGAATATTTTATTTTGGCGGATGTGGTTGGTATAGTTACCGGAAGCCAGCAGCTCGTCCCTTTTGCTGCTTGGACTTCCATGTTACGGTTTGTAGTGCACACAGCTCCGTGACTTTTATATTTTAATCTGCAATGCACAAATTTCACTGAAAACATAGTATGTTGAGTGATATAAACATTGTTGACAAGTTTTGCAACCATTGGTAAGTTCTCTTCTGGTGCATAGGGGCAGGAGCTGTGTGTGTGTGTGTGTGTGTGTGTGAGGACAACGCCAACCACACTATTGTGTTGTTTTATCTGTTTACACAGGTATGTTTTATATAAAAAAGAAACGTTTTAATTTATCATTTTATTTGTTATTTTATTTATTAGTAAGAGCCTTTGCACATGATTTTGTATTTTATTGTTTTATATTAATTCATTGTTATATTGTGTTTGGGAAAAAATACTTAAACAGGTTCATGCTAAAACTAAACTAAAAATAGTTGGTGCTGTGAGAAAAATATTTCATGATTTCATGTCATGTTAAAAAAAGATAACTCATGTTTATGTAAAAACTATACGATCACATTGAGTGTCATAATCACGCCCTTTTGCTGCTTGGACTTTCATGTTACAGGGCAGGAGCTGTGTGTGTGTGTGTGTGTGTGTGTGTGTGTGTGTGTGAGGACAACACCAACCACACTATTGTGTTGTTTTATCTGTTGACACAGAGGATGACAATTAAATGCTGTGAACCTGATCAAAACCAGTCTCGTCATTCTGCTGGAGTGAGTCAGAATATGAGGAGTTACAACTTGTGCCGTGACTTGTGACTGCTGAAGATCTGCCTACAGCTGATCCTACATCCAGTAGACTGTCTTTGAACTGGCCTCGATATTTGTGTGATCAATCAGGTTCCGCAAGTGGCATTTCAGCAATATAATTTTGCTTGCCTCTAGCCATTTTATTTTGTTTGTGTGTGTGGCTATTGAGTCTGCCTGCCACAAAGGCAAGTGTTTTGTTTTACTTAGAGGTCCTGTTTTATGTTATTTACATACAGTCATTTTCCATGTTGCAGTTGGTATGGATTTTATTTGTTAAATCAGTTCTGATTAACACACAGACAGTCTATTCTCAGTTTTGGTCCTGTGCATTACAACAAATTGTTTTGAACATAATTACGGTCATCTTTTTGTCAGTAACATTTTACATTCGATCATAAGTTCTCTGGTACATGTTTTGGTCATTTGATTTGTGACACTATTGAGTGAATATGACAGATGGCACATACATAAAATTTGAGACTGCAGGTCCAATGAACATGGAACAGTCAATCAATCAATCAATCAATCAATCAATCAATCAATTTTATTTATAAAGCCCAATATCACAAATCACAATTTGCCTCACAGGGCTTTACAGCATACAACATCCCTCTGTCCTTTGGACCCTCACAGCGGATAAGAAAAAACTTTAACGGGGGGGGGAAAAAACCGGTAGAAACCTCAGGAAGAGCAACTGAGGAGGGATCCCTCTTCCAGGACAGACAGGCGTGCAATAGATGTCGTACAGAACAGATCAGCATAATAAATTAACAGAAATCCATATGACACAATGAGACAGAAAGAGAGAGAGAGAGAGAGAGAGAGAGAGAGAGAGAGAGAGAGATACAGGACAGACGGTAATGACAGTAGCTTACAACAACATTAATGAAAGTAATAATATTATCGTTATAGTTCTGGCTACTGTGGTACAATATGTTGAAAGTATATATTAGTATCTGGCAGTATACATGTGTGATAATCATATGTGTATAATAACAGTAGAAGTATGACTAATGACTAATGATGGCAGCAGCAGCAGCAGGAGGCATCTGGCAGGACAACAGCAGCACAACCACACGTCACGCTATCCAGGCACCGTTGCGATATGAGTTAACCTGAGACAGTGGAGCACAAAGGCTCCGGAGAAGAAGCCGAGTTAGTGACATCCAGAATGGCTGAGTTAGCAAGATGCAGTAATAGGATACGAGAAAGAGAGAGAGAGAGAGAGAGAGAGAGAGAGAAGGTGCCCGGTGTATTACAGGGGGTCCTCCGGCAGACTAGGCCAAAGTCAGCCTAACTAGGGGCTGGTAAAAGGCAAGCCTGAGCCGGCCCTAACTATAAGCTTTATCAAAGAGGAAAGCCTTAAGTCTAGTCTTAAATGTGGAGACGGTGTCTGCCTCCCGGACCGTAACAGGAAGATGATTCCACAGGAGAGGAGCCTGATAGCTGAAGGCTCTGGCTCCTGATCTACTTTTGGTGACTTTAGGGACCACGAGTAACCCTGCGTTCTCAGAGCGCAGTGTTCTGGTGGGGTAATAAGGCACTATGAGCTCTCTAAGATATGATGGAGCTTGACCATTTAGAGCTTTATAAGTTAACAGTAGGATTTTAAATTCAATTCTGGATTTTACAGGGAGCCAGTGCAGAGAAGCTAAAACTGGAGAAATATGATCTTGTTTCTTAGTTCCTGTTAGTACACGTGCTGCTGCATTCTGAATTAGCTGGAGAGTTTTTAAGGACTTACTAGAGCTACCTGATAATAGAGAATTACAGTAATCCAGCCTTGAGGTAACAAAAGCGTGGACCAATTTTTCTGCATCTTTTCGGGTCAGGATAGGCCTAATTTTCGCAATATTACGCAGATGAAAAAATGCAGTCCGTGAGGTTTGTTTTAAATGAGAATTAAAAGACAAATCTTGATCAAATGTTACTCCGAGGTTTCTTACGGTAGTGCTAGAGGCCAGAGCAATGCCATCTAGAGAAACTATGTCATCAGATAAAGAGTCTCTGAGTTGTTTGGGGCCAAGAACAATAATTTCAGTTTTGTCTGAATTTAACATCAGGAAATTGGTGCTCATCCAGGTTTTTATGTCTTTAAGGCAGTTATGGAGTTTAGTTAATTGATTACTTTCTTCTGGCTTCATCGATAAATACAACTGTGTATCATCCGCATAACAATGGAAATTTATAGAGTGATTTCTAATGATGTTGCCTAAAGGAAGCATATATAGAATAAATAGGATTGGTCCGAGCACAGAATTTTGCGGAACTCCAAAACAAACTTTAGTACGTAAGGATGATTCATTATGAATGTCAACAAACTGAAAACGATCAGATAAATAAGATTGAAACCAGCTTAGTGCAGAACCTTTTAGGCCAATTAAGTGTTCCAGTCTCTGTAGCAGAATTTGATGGTCAATAGTGTCAAACGCCGCACTAAGATCTAATAAGACAAGTACAGAGACGAGTCCTTTGTCTGAAGCAATCAGAAGGTCATTTGTAATTTTAACTAGTGCTGTCTCAGTGCTATGATGCACTCTAAATCCTGACTGTAATTCCTCAAATAAATTATTATCATGGAGAAAATCACACAGCTGGTCTGCGACTACTTTCTCAAGGATCTTTGACATAAAGGGAAGATTAGATATTGGTCTATAGTTGGCTAACACCTCTGGATCCAGGGTGGGCTTTTTTAGTAGAGGTTTAATTACAGCTACCTTAAAAGACTGTGGTATATAGCCTGTTAATAAGGATATACTGATCATATCTAATATATGAGTGTTAACTAAAGGTAGTTTTGGTAGGGGTTTTGCATTGCCATCTGTATCAGTGTCCTCACCATGTACTGTGTGTACTCCTGGTTGTGTTAAAGGGCATAATATCAATGCTGCTCCCCAGACTCCCACTCCCATTTATCCTGACAGTTGTGCCCCAAAAACTCCTGCCCCCATTCATGGTGCACACCAGAGTGCTTACAACTCCACTCCTATTCATCCTTACTGTGCTGCTCAGGTCCCTCACCCCCCCGCCTATCCGCCTTATTTTCAAACACGGAAGTAAATAGTGATCAACTTCCGTTTTTTTGTGCGTGACTTCCGGTCAGCCGCTTTCCCTCATGCTTTCCCTTACCGGAGCTAACGGTGTAAGCTACTTTTTTTTTCAATTTTCAGTTGTTTATGTTAAGTCAATCAGTTAGTTAGTTAGTTAGTTGGTTAGTTAGTGTATTTTGTATAGATAACTGTGCCCACGTTTCCATTATAACGGAAATTTATTCCCTCTAACTGTTAAACGCGAATAAGTCGCATGTTAATCAAAAACTATGAACCAAAAAAAGCACAATCTATCCCGAGTGAGACAAACTGTTTGATCCCCGTCTCCAGTGTACCAGCAGAGAACCTGCAGAACCGAATCAGCGAAAAAACACACCGGGCTACACAGCCTCTCTACCTGAGCAGCTGAAGCTGCAGCTTGCACCCATCACTGAGTGCC
Source organism: Epinephelus lanceolatus (assembly GCF_041903045.1). Taxonomy (NCBI): domain Eukaryota; kingdom Metazoa; phylum Chordata; class Actinopteri; order Perciformes; family Serranidae; genus Epinephelus; species Epinephelus lanceolatus. Next base: position 1,321,010 of record NC_135734.1, read on the forward strand.
GAGCAGCAACCCGACGCAATCTATGGTATCCTAAAGCAACATTTTAGTGACCTTTCCTACTCCTGCATGCCACTCGCTGATTTCTACTGTACCATTCCCAGGGCTCATGAAGGTCCCATTGATTACTGGGTGCATCTGAATAAAGCAACTGATATAGCGGAGGAGTGCTTTCAGCGTCAGGGGGAAAAGCATGGGAGACCTAAACAAATGGACCTGCATTTGTATAGCGCCTTTCTAGTCATCTAGTGACCACTCAAAGCGCTTTTTACACTACGAGTCACGTTCACCCATTCACACACACATTCATACACTGGTGGCCAAGGCTACCATACAAGGTGCCACCTGCTACTCAGTTTTAACACACTCACACACCGATGAAACAGCCATCGGGAGCAATTTGGGGTTCAGTATCTTGTTCAAGGATAGGATACTTCGAAATGCAGCCTGGAGGAGCCCAGGATCGAACCGCTGATCTTTCAATTGGTGGATGACCCGCTCTGCCTCTGAGCCACAGCTAAACAAAGAGGTAGTCATGATGTTTGTGAGACACTGTAATGAACCTTCCCTGTCTGTTGTGTTCAAGAGCAAGCTGGCTGATAGCTGGACGGCTAAGGAGGTCCAAGGGAGGATCAACGAATATCACAGGGAGTTAAAGTCCTGACCCAATAAGCCCACTTCTGATCGTTCTCCCAGACAAGCTGTTGCTGTAGCGGACAATGGCATACAGGAGGTTGAGAAACCAGAGCCTGAGGCTATGTTGCATTGCCACAAGCAATGTGTGAGTCAGCCTCAGCAGAGTGTGGACCTTGTCTCAATGCAGAAGAGTGTGGACAAGATGGCTGAGATGCTTGGTGACATATTAAGTAGACTGGCAGTCACTAAAGGTCCTCCTGGCTCTCAGGGCTGCAACCCTCCACTTCAAAAGAAGAGGGTTTCGGGACCCAGAGTTTGCAGTATTTGCAATGACAGTTCTCACTCAACCATTGCCCATTGTCAGCTACACCGCCTGTGTTTCCTATGTCACCAGCCAGGCCACACTAAACTTCAGTGCCCCAACAGCACATCTCTTCCTATGCCCCAGTCTGCCGCCATCTCTTTCTCCAGTGAGGGAAACTAAACTGCCCATGCTTTGAGAGGGGCAGTGTGGACCTCAGTGACAAATCCCTTAGTGTTGATGATGATTTACGGTCATTGTACAAGTCTGTTTGTGAGAGTGTTCCCAGTACCAAGACAGTCATCCTTCAGAACACACAGCATTTAAATGCCAGTGACGATTTGTTTTACACGCCTGTAGTTGTTAATGGATGTGAAACAGTCACTGCCTTGTTGGACTCAGGTTCTATGGCGTGTTCTGTGAACAAGACTGTAGAACAGAAGCTCATTGCTGGTGGCATTTTGACCTGTGATGTTGAACGAGACTTGGACATTGTGCTGATCGGATGTGGAGGTCACAGAGTCCGCCCTAAGAGAGTTTGTGATCTTGAGCTTGTGGTGTCTGGATATAAAGTGAGTGGTTATACTGGTGGTTCCCGGACAGATGGATAAGCTCACTGTAGGGACGAAGGTGATCAAATATCTGATATGCAGATTCAAAGAGTCAAATAAATACTGGGAACTGATCTCCGAGACGGTCGGTTCTAGTGTTGAAGGACGCGATTTACTTGCCATGCTCGCCGGCATCCAAAGGTGGGAAGGTGAGGATGTGCCAGACTTTGTGGGGACAGTCAAACTCAACAGTACTGTTACGCTCTTACCTGGACACGTACATCTGGTGTGGGGGAAGCTCCCAGAAAAGTCACGTGGACCCCCAGGCTGCACTGTTGTGGTTGAGCCGACACAGTCTCGTCCTATGCCGAGAAATGTTCTTGTTGGGAGAGTTGTGACACCCTTATGGGGAGACGGGTGGGATCCTATAAAGGTCATTAACCCCACAGACAAACCCATAATGATCAGGAGAAATGCTAATCTGGCAGATGTGTACTCATGCCTGGCTGTGGAGGAAATCCAGCCCGCTGACAGTCCATGTCTCAAGTCCAACAGCCAGCAACTTTCAACAGGACAGATGTCAAACTTGCCTGACTTGGCAGAGACTCTGAGGAAACAAGGCTTGGGTGACTTGGATCTCGACTCATGTGAAGTGTCAAATCAGTGTAGGAAAAGGATGTGTGAACTCGCCCTGAAGTACTCTGACATCTTCTCCAAGCACAAAATTGACTGCGGTGAAGTGACACATTTTGTTCACAAGATCCATCTGAAGGATGAGACACCTTTCAAGCTCCCTTACAGACGCATTCCTCCAGCTCATTACCAAAACTGGAGGATGGAAAAATGGAGGAGAAAGGTATCATCAGGAAGTCAACAAGCCAGTTTGCTTCGCCGTTGGTCTTGGTCTGGAAGAGGAATGGGGAGCTATGTATCTGCACTGGCTGGCTAAATGCCCGGACTGTGAGGTACGCCTACCTTCTCCCTCATCAGGCAGACTGCCTTGCTGCACTGAGAGGGAATGTGCTGTTCAGTACCATGGACCTCACGTCCAGATTTTACAACATTCCTCTCAACAAAGAGTCCAAGAAATTCACTGCCTTTGCCTCATCTGTTGGCCTTCACAAGTATAATAGGCTTCCTCAGGTTCATGAGAATGATGATGACAATATTCGGAGATCAGAACTTCATGAGCTTGCTTTGTTACCTGGATGATTAACTGGTGTTTGCTCCCATTGAGGACGAAGCTACAAACAAGCTTGAGATGGTCTTTGAGCGGTTGCGAGCACACAACCTGAAGCTCGCCCCCAAGAAGTGTCACCTTCTGCGCCGCTCAATCCACTTCCTTGACCATGTCATTGACAGAGATGGGGTGTCGACGGATCCTGCTAAGTTGGAGGCCATAAATAATGTGTCCAAGTCAGACCTGATGGCTCCGAATGGTTAGACCCCATGCTCAAGGAGGATCAAGCCATTCCTGGGTCTGGTCAACTGGTACCAGCGCTTTATTCCTCACTGCTCCACCCTGCAAAAGCCACCCATTCAGCTGACAGTTGAATCAAAGATCAACAAGGGATGGAAAGGGATGAGATGGAAACGTGTGCATGTCTACAGGAGGCTGACAGCTGAGGACTGGACTCCAGGTTGTGACAAGGCTCTACAGGACCTGAAAGATGCCCTGCTCAGTCATGTCATACTGGCTCACCCTGACTTCTCCAAGCCGTTCATCCTATCCACCGATGCATCAACTGACGGCTTGGGTGCTGTTCTGTCCCAGGTTGTTCCTGGTGACAAACAGGCTCGTCCGATAGCGTTTGCCAGTAAGTCCCTGAAGAAGGCCCAGAGGAACTACCCCGCTCAACGTTTAGGATTTCTGGTGCTGAGATGGGCGGTCTGCAAGAAATTCTGTATGTATTCACCGCTTGGACTGATAATAATCCTCTTGTTCACATTCTCACAAAGCCGAAGCTGGATGCAGTCAAGCAACGCTGGGTTTCGAAGTTGGCCACCTATGAGTTTGACATCAAATACATCCCTGGGCCGAAAAACGTTGTTGCTGATGCCCTCAGCAGGGAAACTTTCGTGGCGAGGAGGATCGGGGAGCATCTGGTTAGTGAGCCATACCAAAAACTGCTGAAAGAGTCAGGGGATCTGTCTGGAGGTGATGTTCAGGAGGCTTTCAGATCGTCGACTGTCCGCCAAGCTACCCAAAAGGCCACTCAGAAAGCCAAGCTGTCTCCTCCTTGTGTTGCAGCACCCCTTGTCAGCTCTCTGTCTAAGGATGAGGTGTCAGCTCTCTTAAACTGCCACAAGATGGCGCCTCTAGTGCGAACGCCTGTTACAGCAGCTGCGGAGAAGGAAACGGGGATATCGCGCCGGAGTGCAGCGCCGATACCGGAGGAGAGGGTACAAACCCATCCTCCCGTCCGTCGTCATGGGGAATGTAAGATCCCTCCCCAACAAGATGGATGAGCTGTCGGCGCTGACTCGCCATCAGAGGGAGTACCGGCAGAGCAGCGTGCTGGTGTTTACCGAGACATGGCTGAAGGCGGAAGTACCGGACACGATCGCCGTGCTGGACAGATTCCAGCTCATCAGATACGACAGGACAGCAGACAGCGGTAAGAGGAAAGGAGGAGGGCTGGTTTCTCATGTCATTATGGTAGCAATGTATGCCCCCCCGTCTGCAAAGGCTGAGTCTGCTTGTGACATTCTCCACTCTGTTACAAGTAGGCTGCAAACACAGCAACCTCAAGCCCTCCTTCTGATCTCTGGGGACTTCAACCATGCCTGTCCATCCACCACCCTGCCCACCTTCACCCAGTATGTTTCCTGCCACACCAGAGACAATAAAACACTGGATTTATTTTATGCCAACACCAAGGAGGCATACCACTCATCCCCCTGCCCCCCCTGGGAAGAGCTGATCACAACCTGGTTCATCTTCTGCCTGTCTACAGACCTCTGGTGCAGAGGGAACCAGCAACCACCCGCACTGTGAAGAGGTGGTGTGATGAGGCCGAAGAGGCCCTGAAGGACTGCTTTAAGGACTGCTTTCCCACTGTGTGGGAGGTACTCAGCGATTCCCATGGGGAGGACACTGACAGTCTGACATCATGTATTACGGATTATATTAACCTCTGTGTGGAAAGCACCTTACCCACCAGGACTGTACGCTGCTTCTCCAACACCAAACCCTGGATTACTCCAAATATAAAAGCTCTCCTGAAGGAGAAGAGGAGAGCTTTTAACTCTGGAAATAAGGAGGAGCTGAAGGCCATGCAGAAGGAGCTACAGAGAAACATCAGGCAGGGAAAGGAAGGATATAAAAAGAAGATGGAGGAACAGCTGCAACAGAGTGATGTCAGCGGAGTCTGGAGAGGTCTGAAAACCATCTCAGGACACAAACAACCAGACTCCCAGGCCAGAGGCGACCAGAAGTCGGTGAATGATCTGAATCTGTTCTTCAATAGATTTGATCAGTCTTCCCCCCCACCTACACTCCTGGCACACTGCTTCGACTTTGTGGACTGGTGGTGCCTGAGGAACCACCTTCAGATCAGCACAGGGAAAACCAAAGAGCTGGTGGTGGATTTCCGCAGGCGCAGACTCCTCCCCCCAACACCAGTGAACATCCAGGGAAAGGACATTGAGATGGTGACATCTTATAAGTACCTGGGTGTTCATCTTAAACAATAAACTGGACTGGACTAATCACATAACAGCACTATACAGGAAAGGCCAAAGCAGACTCTACCTGCTGAGGCGGCTCAGGTCTTTTGGAGTGCAGGGGGCGCTCCTGAAGACCTTCTTTGACACTGTGGTGGCATCAGCCATCTTTTACAGAGTGGTCTGCTGGGGCAGCAGTGTCTTGGCTGCAGATAGGAAGAGACTGGACAAGCTGATCAAGAAGGCCAGCTCTGTCCTGGGATGCTCTCTGGACTCTGTGCAGATGGTGGGAGAAAGGAGGATGACAGCCAAGCTGTCATCTCTGAGGACTAACGACTCCCATCCTCTGCAGGAGGAGATAAAAGCTCTGGAGAGCTCCTTCAGCGATAGACTGATTCACCCAAAGTGTGTGAAGGAACGCTATTGCAGGTCCTTCCTGCCTGCTTCTGTCAGGCTACATAACCAGCACTGCTCACAGTAAACTGCACCGTGGACACTTTAGGGACACTATGGACACTTTATGGACAGCACTATAAGCATTGTTGTCCCCTATGTTGTTGTTTATTTGCACATTCAATATTCACTTTGCACTAAATATGTTCACTTTAATCCATTGCTCACTTTTTATCCACTGCTCATTATTATTATTATTATTATTTATTGCTGTTTCTTGTATTCTTTGTACTTTTTTAAGTTTTTAAATATTTAAAGGGCCAGTGTGTAATATTTGGCATGGTTATTGTCAATCTGAATCTGAATCTGAATATTCTACCCATTAATATGTTTATACAAGTGAATTAAAATAAAATTCGTTTGGTTTTCGTAGACTTATAATTATGCTTTTATATATATATATATAGCAAGGGCCTTGCTTTAGAGAGATCGCCATCTTGCGCCGCCATGTATGTATGGCAGACCGAGCGGACAATCCAGCCAGCCAGAGAACGCGTTTCGCGTGTATAAATGAACCAACGAAGACAGCGGAAGGAAGGAAGAAGGAGGAGGGAACAGCAGAGAGTGTTAGTAGTTCGTCGATAGAGAGTAGTGAAAAGTTTTTTTAGTTATAAAGTTTGCGAATGGACCACACTTACCATGCAACAGGAGAGAATGAACCCAAACCATCATCTGCGAGGAAAAGAAGACGTAACTTCACTCCTTTCCTCCTGGAAAAGCGCCGCAGAGAGTGCATCTGAAACGGGTGTGTTTGTGGACCCAAATGCAGTACCAGGCTCGCAGGAACAGTTGGTAATGACTTTTATTAGCACCACAGCAAACAGGGAATGCAGCAGGCAGAATAAACACAGAATAAAGTTCGTTCTTCAGGCAAGTTGCCCTCACACAGTCTCTGAGGCTCAGATGAGGGAAAGAGATCAAGCTTATGGCAGCCAAAGGTGGCAAGGCAGACGCACCGTAGGCTGAAGCGCCGGCTGATCGTGCTGAGAAGCCGACGAGGAGTGAGCTGAGGCGAGGTCGGGAGCCGGTGGGGGGGTCGTAGCTAGAAGAGCCGTCAGCGAAGGCAGAAGCACTGTTGAGGAGCAGGCAGGAGGGTAGACGAGGCTGGGCGGAGGAGTCGAGAGCAGACGAGCAGGCAGAAACCAGAGACGCTGAAGCAAAGCACGAGGTCGGGGACAGAAGGCAGGTGAGTTTACCGGGAGGCAGACGAGGAGAGCAGGTCGGGGACAGGCAGAGTTGGCACCGGGAGATCAGGCAGGAGAAGAACGCTGGAGAGTCTCGCATAATGCTAAAGAACAATCTGGCAGTGAGTGAAGGTGCTGGAGAGGCTTATATGCAGGGCTGGTTGATGAGCTGCAGCTGTGTAGGCAGGTGAGCAGAGTTGGGCTGATGAGGTGGGCGCGGCTGGCAGGTAGAGTGAAGCAGAGGGAGGGGGAGTGGAAAAACACTGCAGCAGAGTGGCAGGAGACACCCATCACACCCACTTCTCACCCACTCAGCATCAAACACATGGAGTTCCTCATCTGTATGCTCCGGCTCAAACAGGTATGGCTCTGGGTCTGTGTCCGCTACAAGAAACTCTTCAAAATCGCGTTCAAAGTCGTCTATTGCAGCTACTATAGTCCGGAGATATTGCTAGGCTAAATAAACAGCTGAGCTCTGTTTACCGGCTATGCTGTCAGTCAGTGTGCGGGCTGGAGATTGAGCAGAGAGGGGAGGGGGGTCCCCACTTAGTATGGTAAACGAGTATGTGTGTAAAGTTATGAAGTGTGTCTGTTACACCAGAAGAGTCAGAGTTTGGGATGGAGTGGAGTGTTACCGGAGTTTCTGGAGTGCTCAAATAAACGGGCCTTTTTCCCGAACGCTCCTCTGGTCTCCTGCTCGTGAGGGATTCATTACAATATCATAACATGGTTTAGATTTCTAAATAAACATTCACCTCGTCACTAGATAGACCTACTCCTGAAAAACTTGTGCGCAAGGCTTTTTGTCCCTACGAGGCCACCGTCATTTACCCGAGGGGTGAGCAAGTGAGCCCTGCAATCTAGAATTTGACCACTGATGTCACTGTTTCCAACGGTTTTAAACCCATTTTACACACTGGCCCTTTAAATCTTTAATTTGACTCTTTACCCTTGACTGCTGTAACACTGGAATTTCTCAATTGTGCGATCAATAAAGGTGTATCTTATCTCTTTTCTTATCTTAACTGGAATACATCTACGAGACTCAGATCTACGGTCCTGGTAGATCATATCCTGAGTGTCATGTCCGTTGGTCAGGATGTATTGCCATCCTTTTCCAAGCAGGACCTCAGGAACAAACAACATGAGGATGCTGACTTGTCAAGGGTGTTGTTCTATGTTTTTATTTTATTTTATTTATTTAAAAGGAACAATGTACAGCTCAAACATAAATGTCACCATTTGATGCACCATACCAGATTATAGCTTCAAGCTAATTCGCGTCTGTAGTCCCTTGGCAGATCACAGTAAAAAATACAGTACAATAGCAAAACAGATAAAAACAGCATACAAGGACAGACAGAAAATAACAAGCTACTCGCACACACACACACACACACACACACACGATGAGCGAGGTCGCAGGCCTTCGAGGAGAGAGAGAGACCCAGTGAAGCCATGAATGCGTTTAGGCTTTTGAGGCAGTGGGAGAAGTTGGTGGTTTAAGATGGTATACTGTACTGTGTGTCCAAAGATCTGGTCACCAAGAGGAAGAAAAGGCAGTATGTGGTTCCCTTGTCGCTCATAGATGATGCTGTACGTGGATGTCATGATGAAGCGGGCCACCAGGGCCAAGATAGAACCTTCTCTCTTGTGAAACAAAGGTTCTGCTGGTGTTCTATGGAGCCCGATGTGAAGAACTCCGTCAAGTGCTATGCCAGGTGTGTTATGGGCAAGACACCAGAGTTGGATTGAGAGCATCAAAACAACAGCGCCACTGGAATTAGTGTGCATAGACTTTTGGTCTGCTGAAGACTCCAAGAACCGCACTGTCGACGTGTTGGTTGTAACAGACCACTTTACTAAGTTGGCGCATGCCTTCTATTGCCCTGACCAGACTGCCAAGCAGGTGGCACAGAGGTTGTGGGATAGCTTCTTTTGCTATTACGGCTTCCCTGAGAGAATTCACTCAGATCAGGGCACTAATTTTGAGAGTGAATTGATCGCTGCCCTTCTCCAGGTCTCAGGTGTAAAGAAGTCCCACACCACACCCTATCATCTGATGGGTAATTGGTCAGCTGAGCGCTTCAACCGTACACTGGGGAACATGATCAGGACCCTCCCACCGCGCTCAAAGCAGGCCTGGCCCCAAATGTTACACACCTTGACGTTCATGTATAACAGCACCACCCATGAGACAACTGGGTTCCCACCATTCTACCTCATGTTTGGTCGGGTTCCCCGCCTGCCAGTACATGTTCTGTTCAGATCTGTTCTGAGAGATGACAGTGCAGCCCCATTCCCACGGCACAGTGAGGATCTCAGGAGAGATCTTCGTGAAGCCATGGTGCTGGCAGAGAAACATGCAAGTGCTGGACAGAAGCAGCAAGCTGACGTCTACAACAGACGAGTCAAGGGTGCAGTGATCTAGCCCGGTGATAGGGTTCTCTTGGCGAACAAAGGTGAGAGGGGACGCAAAAGTTGGCGGACAGATGGGGTAATGTTGTCTATATAGTCATCAGCTGAGATTCGTAACCCCAGATCAGGCCAGTCAAAAGTTGTCCACCGTAACCTGTTGCTCTGTGTGAACTTCTTCCCAGTCCTTCCCGAGTCTGATGATTCTGCTTCTGTTGTCTCTTCTTGTGCTGCGGATGGGGATACAGCTGTCGATCTCTCCACTGACCATCCCACACAGCCTGACTGTGCCCCTACAATCTCTTCCTGTGACTCAAGTGTGAATGACACTGCAGATCTTTCCGCTGACCAGGTTGCTATGACTGTCGGGGCAGTGGACCATAATGCCCGTACTGAACACTGGGTCTCTCAGATCCCTGTGGCAGCCTCTATTCATGTGCCCAGAGTTCTGGTGCCACTGGAGGAGACCCAAGTGATGGATGATGACACTGTGAATGTGTCTGTGGCTGGTTCATCTCCAGCTGGAGATGTTCCTTCGCCATATCCCCTGTTGATGAACTGAACTGCCCAAGTAGCCCTGAGTGTGTTGGGCCTGATGTATCTCAGAGTGCCTTGTCTGGGTTGTGTCCTGATGGTACTGTTAGGACTAGAGCTGGCCGATTGGTCAGACCTGTCAACAGACTTATCCAGACGATGAATGGTCAGATTCTTCAAAGACAGATAAGCTAAAAACATGGGCAAGTTCCCTTTTTAGTATGAACACAGTGGGTTAAAGTTCTCCCTCATTATTGGTTTTGTTTTTATTTTGATTTTATACCTCTGAGCTGAGCATTTCGGATGGTGAGTCTGATTTTGAATTGAATGTGAAAAGTATATGCAGGCACTTTTCATGTCATCTGTGAAAGGTTTGTGATGAGCGCTGCACTGCCCTCCTGAGTTCTAAACTGAACAGCCCTATGGCTTGACAGAGCACATTGTTGTTGTGTTTTACGTGTGCAATATTTATTTATAGACTTGCTCATGAAACATTGTGGGATTCATTTGGTTTGACTCTAAGAGCTACCATTACTTGACAGTTTCCCAAGTTTTTTATTTTATTTTGGAGGAATATTTTATTTTGGCAGATGTGGTTGGTATAGTTACCGGAAGCCAGCAGCTCATCCCTTATGTTGCTTGGACTTCCATGTTACGGTTTGTAGTGCACACAGCTCCGTGACTTTTATATTTTAATCTGCAATGCACAAATTTCACTGAAAACAAAGTATATGTATATATATAAACAGTTTTGCAACCGTTAGTAAGTTGGTATTGTGCAGTTATTTCTGTGTTTAGACCGAGCGAAGTTGCTAACTTGTTAGCTAGGATTGCGCGATAGTGACAACGTATTGTGCAACTGATGGGGCTTTATTGTGCATGTTGTGCGTCTCTTCTGGTGCAAAGGGGCAGGAGCTGTGTGTGTGTCTGAGGACAACGCCAACCACGCTATTCTGTTGTTTTATCTGTTTACACATGTATGTTTTATATAAAAAAGCAATGTTTTAATTAATCATTTTATTTATTAGTTTATTTATTGGTAAGAGCCTTTGCACATGATTTTGTATTTTATTTTTTTTTATATTAATTCATTGTTATATTGTGTTTGGGAAAAAAATACTTAAAAAACAGGTTCATGGCTAAAAATAGTTGGTGCTGTGAGAAAAATATTTCATGATTTCATGTCATGTTAAAAAAGATAACTCATATTTATGTAAAAACTATACAATCACATTGAGTGTCATAATCACGCCCTTTTGCTGCTTGGACTTCCATATTACAGGGCAGGAGTTGTGTGTGTGTGTGAGGACAACGCCAACCACACTATTGTGTTGTTTTATCTGTTTACACAGAGGATGACAATTAAATGCTGTGAACCTGATCAAAGCCAGTCTCATCATTCTGCTGGAGTGAGTCAGAACATGAGGGATTACACATGCATGGTATTCAAAGAGAGACTCATAAGAGATACTGAGTCAGAATATAACAATGCTTACAGCATTTCACATCTGAAAGCATTTGAGAGATAATTCTAAATTATTTTCAATGTGGACCCTTTTTTCCATGAGTATTCAAATTTCAGAAGTCAGCATTTTCGTGTATAGTTTTAATATTACCACAATTTGTTTAGCTCTGAATAGCAGTTAATTGTGTTGTATATATTACATCACACCTGCAACATATATTATATGGGTATATTATTTGCATGTATGGCTGCACACTATGCAACCATAAATAAGTAGTGTGTATTTTATGTACATGTACAGTATGTGTGTATTTTAAATACATAAAAATCTACTTTTTTACATTTAAAATTTGACATTTGTCAGTTTAAAGTTTAGATGATGTCTGGAAAGAAGACAGTTATTGTGAATTATATTTGAATAGAGCTCCAAAATTCATATTTGGTTTATTTGTGCATTAAAGAGCATAAGAGCATTTATATACATATATAAATATATATAATATATAAATATATTCAAACTGGACATGAAAAAAGGCCAGTACTGACCAGACTTAAATAATAATAATAATAATAATAATAATAATAATAGTAATGAAGCTGTCTTTTAATTTGCCACATTCTCTAAACTACAAAACATCAGACAGTTTAAGAGAGATATATACCAGGTGACTGTGTATTTGAGTGCAGGGTCGTAGTTCGGCAGACACTGTATGAAGAAGGCTTCTTCAGCATGAGGCCCAGTATGCTCATCCTCCAGATAGCCTCTCAGTAGCCCATTAGTTGTGTTCCCTTTATCCACCAGGTAACACAGGAAGGTCTTGTTGCGGCCTGAGGAATATTCCACATTTTTAAACTGGAACTTAAAGGCAAAGGGATCAATCCGGTCCCTGTGTAAAACAGATAAAAATAAAAGAGACAGTGATGTGTCAGTTTTCATTTTCTGACATGATTTGGGACTATTTCGTTTATCTTTTTTTATGCATCTGTTCCGGTGATAGCCGGGGCCAATGGCATTATGTTTTTGGGTTGTCCTTCTGTCCTATTCTTGTGAACGTGATATCTCAAGAATGCCTTGGAGGAATTTCTTTAAATTTGGCACAAACATCCACTTGGACTCATTAATAAAGTGACTAGGTTTTGATGGTCATAGGTCAAAGGTCAAAGTCACTCTGACCATGTCTGTCTCATTCTTGAGAATGTGATATCTCAAGAACACCTTGAGGGAATTTTATTCAAATTTGACACAAACATCCACTTGGACTCAGTGATGAACTCTGTTATGTCCCCGGTCAAGGGGAACCTAGACATAACATAATGTGACTCCCTCACTCTTCCCACTCTCAAGAAAGGCCAGTTACACAGCACTTTAAACAATAAAAAAAGCATGAGGGATGTGCTACAACCCAGGTTTTACGAGTGAAGAACGAGAGTTCTTACTCATGCTACCAAGCTGCGATCAACAGTGCTGCTGAATAAATTTTATTTATAAAAACCTTAACACCACCCAAGTTACATCTTGGCCAGTGTGGCAGGTGATAGGCTCTCTCCCTATGACGAGCCTGGGCCCGTCCCCGCAGCTATAATAGACACGGCTCGCCTGCCACTGTCAGCTGCCGATTGCAGCTTATTCAGCCCGCACCCATATGGCGGGACAGCAAGGTTGAATTAGTAAGAACTCTTGTTCTTCACTCGTAAAACCTGGGTTGTAGCACAACCCTCATGGTTTACTTCATTTCGAACTCGAGTTCTTACTCAAACTACAACACATACCACCACCCTTGCTGGCCATAAAGACGATACTGACATGCGTATCCCTTCTGGGCTAAGGAGGAATTAACATGGGAAACCATGGCTACTCGCGATAAGTTATCCCATATAATATACACCAGTATGCTAATGAGGCCAAAACGTTTCACTGTCTGGCTGCAGACAATACCACGAGCACAAAGGACGCATTGGACACATCCAGACTATAATATCTTACAAAAGTGTGCGGAGTCGACCATGAGGCAGCCGCACACATGTCCTCCACAGAAACACCGCACAAAAGCACCCATGAAGTAGAAACACTCTGTGTTGAATGAGCCTTCAGGCCCTCTGGGGGGGTCCTTCCCCAAAGAGGAATAGGCTAATGTTATGGCCTCCACCATCCAGTGAGACAGATGCTCTCTGGATAGGGCCATTCCACGGGACTGGGACCCGTAACATACAAACAGCTGGTTAGAACGGCGCAGCGCGCGCGTCCTCTCCAAATATGCCAAGAGCACGCGGACCAGGCACAGTCTATGTAAGTGCTCCTCTTCTGTTGATGCGAAAGGAGGGGGGCAAAATGCCACCAAGTCCACAACCACAGATCTGAAACCAGCCTCAATACTTTTCGGCTGGTATGCAGGGTTAGGCAACAGCGTGACGCGCTGCTTATCTGCCGAAAAAGCCATACATGATTGTTGCACTGACAAGGCAATCAAATCACTGACTCTCTTCGCTGTAGACAGGGCTAGTAATAGTGCCGTCTTCAGGGATAGAAATTTCAAATCGGTCATGTCAACAGGTTCAAATGGAGGCCCTGAGAGCCCCTCCAGAGCCCCTCACTTAATCCCACCTGGGTAAAACACATCTTACAGGTGGCCGCAAGCGTCGAGCGCCTTTCATGAATGAGATGCCAAAGAGTGGCAACCTACTGATTTTCCGTAAATATACATATGGCAAGCAGAAATTGCAGCCAAGTAGACCTTTAGGGAGGAGGAAGACGAGCCTTTGTCTAACAAGCTCTGGAGGAAGATCCCTATACTGCAGCTCAGCAGATCCTCATTATGCGCTGCACACCAGCGCGTAAAAACTTGCCATTTATATGTATACAGAGAACAGGTAGATGGAGCCCTGGCACTCTGTATAGTCTCCACTACTGCTAGAGGCAAACCTTCACCTAGCAGACGCTCCCGTTCAGGAACCAAGCCACCAGCTTCCACTTGTGAGGGGATAGGTGGAAAATTTCTCCTCCCTCCTGGGTTAGGAGATCCGTGCACACTGGTAGCGGCCACGGAGTCGTCCACGAACCACATCTGTGATGGCCAATACAGCGGCACCAGGATGATCTGCAACCTGCCTTCCCTCACCCTGTCCAAAACCTGTTGGAGCAGCGGGACCGGGGGGAACACGTACAGCCTTTCTCTTGGCCACGGGTGTGGTAGAGCGCCGTGCCCTAACAGGGGATCGTCGCTGTGAATGGAGAACCACAGTGGGCAGTCTGTTGCAAGCCGCGATGCGAACAGATCAACGCGGGCTTGGTCGAACCGAGTCCAAATTTCCTCCACCACCTGCGGGTGCAAATGTGTGCCGCTGATAGGGACAGCAGATGTCTGTGCGCCCACAAGTGTATCTGAGATGCCACTTGGTTCTGGGCTGAGGAGCGGACTCCGTGCTGTCAGTATATGTACGCGATTGTGGCAGTGTTGTCCGACCGTATCAACACATGCTGACCCCCATCCAGTCCGTGAAGCATGCCAGAGCCCGGCGGCCTGCTTTCAGCTCTAGCATGTTTATGTGACGCCTTTCCTGCACTCCCCACGGCCCGTTTGCTGCACGGCCGTCGCACATCGCGCCCCACCCCCACAGAGATGCGTCGGTCTTTATAACAACCCTGAGAGACACTGGACCCAGACGGATGCCAGCTGAGAGCAGGTGTGGGTCCACCCATGCCTTTAGGGTTTGACGGCACCGCGGTGTAATCATAAGCCTACGGTGACTGTCCCTTACTGGATTTACGCGTTGATTGGTGCACTCGTATGGACTGAGAATTCAGCTCCAGCCCCAAGAAAGTTGTCACTTGTTTGGGCACGAGGCCGCTTTTCTTCCAGTTTATGAGGAAGCCCAGTGTTTGGAGGTGATCTGTCTCCGTTTTGGTGTGCGTAGTGGCGAAGCCCCTTGACTCGTTATCGAGATAACAGTAGATTCGTATTCCCTTCTCCCGGAGGGGGGGGGCAATGCCGCATTTACGCATGCAGTGAATGTCCGGGGGCTCAGGGACAGACCGAAGGGGAGGACACAAAATTCATAGGCTTTGTTTTGAAAAGCAAACCTCAGATATTTCCTGTGCCTCTCCACAATGGGGACGTGAAAGAATGCATCTTTCAGATCCACCGAAGTAAAATAGTCCACCCGTCTGATTGTTCTGAATAGACTGTGTTGTGTCAACATACAGAAAGGCATTTTCCTCAATGGTTTGTTCAAGATTCTCAAGTCCAAAATTGGCCGTTTCGATCTGACTGCGAGCAAACTGCAAGGCATAGCCCCTCTCTAGGGTGCTGAGAACCCACGGGAAGGGATGGCAGCCTGTCGGAGAGTGCCGGTCTCTTGCCACAAGGGGGCAGTGCTGTCTCTCTTTTGGGACAGACCTGCTGTGCCTCAGCAGGTCTGTCCCAAAAGAGTCAACAGGTCTGCTGCCGACTGGCTGTCTGCCGGTGTGGATGCAGTCTGTAATATTGCTTGACAAGGTCCCCGCCATGCAGCTGGCTTTGGGCTCATTTGTGTTTGCTTTAATCAATCAATCAATCAATCAATTTTATTTATAAAGCCCAATATCACAAATCACAATTTGCCTCACAGCGCTTTACAGCATACGACATCCCTCTGTCCATAGGACCCTCACAGCGGATAAGGAAAAACTCCCCCAAAAAACCCTTTAACGGGGAAAAAAAATGGTAGAAACCTCAGGAAGAGTAACTGAGGAGGGATCCCTCTTCCAGGACGGACAGACGTGCAATAGATGTCGTACAGAAGAGATCAACATAATAAATTAACAGTAATCCGTATGACACAATGAGACAGAGAGAGAGAGACAGAGAGAGAAAGAGAGACAGAGAGAGATGCAGGACAGACGATAATGTTAATAGCTTACAACAAACATTAATGAAAGTAATCATATTATAATTATGTTTCTGGCTATTGTGGTACAATATGTTGAAAATAAATATTAACATCTGATAGTATATGTATGTGACAATAATCATATGTGTATAATAACAGTAGAAGTATGACTAATAATAACAGCAGCAGCAGGAGGCATGTGGCAGGACCACGGCAGCAGCACAACCACACACGTCACACTATCCAGGCACTGCTGTGATAGAAGTTAACCTGCGAGACAGTGGAATGGCTCTGGAGAAGAAGCCGAGTTAGTGACATGCAGTATGGCTGAGTTAGCAAGATGCAGGACATGAGAGAGAGAGAGAGAAGGAGAGATGGTGCCCGGTGTATTATAGGAGGTCCACCGGCAGACTAGGCCTAAGTCAGCCTAACTAGGGGCTGGTACAAGGCAAGCCTGGGCCGGCCCTAACTATAAGCTTTATCAAAGTGGAAAGTCTTAAGTCTAGTCTTAAATGTGGAGATGGTGTCTGCCTCCCGGACTGCAACAGGAAGATGATTCCACAGGAGAGGAGCCTGATAGCTGAAGGCTCTGGCTCCTGATCTACTTTTGGAGACTTTAGGGACCATGAGAAACCCTGCATTCTCAGAGCGCAGTGTTCTGGTGGGATAATATGGCACTATGAGCTCTCTAAGATATGACGGAGCTTGACCATTTAGAGCTTTATAAGTTAACAGTAGGATTTTAAATTCAATTCTGGATTTTACAGGGAGCCAGTGCAGAGAAGCTAAAACTGGAGAAATATGATCTTGTTTCTTAGTTCCTGTTAGTACACGTGCTGCTGCATTCTGGAATTAGCGGGAGAGTTTTTAAAGACTTATTAAAGCTACCTGATAATAGGGAGTTACAGTAATCCAGCCTTGAGGTAACAAAAGCGTGGATCAATTTTTCTGCATCTTTTCGGGTCAGGATAGGCCTAATTTTCGCAATATTATGCAGATGAAAAAATGCAGTCCCTGAGGTTTGTGAGAATTGAAAGACAAATCTTGATCGAATATTACTCCGAGGTTTCTTATGGTAGTGCTAGAGACCAGAGCAATGCCATCTAGAGAAACTATGTCATCAGATAATGAGTCTCTGAGTTGTTTGGGGCCAAGAACAATAACTTCAGGTTTTTTTTCATCTGCGTAATATTGCAAAAATTAGCCCAAGCCTGTCCCAAAAAGAAGCCGAAATATTGGTCCACGCTTTTGTTACCTCTAGGCTGGATTACTATAATTCCCTATTATCAGGTAGCTCTAATAAGTCTTTCAAAAGTCTCCAGCTAATCCAGAACGCAGCGGCACGTGTACTAACAGGAACTAAGAAATTAAATCACATTTCTCCTGTTTTAGCTTCTCTGCACTGGCTCCCTGTAAAATCCAGAATTGAATTTAAAATCCTACTGTTAACTTACAAAGCTCAAAATGGTCAGGCTCTGTCATATCTTAGAGAGCTCATAGTGCCCTATCATCCCACCAGAACACTGCGCTCTGAGAATGCAGGGTTACTCGTGGTTTCTGAAGTCTCCAAAAGTAGAACAGAAGCCAGAGCCTTCAGCTATCAGGCTTCTCTTCTGTGGAATCATCTTCCTGTTGCAGTCTGGGAGGCAGACACCATCTCCACATTTAAGACTAGACTTAAGACTTTCCTTTTTGATAAAGCTTATAGATAGGGCTGGCTCAGGCTTGTTTTGGACCAGCCCCTAGTTAGACATAGGCCTAGTCTGCTGGGGGACCTCCTATAATACACCGGGCACCTTCTCTCCTTCTCTCTCTGTCCTTTGCTAACATTCATGTCCTGTTACTGCATCTCGCTAACTCAGCTCTACTGCATGTCACTAACTCGGCTCCCTCCCCTCAGCCTTTGTGCTCCAATGTTTATTTGCTTATTTGTTTATGGATCCCCATTAGCTGATGCCTGGATGAACAGCTAGTCTTCCTGGGGTCCATAGTCATAAAACCCATAACATAATACAAAAAGTATACAAACAAGAGTACATAATTGAAAAATAATAAAATAGAGTATATTAAAAAAGAGAAAAGACAAAAGCAGAGAAAATAAATGACAGACTTACAACAAATGAATTAACTCAAATAATTAGATCGCAAGTGTATTTTCAGTTTTCTCTTGAAACAATTCCTGTCTCTGTTTCTGTGAATATATCTTGGGAGTAGATTCCATAAACTTGTGGCTCTATACAAAACTGATTTCCTCAAGAAATTGGATTTTAGGATGTGGCAGAATTATATGCTCATTGCTGGCAGCTCTTGTGGAGTGTTAATGAATTTCATTGGTGTAGATTATCTTTTGAGCAAGAAATTGTGGAGATCGTTTTTTCACAACACTATAAAACTTAACCAATAAATTCATTAAAATTCTTTTCTCGACATAGAGCCAACCCAAATTGTAATGCATATCAATTGTACTCGTCAAAGGGGGACAGTTGAGACCAGATAACCGAGCAATAATCCAGGTGACACAAAACCAGAGAACGAACTGTTTGACAGAGCAGTGATGAAGGAATAAGAGGTGCACATTTCCTGACAATTGCAACTGCTCTACCCATCTTCAGAACAATCTTATTTACATGTTCAGACCAAGACAAAGTGTTATCAAGCCAGAGACCCAGTAGCTTTGCCTTACTTACATATTGAATCGGTTGACCATCTATTTGTAAATTCAGAATTGGATTCTTTGCCATATTATAATTAGATCCAAATATTATAAGCACCGTCTTTGATATGTTACGTTTGAGTTTGTTCGTTTCTATCCAATTAAAGATGACATTAAGTTCTGATGATAGGGTATGATTCAGTTCATCACAAGAAGGTGAAGCATAGTACATGGTGCAATCATCTGCATACATAGTCAAATCACACTTATTTAAAACAAGTGGGAGATCACTGGTACCATCGAGAAGAGGAGTGGCCCAAGGCAACTACCTTGTGGAAGTCCACGTTCAAGTGTCTACTGTCTGAAAAAGTGCCATTAAAAAATACTTTTTGTGTTCTGTTTAACAAGTAACTACTAACCCACATAAGAGTGGATGCTTTAAAACCATAGTGATCAAGCTTCTTAATTAACAGATCATGATCCACCAGATCAAAGGCAGCACTAAAATCAATTAATACTGCACCAACAAGCACTGAATTATCCATGGCTGTTAGCCAATTGTCATTCATTTGTATCAATGCCGTACAGGTAGAATAACCGACCCTGTATGCATGTTGGTGATTAGAAATTAAGTTATTGTTTAAAAAGTAACTCTGGATCTTTTCTAACAGTTTACTAAGAACAGGCAAGATGGTAATAGGCCTACTGTTGGGACCACTAAACGTACATTTAGCATCTTTGATCAGAGGAATTATTTTATCTATTTTCCACAATTTGGGACATGTGCCACTGATTAAGCATCGATTGAAGATATGACAAACTGCTGAAGAAATATGCAAAGCAGAGATCTTCAGCAGTTTACTATCCAGAAAGTCAGTGCCGGCTGATTTGTTTTCCAGTAAGGATTTTAACATTTTTTCAACAGTTACAACATCAACCTGCTGGAATTCAAAAGCGCAGTTTTTACCATTCATGATATGTTTTCTAATGAGCTCCTCTGAAATAGAAACTCCCGTATTACCCATTTTATCTCTGATTCTAGACACCTTGTTAATGAAATAGTCATTGAAATAATTTGCAATATGCAAAGGTTTAGTTAAATAAACACCTTCAGATTCAATAAAAGAACTAACAGACTTTTTCCTACCCATGATTTCATTCAGAACATTCCATAGTTTCTTACTATCTTGACCACTATCAGCAATTCTCCTCTGATAATAAGCTCTTTTGCTAACTCTATTTATCTTAGTGACATTATTTCTCAACTTGCAGTAGTGCCTCCAGTCTTCAGTGGAACCAGTTAGGATAGCAATCTTCTTAGCTTTATCTCTTTGCACCATTAATTCTTTTAATGATTTATTAATCCAAGGGGCATTAATTGTATTTGTTGTAAATTTCACCACTGGTGCATGTTTGTTAGCAATCGCCATAAAATAATTAATGAATGTATTCAGAGAGAGCTCCGCATCATCAATAGGGCATACATTAGTCAACTGTATATTTTCAAGGTCAACAAGAAATGTGTTTTCATTAAAATGTTTAAAATTTCTAGTAAGGACAACTTTAGCACCTGCCTTAGGCAATTTGGTCCTCCTGGAGAATGCCACAAAGTTGGGAACTGCCCATTGGTTCGACAGCCCATTGGTTCGACATCCCATTGTTCTGACCATATTAAACTCATTGTTCCGAAGTCCGTTCCGAAATCATCATGATGCCCTGTGGTTAAGGTCTGGTTAGGTTTAGGCACAAAAACCACTTGGTTAGGGTCAGGAAAAGATCATGGTGTGGGTTAAAATGAAAAAGAAAGTGACAAACACATAAGCCGTGAGCCTGCTCTGCCTCAAGCCGGTCGCGGCGCACCATACGCCCGCCGCGAGCCATTCAGCACTGCGGACAGTCGGACTAATGGGATGTCGAACCAATGGGCTGTCGAACCAATGACATGGACCCCACAAAGTTATGGTCGCTGAAACCTACTGGCACTGAAACAGGTCTGGAGCACAGCTCAGAGTTGTTACTGTAAATATGATCTATGCATGTTGAGGAAATAACACCATTTAGATTCACAGATACTCTAGTAGCTTGAGATATTAGCTGTGTTAATCCACAGGTGTCAGCCATTGAGCTAAGTTTACTTTTCAGGGAACAAATCTCAGAAAGCCAGTCAATGTTAAAATCTCCAAGCAAGTATATTTCTCTATTTTCTTCTGTAATATGGTCCATCATTTCACACAAAGTATTGAGATATTCCACATTAGAGTTAGGAGCTCTATAACAACAGCAACTAGAAAAGGTTTTAAATGTGGCAGATGGATTTGAATCCATATAGCTTCAATGGCTACGGTTACATGATAGCTTCTCATTCGGAATGAAATAAATCCGAATGAAATCATTCAGAATTAAAGTCTTTCCAGGTAGTTTACATGGGAAATATTCATTCCGAATGAGGGTTTACATGGGAGATCAGTTCAATCGCCTTTATTCAGGTCTGCGCAATGTTTGGGGCAGGGAAGGTTTCTGATTGGATAGGGGGTGGGGCGGATGTTACGTGTTTACGTTTACCGGAAGAAAACACTGTATAGTCCTCGCTCCAGATAACAAGATGCTTGAGGATGCCATTCTTAGTGCTTTTTTCGGGCTTGTTTTGCTTATATTCTTGAAGCAGCACGACAACAACCTTGTTCTGCTAATGCTTCGTCTGTTGAGGAGGAGAAGGGAGGTAGAAGGTCGAAGAAGGGAGATAGAAGACCGTGCTGTGGCGAATGGAAACCGGTGAGTGCAACAAGTCCGACTGCTCTATCTCAGCCTGTTGCTATGCAGCCCATTGCTATGCGCGCTATATACGTCATCGTGCCAGAAGGGCAAGGAAACGAGCATGCGCAGAAAGACCGGAATGAATTTAAAGAGGAATGAGTGTATACATGCACACAAAATTCTTTCATTCGGAATGACAAACGGAATAAACCACCCCCTTTAATCGGAATTAATTTTTAATCGGAATGACCGTTTTTCATTTGGAATGACTGTTTACATGACCACTTTTAATTGGAATGGCCTTTCATTCCGATTAAAAGTGGAATTAAACTGTGCATGTAAACGTACTGAATGTTATCCTTAATGAGATCATACCTGACTTTACAAAGAAAATGATATTGCGTGTATATTGCTCCTCCACCTCCAAATTTATTTCTATCATTCCTGTATATGGAATAACTATTGATGATCAACTCTGAGTCTTGAAAATAATTATCTAGATGTGTTTCTGAGACAGCAAGAATGTCGACTTTGTTTAGTTGCAGAAATACAGAGTTCATGGATTTTATTCCTGAGACTACAAATATTAATACGTGCAAAAGTCAAACCCTTAGGTAGATTGTTGTTGATTGATTGTGTATGTAAAACAGAAAGGATGAACTTTGGCAGGTATACCTATTAGATGTTCATGTTTCCAGGTGGCTTTGGGGTGCTGTTGCGTGGGCAAATTATTAGTTTGTCATGTCTCAAATAGGCAATTTCGCCTCTATCACGTGCTTCTCTCATTTTGGGGAGCAGTTCCTTTCTTTTCAAATGGACTGCTTCCGTGAAATTTTCGTTGATGTAGATCCTAGATCCTTTCAAATTTTTGGCTCTTCCCAAAACATCTGATTTATCCTTATATCTCAGAAATTTTACCACAATGGATCTGGGTCTGTTGCTACCAGCTACTGGTTTCCCAGTGCGGTGGGCTCTTTCAATTTCAATCTCCTTCTTTAGAAGAAGCTTATCCACAAGGACATTTTTAATCATTCCCTCTGTATCAACCCAGGTCTCCCCAGGCTGCTCTGGAATACCGTCAAATACCAGATTGCTCCTACGTGAGTGACCTTCTAGGTACTCCATTTTATCTGAAACAGTGAGCAGGCTGTCACAAATCTTCATAATGTCAGCTTGCATGGAGTTACAATGTTCAGTCTGCTTAATGTTTTGGGTCTTGATATCGTCCACTTCCTTCTGTGTAAATTGAATGCTCGTTTTAATTTCTTGCACTTCCCGTGTGATTGTATCTAGTCTAGAGTTAGTGGAGTCTAAAATGATTGTTACAAAACTTTTAAAGTTCTCCTGTTGCTGCTGTAGAAGTGCTGAATACATGTCTTTCTGCTGCTACAGCATCTCTTTTACCTGAGCCAGCGAGACGACATCTTCATCTGATTTCTCATCTCTCAAGTCAGCTTGTGTTTTGCTTGGACCCATTTTTGAGAGTGCAGCAGGGTCTGGTGGTGGTTGCAGTAGGGCCTGGTGGAGAGTGCAGCAGGGCCTGATATTGGCTGCAGCAGGGCCTGGTGGAGAGTGCAGCAAGGCCTGATGTTGGCTGCAGCAGGGCCTGGTGGAGAGTGCAGCAGGGCCTGAGGGAGAATGCAGCTGGGCCTGGTGGAGAGTGCAACTGGGCCTGGTGGAAAATGCAGCAGGGCCAGGTGGAGAATGCAGCAAGGCCTGGTAGTGGGTGCTAGGCCTGGCTGCTGGAGCAGCTGAATAGGCTCAAGCTGGTTCACAGGAGAGAGCAGGCCGATGCCAAAGCAATCCTCAAAGTATCAAGGGTGGGAAAAATCATTCATATGTTTTTGTCTGATTCTCCCATTTGTTGGACAATTAAAAGTATTTCATGCCAAAAATTAAAGCTTTCAAGACTTAGAAATGTTAAAAAATAGTTAAAACACAATGGAAGGTCAGGAGCACACATACACTGCACTATAGTGAAGCTATCAAGCCATTGGCAAGTTGTGTGTTACAGGTTCCTGTGTCTGTCTCGCAGGTTAACTCGTATCGCAGCTGTGCCCGTATGGTGTGACTTGGTTGTGCTGATGCCTGATGCCTCCTACTGCTGCTGTTATTATACACATATGATTACTGTCACATACATATACTATTATATATGAATATATACTTACAACACATGGAAAATAAGCCAACAGTTCACAAAGAGACAAACCAGGCATACATTTAAGTACTCATACTGCCATCTACTGGTGGAGAGTCAGCTTAACCTACTTCCACTCTGTTTCGCTCAGGCAACAGCGCATTAAGGTGGAAACACAGTTAAATACCACTGCTACCAGTAACAACTCTGCACACACAGTAATTGCTGGTAATTGTTGGTTAAACTATATTGCCAACTGTATTGCACCAAAAAATGCAAATCATTAATATAAGACTTTACTCATGCTGTGTAGATGAATCAAATGCACAATATTAATCTACATGTAATCAATCCCTGTTTCCATCAGCCCATTTTTTTGGTGTATTTATTTACTTATTAATTTGTCTGATTGATTAATTTATATTAATGTATTTTTCCTCAGATGTTACTCTAGTATGTGCTCGCATAACGTTAACGTTATAGAATGGCTAAAGGGTACACGGACCTGGACCGTGTACCTTTATATTTCGTTTTAACCAGATAACGGGAAAACGGAAATACCATGGTTTTTCATTTTTACGCTTTAAACAAAAAAAACTACAAATGACAAAACAGAGCTGTTTTTCCATTTTTGTTGTCTAAATCAAAAAAACGAGAAAAACTCAAATAAAACTCAAATAAAATTCAAATAACGGTCCGATTTTGGTTTCTTCCCATGCCTGTTTGCATCTTTCCTCTTGAAAAGAAAGTGAAGAAAAGTAAGACAGGTGAGCTTCCTGGTTGTCCAAGTAAATATGGGCCTTTCAAAATAAAAGCCAAGAGAATACAATAGCCATTCTATAACATTAACGTTATGCGAGCACATACCACGATAACATCTGAGGAAAATACATTAATATAAATTAATCAATCAGACAAATTAATAAGTAAATAAATACACCAAAAAAATGGACTGATGGAAACAGGGATTGGTTACATGTAGATTAATGCTGTGCATTTGATTCATCTACACAGCATGAGTAAAGTCTTAGATTAATGATTTGCATTTTTTGGTGCAGGCTGTTCGGTCTAAAGAATGATTTACAGGACTGCAGAAATAGGATACAGTAACATAAGCTGGCAGCTCTATCCGGTCCTCTGTCATCTTTGCCAAGGCCGTCGCAACCGGACAGGCAAACTAGGCAATTGCCTAGGGCCCCGAGCTGGAAGGGGCCCCCCAGAGACGGCTGACATTGGTCCATATCAATGACAATATGAATGGAGCCCCTATAGACACTGCAGCAACGACAACACGTCAGAATCCCCCCTAATGGGGCCCCCCTACTTGCTGCTGCTTGCAAGTGGCGAGAGGGGGCCTCCAGGAACTGCTGACATTTGGTCTGTAATCAACAACACAACTTGAAACCCCCTTAGAGACACTGCAACGATGACACGTCGGAGACTTCCCTAATGGGGCCCCTACAGCTGACTGAGCTGACTTGCTGCTGCTGCTGCCGGTGCTGTGCAGGCTGCGGCAAAATGAAGCGAACGTATCCCTCAGGGCACGCTAAAAGAAAAAAAAAAGCAAGAGGAGGATGAAAAGAAAAAACTAGACAGTGGTAAGTGAGAATGTGTTACAAGTAGTTATTGCCACATGCCACTTTGTCCCAGTCCCACCAAGCATCAGAAAAGTTTAATGTTCAATGCACAACATGACAACAACAACAGCTAGCTAACATTAGTTACGCCAGGGCCACACTGCCTGCGAAGCGCACCGAAATTCTCGCGCGAGCTGGAGCACCTCTGTTCACATCAGATGCGCATTTCTCCGCGCCGGTCGACAAGCGATTCTGCTCCCAGCTGTTGTTTTTCCATCATGGGTAACTGCCCGGCTTGACACATTCACTCGCGGCTCACGCAGAAAATAGACCAGACGCCGAAATGGTCGCTGCAGGGCTGGCGGCGGAGCTGTGCGGCGTGGCCGCTGTGGATGACACAATCGGTTAACATGGGCACCGAAAGGAAACTGGCTTCACTTCTCGGCGCTTCGAGGCTATTTGCGGCGCTTCCGTGGGCGGTGTGGCCCTGGCGTTAGACAGTGAGTGGACCAGCTTGAAGCTTCTAAACTCTTGAAACATATCTGTTTGTTTGTTTGTTTGAACAGAAGAGGTGTATTATATATCATTAGCTGTGTTGCCATAGTTGTGTACACAGAACACTGTACCTGCAATAAGTTAGTGCCAACGACAATGTTAATTTCTCCCATTAGTAATGCATTTGTTGTCAAATGCTAACATTAATGAAACCGACATCAATTCTGCTGTCAGTAGAACATCTTATTCTGTCCAAACTGTAACTAATTTGTATTTAGAAGAGGAAGATATTATGTTAACATGAAGCATTGAAGTTGTTACTGTTGTTCATTAATTATTTCATACATATCTTAAATGTTGAGTGTTTGTGAAGCACATACACACAGTTCTGTACTTGGATGAAAATATTAAAGCAAACTCACCAAATATAATTGAGCTCTTTTTTTTTCTCAAGGTGCTTTGTTGAAATATTTTGGTCCACAACAACAGCATACCGCTACAGTTGCCTCAACAGATGAAGGTAGAAGGAAGCTATTCTAAGTTTACAGTGACTTAAGAAATAAGAATAACTAAGAATAAGAATAACTTCATTGAACCTCAGAGGGATCTGCTGTCCAGTTTAAATCTGTCATGAGATTATTTAATTTAAAATGACTACACAAATATTTGTCTTACACAAGGAGTTATTGTATTTATTTTGTATTTTGTTGTTATTGTTTTCTTTGAAAGGAAGCATGTTATGTGTTTTTGTTATTTAAATAATGTAAGGAAATTTTGCTTTGTTTTTACATTTTTCTATAAATAAAGGATTTGTTACGAAACACTTAATGTCTTCTCAGTGTCAAAAACGGGTGCCGGCGGGGCGGGGGGCCTCCAAGGTGTCTCTTGCCTAGGGCCCCCAGAGGGTCTTGAAACAGCCCTGATCTTTGCCTATGGGGCATGCGCGTTTGGAGGAATCGCGATTCGATTACTTTCCCCTGTGACCTGCCTGTGACCTCAGTGACGTAATTTCAACACTTTTCAACTCGTACCCACAAATTTGAATTCATGTTCACAGTGAGGACTTCGTAGTCGTAGAAATTACAGTTGTATTCACAAGACTTTGCACAGCTTTTAGATTCATACTCACGTAAAAACAATCCTAACCCGAACAATTTCACAGACTCACGTATATGACAGCAGAATTTTGTGTACAACAATTTTATTGACATACAAATGTTTAACATTACGAATACGAATGGTTAAAATTATGCACACATCTTTTTGACAGTTGTCTTACACCATACTGTTATTACTGTCTGTCCTGCATCTCTCTTTGTCTCTGTCCCTTTATCCCTCCTTGGTTGCTCTTCCTGAGGTTTCTAACATTTCTTTTCCCCATTAAAGGGTTTTTTGGGGGGAGTTTTTCCTTATCCACTGTGAGGGTCCAAAGGACAGAGGGATGTTGTATGCTGTAAAGCCCTCTGAGTCAAATTGTGATTTGTGATATTGGGCTTTATAAATAAAATTGAAATTGAAAAAGTGAATTGAAATTATTCTACATTTATTATGTTTGCCTGTACACACAATATATGTTGCACTATTGCACATCTGTCCATCCTGGGAGAGCGATCGCTCCTCAGTTGCTCATCCTGAGGCTTCTGCCATTTTTTTTCCCTGTTAAGGGGGTTTTTGGGGAGTTTTTCCTTACCCACTGTGAGGGTGCATGGACAGAGGGATGTCATATGCTGTAGTCCTCTGAGGCAAGATAAATTTAAATTTAATATAATGAACACATAGTGTCATAAATTGTCTAATATGGAATTACAAGATTTACCATGTCTGTTAGTGAATATGTAGCATAGAAAATACAATAAATATCATAACATTAGCTTGTTTATTGACGACAGACTAACAGCAATGAGCAATGATGGAAGAGCAAAAGAATGATTTATGACTGAACCGACTTAGAAAATAAGAAGGGAATGAATTAAATTAAAAGCTTGCACATAGAACACTTGGCTTTCAGGTGAGATAATCTATTGATGGTTTAAGGATACTTTAACCTGAAGAGGTGAATCAGACTATTTCTCATAACACAATTTGGCTCATCCACTGCACTATTTTCTCTTCTGAAAACTCTTGCTAAACCTGACACAATTGTTTTGTGGAAAGCATAATCATACTCTCAGTGGATCTCTTTACTATATTAATTGCTGTGTGATATTGCAACATTGAGTTATTGGGTAGTAAGACCTTGGCACCTGAATGCACCGCCGGGAAGAATTTGCAGATCCATGCTGCATTTTTAAATGTCTTAAAGCCACAGAGTGTATGTGAAGCCAAAGCATTTTTGAATATTGGTTAGGGATGTGTCCCTCCCAAAATATGTATATGAAACCCGAAGGCTGTCCATGCAAAATCGCTGGAATGGTCCTGAAATAGATGACAGGATCTACAGCAGGATGAGATATAACTACAGCACCTGTTTCTGTTTTGTCAGTCAAGCAAACATGAAGGATTGAGATTGTAACCTATGTGGGTGTCAGGTTGAAATGGTTGGGGTAGCATGGCATGAGCAAGCAAGGCAGAGCTAAGTTTACTCCGTCTACATTGCTGAGACAGAAATCCACTGCATTATTATTAGGGACCGTGGCCGAAGGACGAAGTCCCTCTTGTTTCTGGTGTGTTTATTATTATTAGGGACCTCGGCCGAAGGACGAAGCCCCTCTTGTTTCTGGTGCGTTTATTATTAGGGACCTCGGCCGAAGGACGAAGTCCCTCTTGTTCCTGTAACGTTTATTATTAGGGACCTCGGCCGAAGGACGAAGTCCCTCTTGTTCCTGTAACGTTTATTATTATTATTATTAGGGACCCTCTTGTTTTTGGTGTGTTTCTTATTATTAGGGACCTCGGCCGAAGGACGAAGCCCCTCTTGTTCCTGTAAGGTTTATTATTAGGGACCTCGGCCGAAGGACGAAGTCCCTCTTGTTCCTGTAACGTTTATTATTATTATTATTAGGGACCCTCTTGTTTTTGGTGCGTTTCTTATTATTAGGGACCTCGGCTGAAGGACAAAGTCCCTCTTGTTCCTGTAAGGTTTATTATTATTAGGGACCTCAGCCGAAGGACGAAGTCCCTCTTGTTTTTGCTGCGTTTATTTTTATTAGGGACCTCGGCCGAAGGACGAAGTCCCTCTTGTTCCTGTAAGGTTTATTATTATCATTATTATTATTATTATTATTAGGGACTTCGGCTGAAGGACGAAGTCCCTCTTGTTTTTGCTGCGTTTATTTTTATTAGGGACCTTGGCCGAAGGACGAAGTCCCTCTTGTTCCTGTAAGGTTTATTATTATCATTATTATTATTATTATTATTAGGGACTTCGGCTGAAGGACGAAGTCCCTCTTGTTTCTGGTGCGTTTATTATTATTATTATTAGGGACCGAGCCCGAAGGCAGAGGACTGCTCAGTATTGTTTTTGCTGCGTTTATTATTAGGGCCCGAGCGACGACGAAGTCGTCCGTGAGAACCCTATTGTAATTGTGCTGTTTATTATTATTTATTAGGGCCCGAGCGATGACGAAGTCGTCCGCGGAGGACCCTATTGAAATCGCGCTGTTTATTATTATTATTATTCTTTACCTGACTTTGTGTCCCAATTTCGCCCCTTTCCCAAATTTTAAAATGCTTCTAACTTTCCACATTCGTCCGGCCACATCCGAAATTTGATATTTTTGGGAGGTTGCACATGGTCGACGCGAAATGCTGAAATAGCGCCCCCTACAAATTTTCAAAAACCCCTCCCCATTGGGGTTAGTTTGTCTTAGGCTAACGAAATTTGGTACACACATGTATCATACCCAGATGCACAAAAAAGTCTCTTAACGTCATGGTAAAATCCCAACAGGAAGTCGGCCATTTTGTTTTGAATTTTTTCGTTACGGTGATTTCCACAACTTAAATTTGACAGCTTTTCATTGTCTTGCCATTGAATTTCAAACGGCTCTCCCTGATCTCAGCAGCTTCAAACTTGCTGGACATGATGATGGCTCCGCCCTGAACGCCCCGATATGTTAATATCCCACCTTACTCATAGCGCCCCCCGGTGGTAACAGGAAGTGACAAGTTTTTACTTTAACATGTACTAATGCCACAAACTTGACTGCATCAACTTCATTCCACTTCTAATGCATGCAGAACAAGTTGGTGAAGCTACCTTATGAACGCTGTGAAGCTACATGTAATGGCCTCCGTGTGGCGGCGTGGCCACTATTGATCCCTCACCACTAAATACGTTTGGCATTTTGATGGCTTCAGTGACCTCATATCCTCATGAAAATTGATACACAGGTCAAGAATGGCTAGCTCTTACATCTGATAGGGGCGTCGCCCATGGGGGGGACAAAATGCCTCTATAGCGCCCCCTTGAAATTTTCAAAAAACCCTCCCCATAGGGTTTTTTTTTTTTGGAGTTGGAACATGAAAACTGGTACACATATGTATGTTGTCCAGACGCACATAAAAGTCTCTGGCACCAATGGTCTACTCCAAACAGGAAGTCGGCCATTTTGATTTTGACTTGTCATTTTTGCGTGATTTCCACATGTTGTATTTTAACGAACTAGTCCTAGGGATTTCATGCAATCGACTTCAAATTTTTTACAGATCATCCAGAGACCATGCTGATCAAAGGTTGTGCTCTGCATGTCTGTAGGTCAAAGGGCGTGGCTGCTATGGCGCTGCCATTTTTGATCCATCGACATGCATATTCAAGCAGCTCTCTCTCCCACATAATTCATCCTAACTGCTTCAAAAATTCTGTACATGATAAGAGCCCCGCCCTCAACGCCTCCATACGCTCGTAGGCAATCTTGCTCATGCCGCCCCCTTGTTGAAACAGAAAATGCCCTATTATACATTGACATTGTCCGATTTGCTTGAAACTTCGCGTGTGATGACGGTCCACCCCTGAACGCACCTGCCCTGCTGGTTACACTTGTAGCACCACCTGGTGGATGAACAAAACATTGCGTTTTTTTGCTCCTGCCAGGTCTTTTCTCCCTTCTCGCTTCGCGCCACAGCCCCCACATGTCTCAGGTCCCCGCGGTTGCATGGAAGAGCGAGGGCCCGATCACAGCTGCTTGCAGCTTTAATTATTATTATTATTCTTACGAACATTTAATCCCCAATTTGGTCCCTTTCCCAAATTCAAAAACTCACCAAATTTGGCACACGCATTTGGTCTGGCAAAAAATTTTATAATCTATTGTCGTGTTGAATTTCCACTACTAGGTGGCGCTATAATCAAGGAAAGTGCGTTTTGGGTCATAACTCCCATATACTTTATGGCACATTCAAAAACCTTATATCCACGCGTTCAGTGAATTGTGCTGAATCTTGTGATATAGGCCACGCCCATTTCCGCCTACGTTTTTTTTCTGCAAATGTGCAAAATGACGCAAACCTAGTTTTTCGAACTTCTCCTAGGCAATTTAACCGATTTGCATGAAACTTTGCACACATCATCTGTGGACTCTTCTGACAAAAAAAGAAAAGAATTTTGATATTCCCAAGAATACTGAAGTTATTAAATAGCAGGTTCCTGCAGATTTGGTACAAAACAAGAAGTGTTGCATATTTCCACAATGGTGTGTCCGAATGACATGGAACTCAGTTTACTACTTCCCCATGAGCCCCTGAGGCTCTGTGCAAAATGTCAGGCGATGATCACAAGGTGGCGCTCTTTAAATTGAAGTATTTTATATCTCCACATTGGTTGCTCGGATTAACACGAAACTTACAACAACTATTGTCAATGCCCTCCTGAGGATATCTGAAAAAGGACTTACTGATCTGCCACTAGGTGGCGCTGTGGTGGCAGTCTAACTTAATATTTGGCATTGTGCCAACACCATAACACTTATGGAAATGAAATTGATAGGGGTGGTAAAGACTGGCCCCTGTATGTCACACACCAAAAATGACCAGCAGGTGGCACTATTTTCAATGCAAAAGCGTATTTGGCCCACAACTCCCACATAACATGTCACACGTTTTGAAACTTTATATCTCAGTGTTCCCTGAATTCAGCTGAATTGTGTGATGTAAGGTATGCCCACTTTTGCATTAAATTTTCATTTGCAAAATTGCAAACAATGAGAAACCTACTTTTTCGAACTCCTCCTAGGCGATTTGACTGAGTTGCACCAAAATTTGCATGAAGCATCTGTGGAACCTTCTGACAAAAAGTTATTAAAAGAATTTTGTTTGTCCAAAAAACGCCCACAATATAAAACAACAAATTCCTGCACATTGTTTTCAAAACAGACAGTCTTTCATATCTTGACCAAATACAGTCGGATTACCACAACACTTTTGCTAATTGTGTTCCATGGCTCGATGAGGGTTTGTGCAAAATTCGGTGCACATCGGCCAATAGGTGGCGCTCTGGTGGCAGTTTAATTAGTGTGAATGGAAGTAAATTGGAAAATCTTCAAATCCTCTTCAAAACTCATTGACTTTCAACCTCTTCTTGTCCCTCATACTTTGAGCTAGAGACACCATGTCAACAAGAGTCAGAAGACCTTGAACGCATTAACTGTACATAATTATCTATCTTTATCTTTATTTCGGCCATGACCAATATTCTTTTGTTTATGAACACTGGTAGATAACTATCTTGCCACCAGGTGGTCTTTAGCTGCTCCTGACGCTACCATCATAAAAACAAGAGACGAAGAAATCTGAATATCTGATTGAAAATTGATACACAGGTCAAGAATGGCAAGCTCTTGATTCTGATACCTTTAAATGTCAGTGCCTGCTGTTTTTAGATTGGTGGGACAGAGCTGCCAGCTGAAATGGAGGTGATACAGCCCCCTCTCTCCCTCAAAACTAATCAATTACACCACCAAATGACTCCAAAACGCTCTAGTGGAAAACACACGGCTTGCGCATCCCCCCACACTATGAAATAATAATGTATAATTAAGTAACATGAAGCAAATACTCGGAACTACTTTCTTGAGTAAACCACTGTGCGGAATGACACAGTTTGCACCTGAGACAGTGCCGTAGTTATTGCTTGCAGCCTTGCATTTGCAGTATCGTCAGCTGGACCCAGCAGAAAGTTTGAGAAAAGTTTACAGAGTGCTGTTGTAAATCATGGTTTACACATGTTATGTAAAAGGTTGCGGTAACAAGCCGAAGACGTGGAGCAGAGTGACGTATACGGACAAGATGAAACAATTTGTGCTGGACATTGATCCCAACACGCCTGTGGAAACGGTCTGTAAAATGTTTGTTTACGAGGACTACAGTGAAAGGATGGAGCGCAGAAGCTCAGGAATGGTTCAAACGCTTTTCTTGAAAGATACTGTCTTTTCATCTGTCGGCATCACAAAACGAGCAGATGTGTTAAGTGATCGTTGTGTAATTGTGCTCAGCATCTCTCTGCTGTAACGTTTACGTTACCGGGCCCTATTAGCAGTCGGCCTTTTAAAAAAAATAAATAAATAAACGCCGGCCTCTTTTATAAACTGGTGGTGTTTATGTGACATTTTTGGCATTTATAGAGCGCTAGACCCGGTGTTGCACCGAAATCTGTGACCGTCGGAATCTGTGACCGCTGTACAGCCATCAGAATATGTGACCTCTGTGTTTCTATCTCTGTGATGATCCCAAATACAAATATATGTGTCCATATTAATGTGAGAGGATGACAGAAGGATTGAAAACAGTTATTTGGAGGTTTAAACTCATTATTATGCAGATTCAGTGAGGTCACATATTCTGATGGCTGTGCATCTAGCTCTTTACAGTTGAAGTTTGAAATGAAAATACATCTGTCCAAATATTGAGGCAATAACAGAGCACCTGTGTCGATGTTTACTCATTTATTAAACAGTGCATACATTATCACACAAAACGTTGTTATAATAAAAGTAATTTACAACATCTATCTACTTTCCATTGCCATTGTTGATGGCCACACACACGCAGACAATGTGCAACATCGCCACCTGCGGTCACAGATTCCGACGGTCACAGATTTCGGTGTAACACCGGATTACACACATCCACAGACACAGAGAAGCACATCCACACACACACACACACACACACATCAACCCTCACCCAGGCACATGCACTCTCAGCTGATTGTAAACAGATAAGATGGCGACAAGACGCAACTTCAGTGTTAATTTAAAGCTAGAAGTTTTGAAATATTCCGAACAAATGTCGGGGGAATACGCCGCGAGGCATATGACGCGTGGTTAGCAGAGTACGGCAACAAAACCTTCACAAAAGGAGGGAACATGAGAGCAGCTGACAAACGCAAGATAACGGTTTACCGGCGACACACAAGCCCGTCTCCAGGTCCAGTAATTTCCTCTTTCGTTGGTGTCATGACTGCCCAGTACCTGGACAACCGAGCCGTGGCGGCACACAGGTAATATGTGGCGTGTCAGAAGAGAAACGAGCCATTCACATTTCTCTCTTTGTGTCAGTAACGGCCCACAAACATCACTGCACTTTAGGGACTGTTTGTTAGGCTACTTGTCAGGGGAGGAGGGTGGCTGTTTGATTTTTATTAAGTTTTTTGATTTTATTGTGATCCCCCCTACCCTTTGGGCCCGAATGACGCATAGTGCGTCCAAATTCACACCTGTTCTTCTCTATTGATTTTCTCCGCGACCGTGCGTCATAGCGAGAAGCCACGCATATCACGTGAAACAGCGGAATTGTAGCTTTCCGACAAGGCACTTGTCGGTAGTCCAATGTTTTCATAACGAAAAAAATGATAAATTTACACTAAAATGATGTATAACAGAGCTTTCATACAGCTTTGCACACACATTACTCTTGGATGGATTACTCGGGAATGCAGGCTTGCACAGAAATGCCACGCATATCACATGAAAGCAGAGCTTTCCAGTGATACCACACACATCATTGTACTGTCATCCCATCACGCTATAAATAGAGATTAATTGTCTACAAAATAAAAAGCTGACGAATTTCTTTACAATCCATTATACAGATCTTGTTATCAGTCACTTCATATAGTGAGGAATATCATATCTTACCACATCTTAGACTTGTGTGTGCTTCTCTCTGTCTATCCACATTTGTAGTCCAGCTTTCAAGATGCAAATATCTCCATATTGTCCAGTTGACAATCCATCAAACTTTGTATGACAAGACCAGCCACTTCACCTTTGCGCACCCAGACAACTGTAGCCTAATTATGCATGCGTGACAGGGCCGTAGTCACCATATACATTGAGGGGGACATGTGCCCCCCCAATGCCCAATTTTTTTTTAACTGCAAACAAAGTGGCAAATATTATCTTGGAGGACATCATTGCACTTGGTTGACTATTTTTCTATTATCTTAGATGTAAATATTGCATGTTTCTTTCAAATAAAACACATTTTTGACTTGTGAATGAGTCAATGGAATTTCTTGCAATAATGAAAAGATACTGGCAATCATGTCGGCCTGGCACAAACCACATGTTTTGGACAGCTGTGAAGTGACAGAATGTCCCACCATCATGGTTCTTATATTGCCAGATTCCAGAGAGTCTCCCCTCTTCAGATATGGCAGAATATGTCATGTTCCAACTTGCTATGCTGAGATACATGTAAAAATGTAAGAATTTAGTAACACGGATTTGTTTTTTTCATTGATATAAAAATTTATATAAAATACAGGCACATAGACATGAAGTGATGGCAAATCTGGATAGCCCACATTGTCCTGAAAACAACAAGATATAGCATGTGTATGTAGCCTTTATAATGACTGTGATATGACCTTAAAAGTAAAGACAATAAAAATACCCCAAAAACACCTAGGGCCCATGGGGTTAATCACTTATTAATGCTGTTTTTGAAGTATGAATAAGTCAATAAGTAATTTATTCCATTGAAATATCATTGATGTATTATAGAAAAGTGATTTATCTTTTTATAAATGACAAAAGGCACGTCTGCCTCATTCTTGCCATGGTTTCGTGATACTACTCAGAACCGTGATACTTTCACTGGTATCGTACCGTGGGGGGTGGGGAGAGGTGGGGGGTTGGGGAGTTGTGGGGGGTGCTGAGGGATGGTTTGCCCAGGGCGTAAAACTAGCCAGGACCGCCTCTGGCACTGATATTTTTACTGTAACCATCTTGCAGTCCAGTAAACCAGCACCACCCACTACGACCTCAATAATAAAGTAGAATAATCACCTTTCTGACAAAAGCTAAAAATGTAAAAGCTTTTTAAACATACAATGTGTGGCAGAGCTGTTGTATTGGATTGTATTAGATTGCACAGGTGTACCTAATAAAGTAGCCAGTAAGCCCCACATTTACACCACCAATCCATGCCTGCTCTGGATCTCCCCGCAGCCCCTGGTTACTCGGCAGCCTCAGCCCCTGAGACCATGCTGATCAAAAGTTATTAAAAGCTTTTCTCTATGTCAAGGGGTGTGGCGGTTAAGACACCGCCCTCGCCACCAACTCAGTTGGCTTTTTGATGGCTTCAGCGACCTCATATCCTCACGAACTTGATACACAGGTCAAGAATGGCAAGCTGTTACATCTGATAGGGGCGTCGCCCATGGGGGGGACAAAATGCCTCTATAGTCTCCCTTGAAATTTTCAAAAACCCCTCCCCATAGGGGTTTTCTTGGAGTACAAAGATGAAACCTCACACCACGTCAGGGTTAACTTACTCTGAGTTTGCACATAACTGCTTCAGTGATGCGTGCTGCGGGCCCCCTGCGGTGGCGCAGGAGAGCGAGGGCCCGGACCCAAGCAGGAGACCTGCGAGGTCCCTATTGTTTTTCTCTGGATTATTAGGGACCGAGCCCTAAGGCAGAGGACTGCTCACAGAGTGACCCTATTGTTTTTGCTCCGTTTATTATTAGGGACC
This sequence comes from Epinephelus lanceolatus, assembly GCF_041903045.1. Classification (NCBI taxonomy): domain Eukaryota; kingdom Metazoa; phylum Chordata; class Actinopteri; order Perciformes; family Serranidae; genus Epinephelus; species Epinephelus lanceolatus. The sequence goes on from NC_135734.1 coordinate 1,357,611, forward strand.
GAGCCCTAAGGCAGAGGACTGCTCACAGAGCCAAAGGCGAGGACCCTCTTGTTTTTGCTGCGTGCGTTCATTAGTGACCGGGCCCAACAGCAGTGGACTACTCACAAAGCAGTCCTCGCCAAAGGCGAGGACCCTCCCTATAGTTTTTGCTGCGTTTATTCCTACAGAACAGTCCTCGCCAAAGGCGAGGACACTATTGTTTTTACTCCGTTTATTCTTTATTATTATTAGGGACCGAGCCTAGAGGCAGAGGACTGCTCAAGGAGCAGTCCTCGCCAAAGGCGAGGACACTATTGTTTTTGCTGCGTTTATTATTATTATTATTATTATTATTATTAGGGACCGAGCCCTAGGGCAGAGGACTGCTCACAGAGCAGTCCTCGCCAAAGGCGAGGACACTATTGTTTTTGCTGCGTTTATTATTATTATTATTATTATTATTATTAGGGACCGAGCCCTAGGGCAGAGGACTGCTCACAGAGCAGTCCTCGCCAAAGGCGAGGACCCTATTGTTTTTGCTCCGTTTATTAGGGACCGAGTCTAGAGGCAGAGGACTGCTCAAGGAGCAGTCCTCACCAAAGGCGAGGACCCTCTTGTTTTTGCTGCGTGTGTTTATTGTGGACCGACTCCAACAGTAGTGGACTACTCACAGACCAGTCCTCGCTGAAGGCGAGGACCCCCCCTATACTTTTTGCTGCGTTTATTCTCACAGACCAGAATTATTATTATTATTATTAGGGTCCGAGCCCTAAGGCAGAGGACTGCTCACAGAGCATACCTCGCCGAAGGCGAGGACCCTATGAACTGGAATTTGACCCCCTAAACATGCTCAAAAACTCACCAAAATTGGCACACATATCAGAACTGCTGAAAGATTTTAGAAAATCATGAAATTAACCCCTAAAGTGCCAAAATGGGCTCTCTAGCACCACCTAGGCACACAAAAATGGCCGCCACGGCCTGTAGGAACGTCGTAGAAACATGAAACCAAAAGTGGCGTGTTCGTCTCATGAAGGCCTAAAAATCACGCGCTGACACCCCTGACCTAAATCCAACAGGAAGTGAGATATTTGCCCTTTCAAAGTAAGATTTTGCCTTAAAACTGCCTTTCCTAAAAAATCTTCTTCTCATACACCGCTTATCCAATTGGCTTCAAACTTGCACAGATGACAGATCAACTTGTTCTAATCAAAAGTTATTCGTAACTTTTTCATTACTCGCTTAGTTTGGATTTTATGGACTCCATAAGGTGAGATGTCAGAAAAACGTCCTGGCGATCTTCGAAAGCTGTCCCATAGGAAATGAATGGCAGCAGGGGGGAGAAAGACACCAATCTTAGGGCTTTTTCTAGCATTTACAGCGTCTCCATACTTTGTGCTACAGACTCCATTCCAACTCTCAAATGTTGCACAGGTCTCATCTATTCACTCATGTTTTCATCTTTTTCATATCTTTTACCGTTTTTCATCTGTGCCTCTCAAAGTACCATGAGCAAAAGTGGAGAAATTCTCAGTTTACAATGGGTGTGTATTGCACGGAATGCTGTGAGCTAGAGTGGAGAGGGCTCTAAAAATGGTCTAAAACTTTTGTCTTTAACTCGCTGCCATGGCCACAATTTACACAGACACAATTTATACCACAAAACGTAGGAAAATTTGTCCCGCTCACAGATATGTTGACATGGAATCTCTCACACGTACACATTTTTGCTGAGTGGCTCCAAAGCGAAGGGAGCGCTGATTTTTTTCTCATTCACTCCCATGTAAACTCTGAGGAGAAATTTCTGGAAACAGCTGGGGTGCAACACATTTTAAACTCGCTCCCCTGACCACATTTTTGACTTGAGAAATATAAAACGCGACACGTGCGTTCACGAGACGTGGCTGTCTCTCAAAATCACTTTATTTTCTTGCTTGGACCAACGGTTTGGGTATGCGAAGCATTTGTTCGAGGAGTTAAATCCCTTTATAAACAGCCTTTGGTGATCTGCTCTCCTGACGTGTCTGTGTCTGCCACAGGTGCGGGCAAGTCATTAATCGCCATGACAACGACTGCACACACAGACACAGCCACAGGGTTCTCTGGTCTGTGTGTCTCACAATCTTTAAAGGACAGATTACAGCAGCAGAAACTTCATTTGAAACAGAATACACACATTATTAACCCCTACAGTGCCAAAATGGGCTCTCTAGCACCACATAGGTGCACTAAACTGGCCACTGCAGCCCGTAGGAATGTCGTATCAAGATCAAACCAAAACTGGTGTGTTTGACTTACAAATCACGCGTTGACACCCATGACCTAATTCCAACAGGAAGTGAGCTACTTGACCTTTCAAAGTAAGATTTCCCCTCAAACGTGCTCTTAAAAAAACACATCTCCTCCTACACCGTTTATTGTATCGGCTTTAAAGACGCACACATGACAGCTCAACTGCTGCTAAACAGATCTTCTGTATAACTTTATCTCTCTCATCATCACATTTTTTTCATGATTGGACCAACGGTTTGGGAATGGGAAGAACTTGTTCGAGGAGTTAAATCTCCACTACAACAGGTCTCTCTCTGTGTTCTGTCTGTCTCTCTCTGCTCTTCTGCCAGGTGCACCTACTTCATCACCATGGCAACCGCTGTCACACACAAACTCACAGAAACATGATGTGTGTGTGTGTCTAAATCTTACATGCAGATATGACAGGGGCAGAATCTCCATTTTGACCCTTTAGGTGCCAGAGTTTATTGAGCAAAAAAAAATTCCATTTTCATTTCCACATTTCAAAAGGCTGTGGCTTGAAAGTGGTGAGACATAAAGGCATACTGTAAATGACAAAACTATTCATCATGACCCAAAGTTTGTCATGGAAGTAAATTAACTCATCTAATTTGCATTCCGTGACGTCACTAGGCGGCGGCCATATTGGATTTCATAAATCTCAGTAAAACAGCATTTTGAACAGATTCACACAGTAGATTTCTTTTGTTTTGTGCTGTTTTTGTTGTCTCTTCCTCAAAATAAAGGAAGAGGAATCTGATGGGAATAAATTAACTCATCTAATTTGCATATTGTGACATCACTTATCCATACCTACAGCTACAGAAAGCATTCAAACATCAGCTCTGTAAGGATTTTCTGATGTTTGTGGCAACATGTTTGATATTTCTAAATAATTCACAGTGATGACATAAGCTGGGGGCCAAAACAGGCGTGAGTGCGAGGTCCCGCCAAACACTGCTTGCAGCTTTAATTTTATTTTTTTCCTTCCGCCCATATGATCGCATTTTTCACTGCCTGAACATACCCCAAGACACACCAAACTTGGAATATAAGTCACACCTGGCGAAAAATTTTATAATCTATTGTCGTCCTGAATTTCCACCACTAGGTGGCGCTATTATTAAGGAAAATGCATTTTGGCTCATAACTCCCATATACTTTATCGCACATTCAAAAATGCTGAATCTTGTGGTATAGGCCACGCCCATTTCCGCCTACCGTTTTTTTCCCGCAAATTCGCAAAATGTCACAAACCTACTTTTTCGAACTCCTCCCAGGTAATTTCACCGATTGGCATGAAACTTTGCACACAGCCTCTGTGTGCACTCCGACAAAAAGTTATTAAAAGAATTTTGATATTCCAAAAAACGGCCAAAATATAAAACAAGAAATTCCTGCACATTGTTTTCAAAACAGAAAGTCTTTCATATCTTGACCAAATACAGTCGGATTACCACAACACTAATGCTAATTGTGTTCCATGGCCCACTGAGGGTTTGTGCAAAATTCGGTGCAAATCGGCCAATAGGTGGCGCTCTGGTGGCAGTCTAATTAGTGTGAATGGAAGTAAATTGGAAAATCTTCAAATCTTCTTCAAAACTCAATGACTTTCAACCTCTTATTGTCCCTCATACTTTGAGCTAGAGACACCATGTCAACTTTTAAAGAGTCAGAAGACCTTGAACTATTGGGCATGTATTCAGCTTCTACTTTTTGGAAAAATACATACGTGGGTTGGGTGCCTACCTGTGTACTGGAAATGTAAGTAAGAGATTACGTTTATTTTTTTATTTATTACAGCTGACAAGACATACAGGTGCACGCCCCCAGGCGGCAGCATGCCCCGACGCGCGTGGACTGTGAGGGCCCGTTCATCGCTGCTTGCAGGTTTAATTATTAGGGCCTGAGCACCTAGCGGTGCGAGGACCGTATTGAAATGCAAGGATTTTTTATTCGGGCCCGAGCACCTAGCGGTGCGAGGACCCTATTGAAATGCAAGGATTTATTACTATTATTATTATTATTATTATTATTATTAGGGCCCGAGCATCTAGCGGTGCGAGGACCCTATTGAAATGCAAGGATTTTATTATTATTATTATTATTATTATTATTATTATTCCTCCAAATGAATTGCCTTTTTGGGATGCTTAACATACCCGAAAACTCATGAAACTTTGCACACATCTCAGAACTGGTGAAAAATTTGATATTTTAAGGGTCTCGTGTGCTGGTTCCAAAAAATGACTCAGTAGCGCCCCCTACAAAAGTTTGAGGAAACAGCCCCTGAAGCTTGTTTAACCTACATGTATGAAACTTGGCAGGCTTATGTAACGCTCAGAGACGTACAAAAAAGCCTCTTGGAGGCATCCTCTAAACCCAACAGGAAGTCGGCCATTTTGAATTTACTGTGCAATTTTGATGCATTTTTGGCCATTTCCAGGGGTCCTAAATGAACGAACTAGTCCTAGAGATTTCATCCGATCGACTTCAAACCTTGGTCTGTCCCACCCCAAGACCTTGAAGATGAAAAGTTATCAAAAGCTTGAGTTTTCGTCAATGAGTGTGACAGTGAGATGGCGTCAAAGTTAGGGGTCTCGCCACTAAACAGGAAGTAGTTTATAACTCCAGCATACATGGTCCAATATTGCCCAAACTTCACAGAATTGATGACAGTCCCACCCTGAACACATCTACATGTCAATAATCTGAGATAAACATAGCGCCCCCTACTGGCAACGGGCAATGTCATGTTTTAGACTTTAATGTACATCTCCCACAGACTTGACCAGATCCACTTCAAACTTGGTGAAAAAAGTCATAAGACGTTGATGACGCTTTATTGTGGAAACTGTGAGTTTTCGTCGAAAGGCGTGGCCATGGCCTGGTGGCGAACTTTGATGTTTCACCGTGATGATAAACGTTGCTGTAACTTGACTCCACATGGGAATATCTTGCCAAAACTTCACATATGATGACAGTCCAGCCCTGAACACATCTACTAAGGAATTTTGAATCACCGCCATAGCGCCACCTTTTGGCAACAGAAAGCTACTTCATACATTCTTTGATGTCCCTCTTCTAGCAGGTTAATCAGACCCACCTCAAACTTGCTTGTCTAAGTCCTTAGACCTTGATGATGCTTAAAAATGAAGCTTTTGAGTTTTCATCAAACGCTGTCACCGTGGCACCGCCTTGGTCGCCATCAAACACGATGTTGTTTTGAAGGGACAAGGGATGCTTGAAAACTCACCAAACATGGCATACACATCACAGGTCATAAGTCCTGTTGTCTGATGTGATTTTTGTGCTTTGATGCACCAAGATGGCTCAACAGCTCCCCCTAGAATATTTCAGCCCCCAAAGCTGGTTTGACCTGAATGTATGAAACTTGGTAGGCACCTGTAACACTCTATTACGTACAAAAAAGCCTCTTGGAGCCATGCTCCAAACCCAACAGGAAGTCCGCCATTTTGAATTTACTTGTGGCACTTTTGTGCATTTTTGCCCATTTCCAGGGCTTGTAAATTAACGAACTTGTCCTACAGATTTAATCAGATTGGCTCCAAACTTGGTGTATGTAAGCGTGACTATGTTGTGACCAAAAGTTATAACAGGATTTGCCCAATGTTGAATGGTGCGCCCGCTGCTGAGCGTTGAGTCTTGAGGTCTCGCCATGAAAAACGAAATTGCTGTAGCTCTGGCATAAATGGTCCAATCTCCACCAAACTTCACATGATTCATATTAGTCCCGCCCTCAACACCTTTTCATTACCATATTGCCTGACAATCATAGCGCCACCTACTGGTGAAAGGAAATACTTCTTATCAGACACTTATCTTTGGATTAACCTGCAATTTCAATGCTGTGGTCTATATTTGATGTTCACAAACATGACATATAATTAGTGTGTATGTGTGCTGCAGAGGGTTTAATTTTGATGTCTCGCCATGAAACAGGAAATTGCTATAAATTTGGAGTAAATAGTCCATTGTCCACCAAACTTGACATGATTCATATTTGTCCCACCCTGAACACATTTATATGACAATATTCCGTGATAGTCATAGCGCCACCTAGTGGTGAAAGGAAGTACTTCTTACTAGGCACTTATCTTTGGATTCACCTGAAATTTCAGTGCTGTGGTGTGTACTTGATGTACACAAACATGACATATCATTAGTGTCTATACGTGCTGCAGAGGGTTTAATTTTGAGGTCTCACCATGAAACAGGAAATTGCTATATTGTTGCCGTAAATGTTCTGATCTCCATCAAGCTTCAGATGATTCATATTAGTCCTGCCCTGAAAACATCTGTGACCATATTTCCTGATACTCATAGTGCTACCTAGTGGTGACAGGAAGTAGGTCTCAAACACTTATCTTTTGATTTATCTGAAAGTTAAATGCTGTGGTGTATATTTGATGTACAAAAACATGATGTATAATTAGTGCGCTCTCCAACTCCCCCTAGTGGAAAGAGGAAGTGATACAAAATGTGACATATGTTATTCCAGCACTGTATCAAGGATATGCAGAGTCACTCCTGCATGCGATATCTAACTGACAGAAATTAACTGACGCGTCAGAAGGCGTCCTGCCAGCCCCCCCCCCCCCCCGAATTGTGTGAAGGTGCGAGGGCCCGTTCATCGCTGCTTGCAGCTTTAGTTCTTATTATTCTTCTGCCAATATGATCCCCAATTTGGCCCCTTTCCCAAATTCAAAAACTCACCAAATATGGCACACGTGTTAGGTCTGGCGAAAAATTTTATAATCTATTGTCGTCCTGAATTTCCACCACTAGGTGGCGCTATAATCGAGGAAAGTGCGTTTTGGGTCATAACTCCCATATACTTTGTCGCACATTCGAAAACCTTATATCCACACGTTCAGTGAATTGTGCTGAAACTCGTGATATAGGCCATGCCCATTTCCACCTATAATTTTGTTTTTCCACAAATTTCCAAAATGTCCCAAACCTACTTTTTCGAACTCCTCCTAGGCAGTTTCACCGATTTGCACGAAACTTTGCACACAGCATCGGTGGACTCTTCTGACAAAAAGTTATTAAAAGAATTTTGATATTCCAAAGAATACTGATGTCATGAAATAGCAGCTTCCTGCAGGTTTGGTACAAAACAAGAAGTGTTGCATATTTCCACATTGGTGTGTTTCAATGACATGAAACTCAGTTTACTACTTCCCCATGAGCCCCTGAGGCTCTTTGCAAAATGTCAGGCGATGACCACAAGGTGGCGCTCTTTAAATTTTACTATTTTATATCTCCACATCGGTTGCTCGGATTAACATGAAACTTAGAACAATTATTGTAAATGCCTTCCTGAGGATATCTGACAAGGGATTTACCGATCTGCCACTAGGTGGTGCTGTGGTGGCAGTCTAAATTAATATGTGGCACTGTGCCAACACCATAACACTTATGGAAATGAAATTGATAAGGGTGGTAAAGACTGGCCCCTGTAACTCACACACCAAAAATGACCAGCAGGTGACACTATTTTCAATGCAAAACCGTTTTTGGCCCACAGCTCCCACATAACATGTCGCAGGTTTTGAAACTTTATATCTCAGTGTTCCCTGAATTCAGCTGAATTGTGTGATGTAAGGCACGCCGACTTTTGCATTAAATTTTCATTTGCAAAATCGCGAACAATGAAAAACCTACTATTTCAAACTCCTCCTAGGCAATTTGACTGATTTGCACCAAACTTCGCATGAAGCATCTGTTGACCCTCCTGACAAAAAGTTATTAAAATCATCCAAAAAAACGCCCAAAATATAAAACAACAAATTCCTGCACATTGTTTTCAAAACAGACAGTCTTTCATATCTTGAGCAAATACAGTCGGATTACCACAACACTTTCGCTAATTGTGTTCCATGGCCCACTGAGGGTTTGTGCAAAATTTGGTGCAAATCGGCCAATATGTGGTGCTCTGGTGGCAGTCTAATTAGTGTGAATGGAAGTAAATTGGAAAATCTTCAAATCCTCTTCAAAACTCATCGACTTTCAACCTCTTCTTGTCCCTCATACTTTGAGCTAGAGACACCATGTCAACTTTTAAAGAGTCACAATACCTTGAACGCATTAACTGTACATAATCTATCTATCTTTATCTTTATTTCGGCCATGACCAATATGGTAGATAACTATCTTGCCACCAGGGGCCTGTATCACGAAGCAGGATTTTGTCTTAGCAAGGTAACTTCAGGGTTAACCCTGGGTTTTCGGTCTCACAAAGCCGGTTCAGTTCTTATCGGGGTAGATCACCATGGTAACTTACTCTGAACGGCTATCCTGCTCCGGAGCAGGGTAAGTTCAGGGTTGAATCTGATTCTATAAAAAGCACCACCCACTGGCCAATCAGCTGTTCGGAAAAAAATGACTCCGCTGACAGAAATGCAGCCCAGTCATGACGGGAAGTTTAATTAATTTGATTGACTTTGATTTGAAAGTTTATTTTGAACATTAAAAAAGAAAAGAAAGCAACAACAACAGACAATGAAAAGATTGTTCAAAACGGAGTGGAAAGAAGTCGAACTTTCATCCCACCCCTTCATAAGAAAGAAACTGATCATTTGCGGACACTTAATAGCACCATTAATTAGTGCCAATGTTTTGTTTTGTTGGAGGAAATGCTCCTTGTTAAAGATAATGGGCCTAATTGACAGCTTTGCTGCTGGAAATGTGGAAAGTAGCCTATCATGTCTACACTTCATGGTGTTTGAGGGATTTTCCTTTTTGTTTTTTAAAGAGGGAGACTAGGTATATTTCTGCGCAGCTGTTAATTTCTAACACAGCTCAATATCAGGATGATTTTATTCAGACTATCAATTTGGTGTTGATATGATTTAATTGTGGCGTCAGCTTTAAGCTTTATTGTAGCATATATAACGTTATGACAAAGAAGACCAATTTATCAGACGCAATGATGTTAGACAATAATTGTAATACACGCAGTTCATTTGTGCAGCATTGATTTCATGGGATTCAAGGGTGTGATCAGTGTCAGATGTACAGGTACAGGTACTGTAGCTACTTGAACCAGTGATGAGTAATTTAACCTACACATCATTTTATTTGCTACCTTGTTTTGTCTTGATTTTTCCCTCTCTCCTCCTCTATTTCTTCTTTCCTGACCCGTTTCTTTTTCTTCTCTATCATGTGATTTCATTGATGTTTTGACAGGGGAATTTCTTTGATAAGCTTTTAGTGGCTTCTAACCTCTCCGGCACTTTCTTTTTTTTAATCTTGTAAATCTTATTTTTAACATTATGTGCAAATAAACTAATCTAAACTAAAACTAAACATTATTCATCCCGTTATGCGTTGCCACGCATGTTTCCTCCTCCTGCAGCTGCCACAGTGTTGGCCTTTTCTCTAATGTTAATTTCCTCCTCCTCATATTTTAGTAGAATTAATCTCTGATCCTCACGAGAAATACTTTTTTTTCCCCTCACATACGGCGCTCTGTGAGGACGCTCAGTGAGGACGCTCAGTGACGCTGCGCTTCTCTCATGATTGTGATTGGTCCGCTGCGTGCGCTTTCACGGCTTTTGATAAAGCAACCCTGGGTTGATTTACCGAGTTGATATCCAGCGTCATGATACCGATTATCCTGATTGCCATTGTTAGGGTTAGTCAACCCAGGATAGGTCTGGGTAACCCAGGAAAGGTTGATCTCATGTCGTGATACAGGCCCCAGGTGATCTTTGGCTGCTCCTGACGCTACCGTCATAAAAACAACAGACCGCACATGCGCAGTTGCACACTCTCAGCTGATTGTAAACAGATAAGATGGTGACAGGATGCAACTTCAGTGTTCATTTAAAGCTAGACGTTTTGAAATATTCCGAACAAATGTCGGGGGAATACGCAGCGGGGCATATGACGCCTGGTATGCAGAGGACGGCAACAAGACCTTCACAAAAGGAGGGAACATGAGAGCAGCTGACAAACACAAGATAACGGCTTACCGTCTCCAGGTCCAGTAATTTCCTCTTTCGTTGGTGTCATGACTGCCCAGCACCTGGACAACCGAGCCGTGGCGGAACACAGGTATGTGGCGTGTCAGAGGAGAAATCAGCCGTTAACATTTCTCTTTGTGTTAGGTAACGTTAACGGCGTTAGGCTGACCAAACGTCCTCTTTTGCCCGGACATGTCCACTTTTCACGTCCTGTCCGGGGCGTCCGGGTTTTTTTTAAAAACTGATAATGTCTGGTTTTCCGTGTGTTTGTGTGTGTGTGTTAGAGTGCGGCACAGCCGCATATTTCTGTTCGAAGCCAAACCGAGCCCGACATTATTTATAACCAAAGCACTGCATTTGTGCCACACAGTTGTTACGGCTGAATTATTAATAAATGGTTGTGTGTTGACGTTCACCACGCTATCCCGACGTGCTTTAGGTAACTTATAATTTATGGTTTATTAGCGTTATAAGCGTTGAGCCTCTAATGTGTGTATAGCGCATCTCACTCGGTTAGCACTCGGCTAACTCCCGGGAGCATTCTCGGTGGTCGATGTTAACCGAGACATGCCGGTGGTTGAACACTCGCCGAGCTAATGTGGACTAATGTTTGACTCCGTGGTCTGTTGTCGAGTATTCTGTTGTGTTTTGTACACGTGCAGGTGTACGGGGGTTACCGTGTGTTATATCCGTTATTGTTCAATAAACATGCATTTTATCTCGGGATGTCTTGAAATTTTCTTCACCCCTTCTTCGTCCTGCAATGAATGAGTGCACCGGCTTTCTACTGCGCCACAGCGCCACTTTAGCGATTGGGAGGTGTATTGCACATTGGTAGTAAGTGTGAAATCTGTGACTATGCAGTTAGTACATTACATGTTTGATTTGAACGTTTATGGAGACGTGAATCGGTCGAGACCAGGAACCCTCAAACGAAAAACGGGCCGTGTTTTCACATGTCCGTGCTGCCGTCTCGAGACTGCTTTGCGCATGCTCCCAGAGAGCTGGGCTTTCTGGGAGATGTAGTCAATGTAGTTGCTTTGGGTCTTCTGTGTTGTGTTTGACATTGTTAAATATGTAAATAATGTGTAAGTAGATTCATGTTATATGTATAGCAACAGTCTTGTTTAGAATGATAGCTGATGGAGAAAATATTAATCAGCTTAAAGATTTATGTTCTATTTATTGTGTGGCAAGTGGAAACAGCTGTCATATGACGCCTGCTTAGGGTGTGTAACCATCTTTATCTATGGAAGCCCATTTTCGCCAGTAATGGAAAACAAGAAATTGCTGTTGCTAATCAAAATTGTGAGATAAAAAGTCATGATTACGAATTTAGCCTAGTTTTAAAATTAATTTGTGGCATGTTGTCTTGTGAAGTGTGTGGCATCACGGTGATTGCAGATGGGACAGAGGATGAGATGATTCGCTGTTTCAAGGCAGGACAACTAGTACACTGTGGTGTAGTCAATAGTAAATATTGGTGATTTACAAAAACACCATAAACTATTTTTACTGTTAATGTAAACATTGTTACTATAAATAATACAGTACTTTCTTTGGAATACTATATAGAAAATATTCGTTTTTACTGTACAGACAGGTTTACACAAATATTTCAGCTGTTTAAATTTAAAAAAAAATACAGTATTTGTATTTTCAAATTTGGCTGTGATTTTTTTTTTTTTTTTTAATTTTTTTGTAATTGAAAGCCTCCTTCAAATAGTAGCCTGCCCCTATTTGTAGCCTGGTCCCAAACTATTATTTTGTTAATAGTAGCCCCGGCTACTATTTGAGGAAATCTGTATGTATGTAACATACAGTCACTGGCCACTTTGTGTACACCTGTGTAATCTAATGCAATCCAGTAAAACGACTATACCATGATTTTTTCCCTGAAGCTTATAAATTTTCGGTTATTGTTGACATCGTCTAGAAAGTGGTGACTCTACTTTGTTTATTATTGAGGTCATAGTGAATGGTGGTGGTGTACTGAGGTGGCCTCCTAATTTTGTCTAATTGAGGAGGACAAATATTAGGAACACTTTTAAATATATTGCACTCCAGTATATCAACACCACCCACTACGACCTCAATAATAAAGTAGAATAATCACCTTTCTGACAAAAGCTGAAAAAGTAAAAGCTTTGTAAACGCAGAATGTGTGGCAGAGCTGTTGTATTGACTTGTATTAGATTGCACAAGTGTATCTAATAAAGTGGCCAGTAAGCCCCACATTTACACCACCAATCCATGCCTGCTCTGGGTTTCCCCGCAGCCCCTGGTTGCTCAACAGCCTCAGCCCCTGAGACCATGCTGATCAAAACTTATTAAAAACTTTTCTCTATGTCAAGGGGTGTGGCTACTATGACATTGCCCTCACCACCAAATATGTTTGACTTTTTGATGGCTTCAGCGACATCATATTCACATGAAATTGATACACAGGTCAAAAATGACGAGCTCATACATCTGATAGGGGCATCGCCCATGGGGAGTGAGGTAGGGGTTTTTTTGGAGTAGGAAGATGAAACGTCACACCACGTCAGGGTTAACTTACTATGAGTTTTCACAAAACTGCTTCAGTGATGCGCGCTGCTGCCCCCCCACGTAGACGCGGGAGAGCAAGGGCCCGATCACAGCTGCTTGCAGCTTTAATTAGGGTTCTAACCCCGAAGGGGTACAACCCTTTTAAGATTGTACCGGTTTATTATTATTATTATTATTATTATTATTATTATTAGGGTTCTAACCCCGAAGGGTTTGAACCCTTCTAAGATTGTACCGGTTTATTATTATTATTATTATTATTATTATTATTATTAGGGTTCTAACCCCAAAGGGGTAGAACCCTTCTAAGATTGTACCGGTTTATTATTATTATTATTATTATTATTAGGGTTCTAACCCCAAAGGGGTAGAACCCTTCTAAGATTGTACCGGTTTATTAGGGTTCTAACCCCAAAGGAGTAGAACCCTTCTAAGATTGTACCGGTTTATTATTATTATTATTATTATTATTATTATTATTATTTTTTGTTGTCTGCCGCTTGAGCTCAAATTCCCGTGAGCTGGAATAAGCCAGAAACCTGAAACTTGGCCCAATGATTGGAAATGATGTGCATCAACTTTTATTAAAATATGAGCCCAGTCGGCCACATGGTGGCTCTGTAATTATGGCTTAAAAATGACTTTTTTGGGAGGCCACGCCCCTCACACCATAAGTCTGATTGACTTGAAATTTGACACACAGGTCCAGCTCAATGTGCTCTACAAAAAAGCCTCTGGGACCATTAAGCTCCGCCTGACTAGATTTTTTGCTAATTTGCATAATTTGAAAAACAGTAAAATGACATAAACTTTTACAATTTTGACTCCATCAACACCAAATTTGGTACACGGCTTTAGCGAATATCGGCTGTAAAATGTTAACCGTTTTTCCGATTGTCACAAAACTGGGTAAATATCATCAGAAGGGGACCAAGAACACACCCAAAAAAAGATTTTGAGATTGGCACATAGGGGGCGCCACCGCCATTCCCAAATATTCCCGTTTTTTTCCCAAACCGTTTTCCCATTGAAAATGAATTACGGAATCTTCAAAAATCACAAAATTTCAAACGGTAACTACCGATTCATACTTTCAGCTAGAAACTCCATTCAAACTGGAAAATATTCAGCAATTCCTTGACTTTTTACATATGATTCAACTTTTCAATCTCATTCAAACTTTTCAAAATATTCAGCGTATTCTGAAACTTGGTTATAATGGAAGTCAATGAGAAAATCCTTCAAACTCACTCATCTTCACCCACACTTCATGAACTCATATATTCACGTAGAAACTCCATTCCAACTCTGAAATGATGACATTGCCATCGACTTTCAGTGACTGATTCATATTTTCCATATCTCTTTTAGTTTTTCTACACCAGCTGTTTAAAAATCATGAAATTTTCAGCCCTTCTCAGAATTTATAATGGGTGTGTATTGCGTGGAATGTTGAGAGTTAGAGTGGGTGATGTCATCGCTAGAGTGCACAGCACCTCTGAAATCATCAAGAAATTTTCTCTTAAACTCGCTGGTGCAGCCACATCGTTCACTCTACATACACAAATTGTACACCAAATTGTAGGAAAAGCCGTTCCGGTCGCAGAGGTGCGACCGCTGAAGAAAATGGATTTAGGGTTTTGGCTGCAGGTGGTCTAAAAGGACAACAAGTCCAACCAACTGCCCCATTCACTCCCATGTTAAGTGAGAGCCCAAATTTCTGGAAGAAAGCAGACCATTCCACTTATGTCCATCATGGCTCTGGCCTCATTTTTCACACCACAGAAATGAAATTTACACCTTTGTGATCCGCATCCTGTCCTCTCGCTCACGGTGTGCTTTTTGTAGCTGTAGCACTTACGGTTTTTCATTAAACAGTTGGAGTTTGAGAGGAACTTTTGGCTCAGTTTCTGCCTTTTCTTGGTGTATTTAAATTTGACTGTGCCATTGCCAACCGGTGATTGGCTGAATCAACTCCAGCCATTCGGCCAGTCGTCTGTGTATCACAGCACAGTCAAATTTGAATATTTCAGCAACCTGACTTCTTTGCAGTTAAAGCCTCATCATACAGAGGTAATTACATATGTGTCAGTCTGCCTGTCTGGGTCTGTCTGTCTCTGTCTTTCTGTGTCCATCTTGGACATTTTAGACTGCAGTCTTTTTTAGCTGTTAAGTTAAGCTGTTTTTTCTATCTGTAAGTGGACATACACACAGACAGACAAACAGACTCACACATACACAAACGCGCAACAGCACGTGAACATACACACATTCAGGCATGCACACACACACACAGACACACAGTGATACATTTACTGCTATTAATAATTAGCATATTGGTATGGGGATACTAGTTGGCAATGAACATCAGGCACACTCAAAATTTCATGTGAAATTTTCTAGTTCATTCATTCACTCATTCATTCATTCTTGAAAATGAAAATTTCATTCATGAAAATTTCAAATGCTCTGCAGAGATCAGATGAAGGCCACATGATTTGTTTAAAGCCAATTTCCCAATTGCGTAACTTATATCATCAGGCTTTATGACCACATTATCATGAGACACATCGCCAACAGTAAAAACATCACTTTTAACACAGTTAAAAAGCTCCATGTAATGTCTTCTCCATAATTCCATAATATTTACACTGCCACTTACCCCCTCCATACTGGAGGACAAAGGTATTTTACTATGATTCATAATCTTGACTTCATTCCAAAAATCATTAACATCATTTTGTTGCATCTTCCTAGCCAGTGCATTTGCTCTCAGAGTCAGTTCATTCCTCTTAATATAATGTACTGCATATTTGAACCTAGCAACAGCTTTCTTTTTAATTTCACTCTCAGGTCCATGCCTTGATTTACCAGCGATAACCCAATTTTTAAAAGCTTCTCTGGCTTGCTGGTGGAGTTCATCCACATACTCATTCCAGTTTTGAAAACAAAATATCAAACTATCAAAAGGTACACGGACCCTCACTACCACATAATACCACTTCATGCAAATGAAGCTATTATGTCATGTTTGAATAAAAAAGCTTGCATGTGCACATGTTGCTATAGTTATGTGACTTTTGAGGTCACGTGAGTATATTTAGAATGGTTTGATAATTTGCCACTTAGACCATGGGGAGGAGACCAGCTGAGTAAACTGATCTGTGGATGAGAAACTTGCAACTGAAGAAGTTACCCCCACCCCCCGGCCTAGACACTGGGGAAGGTAGGGAATCTTGAGGTGACCGGATGAGGGAACTTCTCGGTTGAAGATCCAGATTAAGACAGTCTGTATCTTGATGGAGGTGGTGCAGGGGTGGAGGTGGGCTGGGAGTTTTGCTGAAATGACAGCTGGATGACAGCAGAGAGAGAAATTTGACAGCTAATGACGGATTGGTAGAGAACAGGGAGAGGCTGGCAGACTGTGACTTGTTGAAATATGTGAAGAAGGGTGGAGCAAGAGGATAGTGGGAAAACAGAGAAGTGGCTTTGAGGTATACTTACGTAAAGAGATGATCTTCCTGTCTGAACTTTCACTTACCTTCATTTAGGTAAAATCATAATAGTACACTCACATCTGTGTCTTTAGCCTTACAGAATATTTTACAGCCTCTCCCATACACATCCATTATTATCTCCAGATTTCTCCCAAAATTATCATGATCATGGAACTGTGATTGCTTAAACATTAAAATACCTATTGAAACTTTGAAATACGCATCAATAGGTAAAATTTCAATTTATGTTTTGATGTTCAAATGGAGTCTCTATGTGAAAGTATACCACAAATGTTATTAGCATGTAGGCTAGCTGAAAACCCGATTTCAAGAAATGTGTGACTTGGAAAGAGTATGTATTGCTTGGAGCTTTCAGGGACAGAGTGGGGAACGTCTTGCACTACGGCAGATGAGGGTCACGGTGGGTGGTGAGGGTCACGGTGGCTGGTTTGGGGCGGAACAGGTTAGAACCCGCAGATTGCCGCTCGCGGCTATATTTATTATTATTATTCTTTATTAGGGACCGAGCCCAGAGGCAGAGGACTGCTCACAGAGCATTGTTTTTGCTGCGTTTATTATTATTCTTTATTCTTTATTAGGGGGCCAAGCCCGAGGGGCCGAGGGAACACGTATGCAAGCAGACGCATTTCTTAGGACCAGCGGTGCTGGGAACCCTATTGTTTTTGTAAAGATTTTTATTTTTATTCTTCCGTAGGTAAAAGTGGTGCTGCAGGCTAAACCGTGCAAGGGAGGGTGGTGCAATTTGGAGGGGTGGTCCAGACCTCTGCACATACCTCAGATGCAAAAAACTATGTATATCTGCCTGCAGGGGGCGTTATAACCTAGGCCAATGCGTTTTTGCCTATAGCTCTCACACCGTATGTCGCACATTCAAAAATCTTGTATCCCCAGCTTCCCCGAATAGAGCTGAATCACTTTGCCATAGGCCACGCCCACTTGCGCCTAGGAAGATTTTTCGCAAAATCGTGAAAACTGGAAAACCTACTTTTTCGAACTTCTCGTTGGGATTTTGTCCAATCTGCGTGAAACTTGACATATACACTCTTCTACTGGACCTGATCTAAAGGTATCAAAAGAATTTTATTCGGTCAAAAAATGCGCAAATTATTAACAAACAAACTTCTATAGCTAGCTATAAAAATGCAGACTGTTGGATATCTCGGTCAAACTAAATGCTATTAACACCAAATTTGAGATCATTGGTTGGCATAAGACTGTGAGGGTATGAGCCGAATTTGGCGAATTTTGCCAACTAGGGGGCGCTACAAATATGGTAAGTTTATATCTCTTGAACGGCTGCACCAATTTCTATGAAATTCGGTTGGTATGATGTAGGGCCAATTCTGAGGTCATATCTTGAAGGTGGTCATGACTGGTCAATGTGGACGTGGCTTATTACAAGATAAACAACAAACATTAATTTCAGCCAAACTATTATGCTGAGGCCTTTGAAAATTTAAGGGTACATATAGAAAAGGACACAGATCTTCTGTACCAAAAATTGCACATGTACTCCACTAGGTGGCGCTATAACGGATGAAAACACGTTTTTGCCTGCAACTTACACATTTTAAATGACACTTTCACAAACATAATATCCATGTGTTCCCTGGATAGAGCTGGGTTTTCTGACACAGGCCCCGCCCACTTCTGCTGCACATTTTCTTTGCTAATTCGCCACATGTTCAAAACCTACTTTTTCGAACTCCTCCTACATTTTAAGTGCCACCTGCCTGAAACATTGCACATAGAATCTCCAGATGTGTCTGATGAAAAGTTATATAAAGAATTTTGGCACTGCAAAAAATGCGCTTGTTACAACCAAACAATCTTTTTTGCTAGCTAAAAAACACACATCATTTTATATTTCGCTCAAAGTAGATGCTTTCAACATCTTTCAACTTAAGTCACTCGTTCCCGAGGTCATCCAGAGGCTTTGTGCCAAATTCATCGCAAATCAGTCTATAGGTGGTGCTATAACGGATGCAAAGGCAGTTTTGCCTGTCACTTCCACATTTTAAATGACACATTCATAAACATGCGCTCGCCCAGAGCCCGTTGTCCTTCGGGGACAACTTCCATGGGCTCCGCGGGACGCGGGGACAGAGTCGCATGGGGGGGCTTGGCCCCCGTTCATAACTGCTTGCAGTTCTAGTTATTCTTTCTCCCGCTGCCTCTTTGAGCTGGAATTTGACCCCCTAAACATGCTCAAAAACTCACCAAAATTGGCACGCATGTCAGACCTGGCGAAAAATTTTAGAAAATCACAAAATTAACCCCTAAAGTGCCAAAATGGGCTCTCTAGCGCCACCTTGGCACACTAAAATGGCTGCTGCGGCCCGTAGGAATGTCGTAGAAACATCAAACCAAAACTGATGTGTTCGTCTAATCAAGACCTATAAATCACGTGCCGACACCCCTGACCTGAATCCAACAGGAAGTGAACTATTTGCCCTTTCATAGTAAGATTTCGCCTCAAAACTGCTCTTCCTAAAAAATCATCTCCTCCTACACTGTTTATCGTATCGGCTTCAAACTTGCACACATTACAGATCCACTCGTGCTAATCAGATCTTCTGTATAACTTTTTCATTACTGGAACGGTTTGGATTTTATGGGCTCCTTAAGGTGACATGGCACAAAACGCCCTGACGATCTTCAAAAGCTGTTCCATAGGAAATGAATGGCAGCAGGGGGAGAAAGGGACCAATCTTAGGGCTTTGTCTAGCCTTTACAGTGTCTCCATACTTTGTGCTACAGACTCTCAAATGTTGCCACGGGTCTCATCTATTCACTCATGTTTTCATCTTTTTCATATCTTTTACCGTTTTAATCTGTGCCTCTCAAAGTACCATGAGCAAAAGTGGAGAAATTGTCAGTTTATAATGGGTGTGTATTGCACAGAATGCTGTGAGCTAGAGTGGAGAGGGCTCTAAAAATCGTCTAAAACTTTTGTCTTTAACTCGCTGTCATGGCCACAATTTTCACTGTACATACACAATTTATACCAAAAAACGTAGGAAAATTTGTCCTGGTTACACATATGTTGACATGGAATCTCTAACATGTACACATTTTTGCTGAGTGGCTCCAGAGAGAAGGGAACGCAGAGTTTTTTTCTCATTTACTCCCATGTAAACTGAAAGGAGAAATTTCTGGAGACAGCTGAGGTGCAACACATTTTAAACTCGCTCCCCTGACCACATTTTTGACTCTAGAAATATAAAACACAACACGTGCGTTCACAAGAAGAGGCTCTCTCTCACCATCACTTTATTTTCTTGATTGGACCAACGGTTTGGGTATGGGAAGAACTTGTTCAAGGAGTTCAAACCCATATTAAACAGCCTTTGCTGATCTGCTCTCTCATGAGCTCTCTGTGTGCCCCTCAGGTGCAGGCAGTCATTAATCGCCATGACAACGGCTGCACACACGGCTCTCTCTGTGTGTCTCACAATCTTTAAAGGACAGATTACAGCAGCAGAATCTTCATTTGAAACAGCAAATACACATTATTAACCCCTAAAGTGCCAAAATGGGCTCTCTAGCGCCACCTAGGCACACTAAAATGGCCACTGTGGCCCGTAGGAATGTCGTAGAAATATCAAACCAAAACTGGCGTGTTCGACATACAAATTACGCGCTGACACCCATGACTTAAATCCAACAGGAAGTGAGCTATTTGCCTTTTCAAAGTAAGATTTCGTCTCAAACATGCTCTTAAAAAAAACACATCTCCTCCTACACCGTTTATCGTATTGGCTTTAAAGACGCACACATGCCTGCTCAACTGCTGCTAAACAGAAAACAACTTTATATCTCTCACCATTACTTTATTTTGATGATTGGACCAGCGGTTTCGGAATGGGAAGAACTTGTTCGAGGAGTCATATCTCCACTAAAACAGGTCTCTTCTCTGTGTTCTGTCTCTGTCCGTCTCTGCTCTTCTGCCAGGCGCACATGGCAACCACTGTCACACACAAACTCACAGAAACATGATGTGTGTGCGTGTCTACATCTTACATGCAGACATGACAGGGGCAGCATCTCCATTTTAACCCTTTAGGTGCCAGAGTTTATTGAGGAAAATATTCCATTTTCATTTCAACATTTCAAAAGACTGTGGCTTGAAAGTGGTGAGAGATAAAGGCATACTGTAAATGAGAAAAATATTCATCATGACCCAAAGTTTGTCACTGGAGTAAATTAACTCATCTAATATGCATATTGGGGCGTCATTTGGCGGCGGCCATATTGGATTTAATAAATAAAAAACAAAAAAGTAAAACAACATTTTGAACGTATTTACACAGTAGATTTATTTGGTTTTGTGTTGTTTTTGTCATCTCTTCCTCAAAATAAAGGAAGAGGAATCTGATATCTGAATCTGAATCTGATAATCTGACATCACTTCTACATACCTACAGCTACAGAAAGCATTCAAACATCAAAACGTTCAGCTCTGTAAGGATTTTCTGATGTTTGTGGCAATATGTTTGATATTTCTAAATAATTCACAATGACGACATAAGCTGGGGGCCGAAACGGGCGCGAGTGCGAGGTCCCACCCAACGCTGCTTGCAGCTTTAATTATTCTTTCTTTCTTTCTTTCTTTCTTTCTTTCTCCCGCCGCCTCTTTAAACTGGAATTTGACCCCCTACACATCGTCCAAAAGTCACCAAAATTGGCACGCATGTCAGGACTGGCGAAAAATTTTAGGAAATGAAAAAATTAATCCAAAAAGTGCCAAAATGGCCTCTCTAGCACCACCTAGCAGTCTAGGCACACTAAAATGGCCGCTGTGGCTTGTAGGAATGACCTAGAAAGATCAAACCAAAATTGTCTTGTTCGTCTCATTAAGACCTACAAATCACTACTTTTTAAGAAATTCCTTAAAAAATCAACTCCTCCTACACCGTTTATCGTATCAGCATCAAACTCGCACACATTACCGATCAATGCGTCATGTATAACTTTTTCATTACTCGAATGGTTTGGATTTTATGGCTTCTTCCAGGTGATGTTGTACAAAACCTCCTGACGATTTTTGTGCCACCTAGACACACTAAAATGCCCGCTGCGACCGGTAGGAATCTCATAGAAAGACCAAACCAAAACTGGCTCGTTCGTCTCATCAAGACCTACAAATCTCATGCTGCAGCCCCTGACCTAAGTCCAACAGGAAGTGAGCTATTTCCCTTTCAGAGTAAGATTTCGCCTCAAAAATACTCTTTTTCAAAATTTCTTAAAAAATCTACTCCTCCTACACCGTTTAGCGTATCAGTGTCAAACTCGCACACATGCCAGATCAACTTGTCCTAATCAGATATTCTGTATAACCTTTTCATTCCTCGAATGGTTTGGATTTTATGGCGTCTTCCAGGTGATGTCATACAAAACCAAAACTGGCTTGTTCGTCTCACCAAGACCTACAAATCTTGTGCTGCAACCCCTGACCTAAGTCCAACAGGAAGTGTGCTATTGCCCTTTTATTGTAAGATGAAGTTTTTCACAAATTCTGTCTCTCAAAAAATATTTGCTCCTAAACCGTTTATCATAACTGCTTCAAACTTGCACACATGACAGCGCCACCCCTGGTGAACGTTACTTGTGAAGGACTTTGTCATTACTGGAACGGTTTGGATTTTAGAAGCGTTCTAAGGTGCAGGACACAACTCCTTATGTAGATCTCTGTAAGAAAAGATGAGGGCCAACACATCATAAACTTGTGACTAAGGTCACATTTTTGAGTCCATAGACACAAAAGCTATATATTTCTGCATTCAGAACAAGTTTATCTGTCTGATGATGCCTTCAGATTGAAGATCGGACCCACGGTTTGGGAACTGGAAGGACTAGTTCGAGAAATTTTCAACCCATTCTGCTCTCACCTAGTCTCTCTCTTAGCTGCAGCTGTCATTAATTAGCATAACAAAAGCTTCACTCCGACAGGCACAAGCCGGTGTGTGTGTGTGTGTGTGTGTGTGTGTGTGTGTGTGTTACAACAACATTAATGAAAGTAATAATATTATAATTATAATTCTGGCTATTGTGGTACAACATGTTGAAAGTATATATTAATATCCAATAGTATACATATGTGACAATAATCATATGTGTATAATAACAGTAGAAGTATGACACACACAGACAGACACAGACACACACACACACATGCTTGTGTGTGTCTTTTTTGCCTTTGTGCTATTTATTATTAGAAGCTAAATCATTTAGGCTATTTTCAAAATTGTATCGCGCTTGATGTGAATTCAACAGGCAGTTACGTTGAAATTTCGCCTGGGCAAGCATGTCATCATTGAAATGGATTGTATAACATTGTGGTGGTGATTTTAAAACTTCAGCATAGAGGACTTTTATTGCAACTTTCGTTTCTGTCTGGTTTCTGTTACCTTACCTTCAAAATTACTGCTGACTTACCAGAGCCTCTCCTGGTCGTCTGAGCTCTGTGTCTCAATGTGACATGATGTGAAAGCATGCACAGGCATCAGTGTTGATTGGCTATCACTTGTGCCGTGTAGCCAATCAGAAGGGGCTGTAGGCGGGACATTGTCACAAAGCCCAGTGCAATGGGGACTGCAGGCAGGGAGCGAGACGGCTGTATCAGAGCCAAAGGAACAAGTTTTAAAATACATTTATTTGATCGGTCTCTCTCTCTCTCTCTCTCTCTCTCTCTCTCTGTCCCCCTCCCTCCCCCCTCTCTCTCTCCCTCCCCCCCCTCCTCTCTCTCTTCCTCCACCCTCTCCCTCTCTCCCTCCTCCTTCTCTCCCTCCTCCCTCTCTCCCTCCTCCCTCTCTCCCTCTCCCTCTCTCTCTCTCCCCCTCTCTCTCTCTCTCTCTCTCTCTCGTGTCCTGTTACTGCATGTCACTAACTCGGCCGTACTGCATGTCAGTAGCTTGGCCTCTTCTCCAGAGCCTTTGTGCTCCACTGTCTCGCAGGTTAACTTCTATCACAGCGGTGCCTGGAAAGTGTGACGTGTGAGGTTGTGTTGCTGCTGTGGTGTCAAATGCCTCCTGCTGATTCTGTTATGATTAGTCATTAGTCAACTCATCTTGAAGTGCCTGGGCTGTCACCTAACTACATGCAGTCATTAATTAGCATAACAATGGCTTCACTCTGACAGACACAAGCCTGTGTGTGTGTGTGTGTGTGTGTGTGTGTGTGTGTGTCTGTCTGTCTGTCTGTCTGTCTGTCTGTGTGTGTCATACTTCTACTGTTATTATACACATATGATTTTTGTCACATGTATACTATCAAATATTAATATATACTTTCAACATGTTGTACCACAATAGCCAGAATTATAATTATAATATTATTACTTTCATTAATGTTGTTATAAGCTACTGTCATTATCGTCTGTCCTGCATCTCTCTCTGTCTCCCCTTGTGTCTCATTGGGGACTGAGGACAGAGGGATGTTGTATGCTGTAAAGCCCTGTGAGGCAAATTGTGATTTGTGAGATTGATTGATTGATTGATTGATTGATTGATTGATGTCCTCGTCAGTAGTTTGGTTTTCAGAAGCCATCAAAGTTCTACTCCCAAGTCACGGGTTTATTGCCAAAAATGACCTCGCGTTCCATTGACATTGCTTGTTTTATCGACATTTTGACTCCTACGAATAGGCTAATTCACACCGTGTACGTGAGCTGGAGGCGGACAGCGAGGGTCCGAGGTCCCGTCCAATGCTGCTTGCAGCTTTAATTAGACTGGTTTTCTGTGACCTAGCTCTTATAAACCAATACAGTCATCTCTCCCTCTCTCTCTCTCTCTCTCTTTCTAGCTAGTAAATAACTGTTAAACATCAGTATCATTAAATGAATGGAATGGTGTGAATGTGCTTTGGGACGTGATGCTTTGAAGCAGCATGGCTGTCTTTTGGCTCCCACCCAGCTCAGCATATATCAGAGCCAGGTGCATCCTTTGGGGCAGGCCTTCTGTTGGTCTTGCTCTTTTCCTGCTCCATACTGCTAAACCAGCATGCTTACTTAAACAAGAAAGGTGTTGGGGCAGCCTATAAGGATGCCTAATCATTTGCAAGCAGTCAAAGCGACAGCATATTTGAGCCTTTATTTTGTTAAAGAAAAAACTAAAATATAGCAATACTGTTTTGCTGCACGACCCCACTACTTTGTGGGCACTTGTTAGCGTCATGTTACACTTCACATAATCTTTTGATTTAGACAAGCCATGAAAAATCATTTAAATATTTTAATTGGGGTCCTGGGGTGAGTGGCTGACAGACTCCAGATCTCACAGGTTGGGGGGTAATAAATCCTTCTTGGCTGAGGCTTTTCCCAGGTAATCTGAATGGATCTCTACAACCTCCATAGTAAAAGTGTCAGGACTGAGTGACATTACCCAGTCTAAGTTTCGGGCCTCTCTAGCACTAGGAGAGGAGATGCTTTGACAAGATGACCAAATTCACAGCAGGATGCAGGATACTTGTAGCCTGGTGTTGCCAGACCCAATTCGCAAAACGTGAACGGGTCTGGACACGGAGTGTACATTTCCTCTATTCCCGAGGGGCGGTATCAACGGCGGTCACTCAAAGTGCCCCTTCACGCAACTGGAAAGACGGAAAACCAATCAGAGTAAACAAAATGTGTGACGTAGGCTAGCACAATGCCACTGTAAACATCCCAAAAAACTGCAGCGGAGATGAGCTTGTGATGATGTCTGGAAAAGAGTGTTGCCGTCTTTTGGCAATGTCAGCTGCGGATTTCCTCCTCACTGTGGACTCCGAGTTGCATGGCTGTGATTCCCAGCTTGGTCACTTCCCTGACCTGCTCCTCCATGAGAGCAACTAGCGGAGAAACAACAATAGCTGCTTGGTTTTCACTGAATCTCATCTTTTTCCCAATCAATGGAGCCAGTTGGTAAATTACATTTTTTCCAAACCCCGTAGGAAGGACGGCAAACACATCCTTTTTTTTAATAAAAGCTTTCAGTGTAGCCGTTTGTTCTGCTTTTAAAAAAAATGTACATTCCAGTTCATTCAACACATTTTTCAAGTGCAGTTTCAAAATCAGTAGCCATGTTGGTTGTTTACGAAATGCATTCACTCTGCTCCTTGTCCCTTCTATTCTGATGACGTGCCCGCCCCAAAGCAATAAACGGTTTTGATTGGCCCAGCAAGCTTTAACCGATGCCAGAATGCGCCTTAATGATTGCATGGCCAGACTGATCTGCAGAGTGAAATCAAATATGAGCTCACAAGATCAGGATGGTTTCACCAGGCTAGGATACTTGAGTGACCTCTTGGGTCATTTCAGCTAAGCGGACATGACAAGAACTAAAAACAGTAAGTATTAATTTTCCAAATGGAACATAGATAAATCAAAGGAGTCTTATCATTTCATCTCTTCCTCTCAGTGTGGTACATATACACTCAACCCTGTCCCCCACCAAAAAAGATGAGATTTGCTAGAACTTAGGTTACAAATTACAGATGCATTTCTTAGTGACTTAGGATGATAGTTTGCTTCTTTGTTTGATTTACAGATGCAGCCACTTCAAATTTCCGTTTGGCCCATGGTAGAGCCCTGACCGATCCGTAACAGGTCCCTGTCGCCACCTGGTCGGGCTCGTAGCTGAATATAATGAATATATATTGAATGAACCTTGAATATATTGAACGAAAGTCAGAATATATGGAATGAAATCTGACGTCATCAAGGCACTAGTACCATCTTGTGTTTCCTCTGTATGCTTGTATAAGCTGAACTGCAGGGGATCTCGAAGCAGCAGTGGGCCCCAGAGGAGCGGAATGCAGGCCAACCACATGGTGGACATGCCCTGACACCTGCAACCACAGCCCCAACTATGGTTAAATAGCCCCACTGCCTTGTGGGTTAGCCTATGGAGGCAAGGCTGAGGGAGCTCACCTTGACAGAAAAGCAGAAGACCTCAACGGCGGAACAGGTGGAGGATGATGGCTGACTCAAGGGGAGCATCACAACGGCTGGAAAGGCGGATAAAGGCTGCAGCAGAGATGGGTCCCAGGTCGTCTTGGACTCCATGCCACTGGATACTGGCCCGGATTGGCCAAGGGCCGTGCGGTGACTGTCCGTGCACCAGCCGCCCCACGTTAATTTCCCCTCGAGGATTAATAAAGTATATAAAATTAAAAAAAACAACATCACGCACAGGCGTCCTCCACAATGGGAATCCACCCTACCACCCAGGATCAAAGTCCTATGCTGATCAACAGGTGACGGCGGGGGAAGGATTGTGTAATCTGGAAGCCCCTAGTCATGAGCTGGCACATCAGGCGGTGGGTGCCAGAGAGTTGCTGGGCTCTTGGAACAAGGCAGAAGAGCCCTTCGGCAGCTGCACCCATGACTGAGCAGCCCTTTTCAGGATCTGCTCTGCTCACCCCACATGGTCTAGAAAAGGTGCCCTAAAAATAGCCTGCCTCACAGCTCCCGTCTGGATCACCGTGTTCAGAGGGAACACCATACTGCGGTCAGAAGCACAGACAATTTAATTTTGGAGCCTGGAATGTGCGCACCCTTATGGATTGCATCACCAGTGATAGACCTGAGAGACATACGGCCATCATCTCCAGAGAACTGCAGAGATGCCGGATTGACATTGCTGCCCTCTCCGAAACCCGGTGAGCAGATGAAGGGCAACTGAAGGAGGAGAAGGGTGGCTATACTTTCAGTCTGCTGACGAGCCTAGAATCCACAGGGTTGGGTTTGCCATCAACAACCAGCTTGTCAACCACCTCTGTGAACTTCCCGTCGGGATCAATGAGCGCCTCATGACCATCCATCTGGTGCTAGCCAACAACCAGATGGCGACAGTAGTGAGTGCCTATGCCCCTACTCTAGACTCTGACATGGAAGAAAAACAGGACTTCTATGCCTGCCTTGAGGAAATCCTGTCAAAAATCCCCAGGGAAGACAAGATTATACTTCTTAGAGACTTCAATGCCAGGGTCGGCCGGGACCAACACCTTTGGAGAGGCACTATCGACAAAGAGGGCATTGGGAACACAAACTCCAATGGAGTGCTGCTTCTCAGTAAATGTGTTCAGCACAATCTCATTATGACAAATACTCTCTTCTGCCAGAAAAACAAAGGCATCCTCCAAGGCATCTCGGAGACATCCTCGCTCCAAACAATGGCATTTTATCGATTATGTCATTGTAAGAGCCAGGGACCGCCGTGATGTGAACATTACAAGGGCCATGATAGACTCTGACAACTGTTGGACAGACCACCGCCTCATCCAATCCAAAATGTCCATCAAACTTAAAAAAAGGAGGAGGATTCAAAAGAAGCAAACCCGGCAAAGACTTAACCTGGATAGCCTGAATAAAGCCACCACCCAGCAGCTACTTCAGGACTCTCTTGGGGAAAGCCTTCAGCAAGAATACCCTAATAACATCGAAGAGCACTGGGGCCTTCTCAAATCCACCATCCTTGCCTCGTGAAACCACCCTTGAGTATAAGTCCAGGAAACATCAAGACTGGTTTGATGAGAATGATACAGAGATACCCCTGCGCTCAAAGAATCGGCAGATGCCTCTAAAAGACAATGATTCCATCAGTGCACATTAGAAAGAGCACAAAAACTTCTCAATCGCAACAGCTCTGCTGAATCAAACACCGTCAGCCTCATCCCACAGAGTCCCATCAGAAAAGACATGGGAGAACCCCCCACTATAACCAAGGTCCACAATGCCATCAGGAACCTCAAAAACTGGTCCTGATGGGATCCCGGCCGCGATCTTAAAGGAAGGTGGTCCAAAGCTTTGGCTCCACATCCACCATCTCCTCCTCAAGGTCTGGGAAAGAGAAGAGCTTCCCTCTGAGCTTAGGGATGCCCAAATTATAACCATATTCAAGAAAGGGGACTGAAGGCTGAATGTGGAAACTACAGGGGCATCTCACTCCTGTCAACAACAGGCAAATTCCTTGCTCGTGTTCTCGCCAACCCCCTTCTACTACTGTCTGAAGACGTACTCCCTGAATCTCAGTGCGGCTTTCGCCCATCAAGACGAACAACAGACATGATCTTTACTGCACGCCAATTACAGGAAAAATACCGGAAACAAGGACTGCCCCTGTACATGGCCTTCATAGACCTAACAGAGGCCTTTGACTCAGTGGATTGTCAGGCACTGTGGAGCATTCTGTCAAGGTACAGCTGCCCTGATAAATACATCCGTATACTCAGGCTACTGCATGACGGCATGCCAGCCACAGTGCTCAGCAACAGCGGCTCTGAATGTAAGCCTTTCAGCGTGGAAACTGGGGTTAAACAGGGGTGCATTATTGCATCCACTCTGTTTGCCGTCTTCATTGCAGCTATACTACATCTTATTGGACAAGAGCTGCCCCAGGGGATCCCAAATCTCTACAGAACTGATGGCAGGCTCTTCAACCTTAACAGATTCAAAGCCAAGAGTAAGGTCAAGCATTCCACCATCATGGAGCTGCAGTATGCAGATGATAATGCCATTGCAGCGCACACCTTAGAAGACCTCCAGGACATTCTGAATGCCTTTGCCAAGGCATATAGAGCCCTGGGCTTGGCCCTGAACATCAAAAAGACCCAGGTTCTATATCAACCACCACATAATAAGCCATCTTCTCAGCCTGCCATAGAAGTTGACAACATCACGCTGGAGAATGTGGACTACTTCCCCAACCTTGGCAGCCTTCTCTCCTCCAGAGCTGACATAGACTCTGAAGTTAACCATCATCTGAGCTGTGCCAGTAGAGCATATGCTAGACTCCGGACCAGAGTCTTTGATGATGGAGACGATATATATATATATATATATATATATATATATATACACACACACACACACACATCCTTCTCATTCAATGCGTTTTCTTTATTTTCATGACTATTTACATTGTAGATTCTCACTGAAGGCATCAAAACTATGAATGAACACATGTGGAGTTATGTACTTAACAAAAAAAGGTGAAATAACTGAAAACATGTTTTATATTCTAGTTTCTTCAAAATAGCCACCCTTTGCTCTGATTACTGCTTTGCACACTCTTGGCATTCTCTCGATGAGCTTCAAGAGGTGGTCACCTGAAATGGTTTTCCAACAGTCTTGAAGGAGTTCCCAGAGGTGTTTAGCACTTGTTGGCCCCTTTGCCTTCACTCTGCAGTCCAGCTCACCCCAAACCATCTCGATTGGGTTCAGGTCCGGTGACTGTGGAGGCCAGGTCATCTGCCGCAGCACTCCATCACTCTCCTTCTTGGTCAAATAGCCCTTACACAGCCTGGAGGTGTGTTTGGGGTCATTGTCCTGTTGAAAAATAAATGATCGTCCAACTAAACACAAACCGGATGGGATGGCATGTCGCTGCAGGATGCTGTGGTAGCCATGCTGGTTCAGTGTGCCTTCAATTTTGAATAAATCCCCAACAGTGTCACCAGCAAAACACCCCCACACCATCACACCTCCTCCTCCATGCTTCACAGTGGGAACCAGGCATGTGGAATCCATCCGTTCACCTTTTCTGCGTCTCACAAAGACACGGCGGTTGGAACCAAAGATCTCAAATTTGGACTCATCAGACCAAAGCACAGATTTCCACTGGTCTAATGTCCATTCCTTGTGTTTCTTGGCCCAAACAAATCTCTTCTGCTTGTTGCCTCTCCTTAGCAGTGGTTTCCTAGCAGCTATTTGACCATGAAGGCCTGATTGGCGCAGTCTCCTCTTAACAGTTGTTCTAGAGATGGGTCTGCTGCTAGAACTCTGTGTGGCATTCATCTGGTCTCTGATCTGAGCTGCTGTTAACTTGCGATTTCTGAGGCTGGTGACTCGGATGAACTTATCCTCAGAAGCAGAGGTGACTCTTGGTCTTCCTTTCCTGGGTCGGTCCTCATGTGTGCCAGTTTCGTTGTAGCGCTTGATGGTTTTTGCGACTCCACTTGGGGACACATTTAAAGTTTTTGCAATTTTCCGGACTGACTGACCTTCATTTCTTAAAGTAATGATGGCCACTCATTTTTCTTTAGTTAGCTGATTGGTTCTTGCCATAATATGAATTTTAACAGTTGTCCAATAGGGCTGTCGGCTGTGTATTAACCTGACTTCTGCACAACACAACTGATGGTCCCAACCCCATTGATAAAGCAAGAAATTCCACTAATTAACCCTGATAAGGCACACCTGTGAAGTGGGAACCATTTCAGGTGACTACCTCCTGAAGCTCATCGAGAGAATGCCAAGAGTGTGCAAAGCAGTAATCAGAGCAAAGGGTAGCTATTTTGAAGAAACTAGAATATAAAACATGTTTTCAGTTATTTCACCTTTTTTTGTTAAGTACATAACTCCACATGTGTTCATTCATAGTTTTGATGCCTTCAGTGAGAATCTACAATGTAAATAGTCATGAAAATAAAGAAAACGCATTGAATGAGAAGGTGTGTCCAAACTTTTGGCCTGTACTGTATATATATAAAATACCATTATTATGGCTATATAAATGTAATTTATGGTGCTGTTACATTGCTATTAGACCACCCCACTCCGTTTACAGACTGTACGAAAGACGAGGATTTTTTTTTAACCTCAGTGAAAATGTTGTTTTTCAAATATGGACTGAAGCAGAATCTTTCGTTAGATAAAAACACCTTGTGAATATTGGAAATGATTACATAGATCTTTTCTTTTTAATTATTATTTTGATGTTCGGACTGTACAAGCTCTGCACACGCTCTGCCTGCTGCACGCAGCATGCCTTCACGGGTTTACGTCATTGATCTGTTGCTGTCAGTCTAAACAGATTCATGGAAGCAATATTTCACAAAGCGCCGCTCATTCAGTTGCTTTACATAGTGTGAAAATGACTTTTCGGCTCTTCTATTTATCACATGATTAGCATTATGTTGTACCCTTTTTTCCTACTGAGTGATGGCGAGTGGCCATCTGAACAGGATTACCAGCCCCTACACTGTGTTTGCAGCACTTGTCTGAGCACCTCAATAATACCAATAATAGGTATATCTTATTGTGGCTATGCAGTATTTATATATATATTTAATTTATGGTGCTGTTAGACCACCTTGCCAGGTGCATGCCTCCGCTTAAAATATGTGCGAAAGCGTACAGCAAACTCTTATTTTTTTGTGTGCGTATTTTAATACTTAATTACTCCATGGCATTAATCATGATAGGGAGGAGAGAAAGGTTCTGGTTTTGTGGGGTTTTTAAATCTGAAGCCTGCAGTGCACCTTATAAGCTTCAATTTAAAATTTAAGTGTGTTTTGGTCTTTAAGGAAACTGTAGAATCTTTAATATTCTCCACACATGCATGAATTAGACGCTAATGATGACGCTAAATGTGTTTGGGCTCCTCACCCCCCAGCAACCATAGCCCTTCTTTAGCAAGACTGTATTGTATTGTTATCTACTGTTGTTTTTATACCCCTCTAAACAAAATAAGACAGACAAGATAAGGTCACTGTTCATGTTTTATTATAATAGCATAACACAATCACGGATAGCAGAAGCCAAGATGGGGCATGTCTGGGTCAGTCTTGCAGGCACTCCTCGGTCTCTCATTGATCCGATAAAAGAAATACAAAAGTATTCTTGCGTTTATGTTTTTTTATTTTGAAAAATTATCAGTTACATGAAATAATTGGGAGAAAAAACAATGTCACAAAGATCATAACAATAAGTGCACTTATTGTGCGCCTTACCGGTGATGTCTGAACAGTCTCATGGAAGCGACATTTTACAAATCGTCATATTTTAAACTAACAAATTGGTTAGTTTAAAATATGAAGAATTGTAAAATGTCACTTCCATGAGGCTATTCAGTCAGTCAGTGAGAGATCACAAGCTGAAATTGGCATTTCATCCTCACATGCAGCCGCAACGAAGGTCAAGCTGCACGTAGCCTGCAGAGTTTAACTGAAAAGGAGCATGGCACTTTAAATGCACGCGACATGATGTGGTCCTGTTTATCTTGGAAGGTGCGAGAGCTCAATCACATATTCAGCATTACGATGAATCTTTTCGGTCCTTCTGAATAGTGGAGTGTGCCATCTGAATAGGTTTCCCAGTCACTCAGATCATCACACTGAGTGGGCTGTATGAACTTTTGATGCAAACATTGAACAACACATCGTCACTGTCTATGTCTGTACTACCTCATAAAAGTGACATTTTACAATTCTTCACATTATAAACTAAGAAAATGATATTGTCTCTTAATTAATATCAATGTTATTTTAAAATTTAAGTCTCTGAATGAGCAACTTTTTCAAAATGATTTAAGTAATTATTTTCAGGCACTAAGTTATTTTCAGAACATTTCTCATTATTCTGAGAGACTAACTCAATATTTTCAGATAGGGGAGACCTGGGCCAATTATAACAAAATTTTAGGTTTTCCTTAATAACTAAATTGTTTATAACACTGATGCTACAGCAGATAAAGGTGGTCATTTTAATAACTTAAATACCGCCGGGTGGCTTATTATAACCTGTAATAATATAACCTAGCAACAAATTTATATTATTGTACAAAAGTACTGTAAGCAATAGGCCAAACTAAATCTTTAAAATAAAAGTAGTGCAATAAAAGTGTAATATTCGCATCTGGCACAGTGGAGTAGATTAATAATGTAGCATAGAATGGAAATACTACTAGGTAAAGTACAAGCACCTCTAAATCTTTGTTAGTTTTGTGTTTCTGTGAGGAAAGCGCCATCTCATGGTAAAACCTTGTAATAGGCGTGTTACAGTAGACTCTGTAAGACACCCCCAGAAAGGTGGGGGGAATGGTACTTGGCTGGAAATTGGGAGGACATTGGCAGGCTTCCGGATGGCTTTCGGAAGGCCTGGGAAATTTGAAGTGGCTGCATCTGTAAGTTCCTAGTCATGGTGTGGTGCTGACTCCCCATTCGATTAATTCCCAGGTGAGGCTGGACCTGTCACCCCTTTGGCCTCCGATTTAACTGGACCCTCTACAGTTTGCCTAACAGACAAATGTGAGAGGGAAAGATACCATCATCTCCCTGCTTCATCGTGCCTAAGCTCAAATAGACAGGCCAGGTAGCACTGTGAGAGTTATATTCTTTGACTTCTCCAGTGAGTTCAATCCCCCTCTAGTTAGCCTTGCTGGGGAGGAGACAATGTCCTGGGTTGTGGATTATTCAACTGGTCAGCCACAGAATGTTAGACTGCAGGGCTGCATGTCTGACACTGTGGTGAGCAACATGGGGACCCCACAGACAAATGCCCTGCTCCCTTTCTGTTCACCCTCTACCCCTTGGACATCAGCTACAACTGCAAGATCTGCCACCAATAGAAGTTCTCCAATGACTCTGCAATCATAGGCTGCATCTTTGAGGGAAAAGGGGCAGAGTACAGGGATGCTGTGGACTCCTTCATTGAGAGGTGTGGGCTGAGCTGCAGCTGAACACCAAACACCAAGACTGAGGTGTTGGTGGTGGACTTCAGTAAGCTGAAAACACCCCTTACACCTATCTTTATTCAAGAGGTTAATGGGCAGTGACAACAAGTACCTCAGAAACAAGCTGGACCATGGAAGGAACACCAAGGCTGCGTACATGAAGGGCTAGAGCAAACTTTACTTTCTAGGGAAGCTCTGGTCATTCGGTGTCTGCAGTGCAATGTTGAGGATGCTCTACCAGTCACTGGTAGTGAGTGGTGCACTGGGGCAGGAGGATGAGACTATCAGGCTCATCTGGAAGGCTGGTGCCTTCCACAATCGACAATGTGCAGGTCATGCACGAGCGCACCTTCGGCAGCAGACTGTTGCCACCATGATGCACAACAGAACACCACCACAATGCTTCCTTTCAGTGGCTATCAGACTTGACAACACTTCCGCCTCATGTGTGGGAATGGACAGCAGAGACATGGGATGCTGAAGAGGCTCCAGTCTCCATCTCAGTTGTTCTCTCTGAATTAATGTCTTTCATGGATAACATTGGTTTATTTTATCATTACAACGCAACTCCTTACAACTGATTTAGTGATATGATGGGACATTATGTGCAATGATGGGACATTAAGTGCAATATCCTAGACATAATCATGAACATTCTCTATTGTGATTTTGATTTTATTTTTTATTTTATTTCTGTTATGCATACAAACACATGCCTAACCCTCCTGGGTTCATAAGACGCCATTACAAAAACAATAACATTGCAGTGGACAATCAAAATATGTATTATGTCACTGTTTACTCTCTAAACAAAATACTTTGCTTTCTATCCCAGGACCGGCAAACAAAAAAGGTTCACCTTCTAAAACATAACCCAGACTTTTCATGGTCAAAAAAAAGAACAACCACAAAAAAACAAAACAAAACATAAATCGAGATAATTTTACTGATAAGTGCATCCCTCGTGTCTCTGTATGCAAAACATGTGTAAAGTTCAGACCAAAGATTCATGACGAGACAAAACCGCTTTAGAATGTTGCTGAGAAAAGTTGCAGCCTTATGAACTGCCCGGTCTGAGCTCAACTCAAACCAGCTGATGGTGTCACCTGCAAGTCAGCTGGTCAAATTGTTGGCAGCTGGTTTTAGAATGTAGAGTATGTCACCTGTTTCAACAGCCAATCAGCTTGTAGTAAAGTCTGATGGTCAAGTCAAAATTACCCCAAATGGTGTGTCTGCTTACTGTGGCAGGTGCTCTGTACCCAGGTCCAGTGGGTTGCTGTTTTGATAAATACAGTCCATCTGATGCTTGTTTTGTTTCTGTTTTTGGCTGTTTCATCACTACTACCAGTGGAACTGTAGGTGGTATCCCACTATCACTCGTTCATATTTTAAGAAGCTACAAATTATATTCAGCCACAAAATGAGCCTGAAAAGCTGGAAATCAGAATGTAAGTACAGAGAGTTGTTGCATAGAGATGATTCACCGTCTCATCTTGTTGCATTGGTGTGAACTGGCAGGTTTTTAGAACGTTGCAGAGCGGCACATCGCAAGTAATTGCTTGTTTCAACTCATCTCATTGCATATCTCTAGTCTGAACTAAGCTTTACACAACAAACAAATTTGTCCTCCACTGGAGTGGGATTAAACCCCCCAGTCTCTAATGATAATGGTACCATTTCCGAGTGCAACTATGCACATACAGATCTTTGTCTTATGTTTAAATTAGACTTCACATAAGGTTCCACACTGTAGCTATTCTTTATGAGACAAGAAGTTCATAATTTTAGTTTATACCATCAATCAACAGACCATTTTTCTCTAAACATGAGAAACATTTTACTCATAATCTCCTTCATATTATAAAGTAACCTGTTATGAAGAATAAATGACAAGTTGTTCAGATGAAACAAGAATTTCAACTAATTATCCCAGGGGTGACAGTGGGAGAAGTCCCAATCATATATTTTTCTGGTGAGTTTCATGGTCTCGTGCAAGCAAACACACGTGAGTGCGGTGTACAGAGAGGCAGTTAGAGCTACAGACTACAATGAGGCTAAAAACAGAGTTCGAATGACGTTTTTCCAAACAACTTTTTATGTCGGAGCTTCACGACACTTGGATCACTATGGACGAGCAGTATGGAGATATTTTGTGGTTTCAATTATGTGTTTTTGGATGTTTGAATCTGGGGCGCCATCAGCCTGCATTAGGGGGAGCTGTGTTGCTACCCCCTCTCCCCTGGGATGTGAGGACTCTAAAACTTCACCTGAGCCTTCCTCGGCATATGGGTGAGTAGATAATGGCTGAGTTTTCATTTTTGGGGGCACTATCCCTTTAAGTGTGGGTGAGAGGAGCGGAGAGGGCCGGCAATGGTAACGTAACCTGGGCTTGTAACTATAATCTAATTACTATTACTAATTAATTTCTCCTATTTTTGAAATTATAACGCGTTACATTACTCTGTTACTAAACCTCCGCTCAGAAAATTGAATGGTCCTGAAACTGCAGCCTCTGGTACTGCAGCTTCACCTTACTCCCACCTGCGTGTGCAGGATGATGTCATAATTTTGTCATATAACATCCCTCGTGGGGAGGCACTCATGTGATTGGCTGTAAAGAAGTGAGACATCTGATTGGCTGCAGACAATCCCCTCTTACACTGAAAAAATTGGAAATAGCAGGTCTTTCAATTTACAAAAATGAAGTACATATAAGTAACACAATTAATTTATATTCCTTTTGTGAACATGATTTCATCAGTTAAACTCCAGGTGTTTATTGCTAATGTTGAATGCACACGATTATCTTGTGGTAACTGAATGTGACCGTGATGACCGTGCATCATAGCGAGAATCCACGCATATCACATGAAACAGCGGGACCGTAGCTTTCCAACAAGACCAAGCACTTGTCAGTAGTCCAGTGTTTTCACAGTGAAAAAAAATATAAATTTACACTAAAATTATGTATAACAAAGCTTTCATACAGCTTTGCACACGCTGCACACGGATGGATTACTCACGAATGCAGGCTCGCACATAAATGCCACACATATCATAAGAAAGTGCAGGATCAGAGCTTTCCAGTGATACCACACACACCTTTGTGTACCCAGACAACTGAGGCCTAATTATGCATGCCTGACAGGACAATAGCCACCATATACATTGAGGGGGACATGCCCCTCCCCCCAATGCCCAAAATTTCCCCCCAATATATAACTGAAACTGAAAAACAACAACAAAAAAATGTTCTGGTCAGGTCAAAGAGCAGCAAGGAGCACAGAGAAATGAGTCAAGATCATGTTGACAAGAAAATGTCCAGAATAATTCTGTTGCACCAAAACTTTAAACTCCAATTTAAAATTTTTGAGATGGATTCAGGAAAACAATCAAGTTCCTCGAAGAAAGTTGAGCGACAGACTCAACCCACTTGACTTTTATGATGAGGAGGAATTTGTGTTAAGATGCCGGTTCACTAAGGAAACTGCTTTGGAGCTGAACAGGAAGATTGAGTTAACTGTCAAACATGGCAGTGACTCAGCTGTACCACAGACGCTCCAGCTCCTGATGGCCCTGAGATTTTATGCCAACACATTGTTACTCCGACCTCATCACTTCAGTGTTTGGTCATAGACTTTCCACACTGACATATGATGTGCAAAGTACCCTGGGTGTGTAGGTTGTTGGCGTTCTGGGACGCCATATCAACTTCGGCCTGTTACATGCATTGTCTGTTTTCAAAATACACTTCTGTTTTCACAGGAAGGTCACAGTTTTCATAGTTTGCATACAGTGTCTTTCAAAATAAACGCACTACATCAGTACAACACTATGAACTGACATGTTTTTCCTGTGGTTAGGTTTAGCCAACACACGCAAGTAACTGGATTTAGGCTACAAAGCATGTGGATGGGTTTAGGAAAAAAAGAACAGGGCATATCAATGTTCCCGCTTCTTTTCCTTTGTCTTTGTCCTGACCACATGGTCAAGCAAACTTCCCCCGATCTGAAGCCATCTTTGATTCAGCCATCTTGTAGTTCTCTATTGTCAGCTATTTTGTTTTGTAGGCCAGACAGCCTTTGTTTCACACACACACCTTTTGTCTCTCTCTCTCTCTGTCTCTCTGTCTCTCTATCTCTCTCTCTCTCTCTTGCATACACACACACACCCACACACACATACCCACACACACACACACACACACACACACACATATACACTCCCATGCTTGTATATAAACTAAGTGCAAAAAGTAAGGAAATTTGTGTTTGGTAGATTATTTCTTTGTTGTAACAATACTTCTTGGCAATAAATCTTATACCGTTGGAAAGCCTGTTTATTTCCCTTTTAAATGGTGCAGTATTTGTAAGGAACATGCATTTGTGGGATAAGCAGCAGAGCTGGGTATGTGGGTTCCGCCCATGAAATATTTGCCAAATCTCCTCGGGCAATGCCAAACAGCTTCTTTTTGCTGTTGACTCTTGTTTGGTGTTGTTTGGTGGATTGGATGGTTGAAGTCTGAAGAAACAAGACATATTGGCAACTTAACAATTTATTCATTTAACAAATAGGAGCCTGGCACCTCCTCCTCATGCTGGTCACCAGCCTGGTCACACACTACTGTGGGAAGGTATCCCATTCTTCAACCAACATTTGTCACAAGTCAGCCAACGTGGTTGTGTTGGTCACTCTGGCACGACCAGCATGCCCAAGCTGACCCCACAAGTGTTCAATGGGGTTGAGGTCAGGACTGCTGACAGGCCATTCCATCCTCTCCACTCCCAAATTCTGGAGGTAGTGTCTGATAAACCCCGCAATGTGAGGGCAAGCGTTGTCATCTTGGAGGGTAGAGTTCGGTCCCAGACTGTGGAGATGGGGGATTGCCACTGGTTGCAGAATTTCATCTCGATATCTCTCTGCATTGAGATTGCTTCCATGATGACAAGCCTCGTTTTCCAGCAAGGGAGATGCCACCCCCCACCATCACACTGCCTCCACCAAAAGATGTTACTCTATCAGTGCAGCAATCAGCAAAGCGTTCTCCAAGACTTCTTCACACTTACCCTATGATCCAACTGCCGTAGCCAGAATCTGGACTCATTGCTAAACATAACATTCCTCCACATGTTTCAGTGCACGTGTTGCCGACACCAGCGCAAATGGGCCTGATGGTGAAGGGCAGTCATGGCAGGCCTCCTGGCAGTCCTATGAGACCAGAGATTGGCTGCGTGCAGTCTGTTCTGGATTGTCTGGGCAGAGAGCCGTCGGCCTTATTGTCCTGCAAACCTTGACGGCAAATCTGTAGAAGATTGCCTGCAGTTCCTAAGTGCTGACAGGATGAGGAAACGGTCTTCTTGGGACGCCCACTTTGCAGCCTGTCTCTGGCATCCCCTGTTATATGGAACTTGGCCTTCAGTTTGTAGATGGTACTAGGGCTCACTCCAAATAATGCCGCAACTTGGTTTTGTGGAACACCAGCTTGAAGTTGCCCTATCGTATGGGCCCTGTCCAGATCAGGCATGCCAATTCTTGGAGCAGACACCAACTGACCACTGTAGCAGGGCTACCAAACACAAATTTCCGTACTTTTTGTGATTAGTTTAGTTAGTTCGAATTTGTGTGTTTTGTTGCTTTACTTTCTTTATGAATAAATATATTTGGATTCATACCTGCTGTCTGTTTAATATTGCACAAGGGTGAATGAATAGTCATCCTCTGTTATGTCAGGAATTCTGAAATCCTTCGGCCATTACTATTAATATGGTTATGGTTATTAATTTTGCTATTAATCAAAATTCCAAATTGATAGTTAAGTGAACTTTTTGAGACTCATATCATTAACTAGCTATCATTTTCACCTTTTTTTGGGAATGGTGCCCAGCAAGGTGATTTAATGTGAATTATAAGTCAATAAGTCACATTATTTAACATAAATAATAATAATTATTAAAAAATTATTAATTATTCCCAATAGCCATTTTGATACCTTAATTGGAGTTTAGTTACGAGGTCAGCCCTGTATTAAAGCTGAGATCCCAACAATGGTCATCCTACATTAATAACAAGGATCTTCTGTCAATTACATACAGACCCTTTAATCATTTTGGATACTACTACTACTACTACAACACGAACATAACAGACTGTGTAGTGTATAGAATAGCTGACACCTTTTGTTTATGTTGTTCACTTAACCAATTAAAATGGTGGCCACAACTGCAAAAATCACCAAACAGGAATTTAAAGACAGTTATTATGTTGAAAAAGCACTATTAAACAACATAAATGCTGCTTGATAATTCACACACTACTGTACCCGTAGGACAGCCTGGGATAATGTGAGTCTCTGTCAAACTGTCAAACTAGGCAGCACTGATCAAATATGGATAAAGATTCTGTTACTGCATTCCTCACCTCAAATGGTTTCAGAAACATATTTAGCCATTAAATGAGAAAGTTGTTCCAGCTGGTGGGCAGTGCTTGGTACTCCATTTAACTGTGTTCAACATGGCATGACAAACTTTTTTACAGCTAAACAGTCAGTAAAATATGTTTCTGAAAACATTTGAGGAAAGGAAAAGACAATTCAGTAACAGAATCTTGTTTCATGTTGGATCAACGCTGCTGAAATGAGTTAGCGAGTGTTCCCTTGTCTTGAAGTTGTCTGAAATAAGGTCTGTGGTTAACACGAGTTGAAGAGACTTTCACATTTTGTTCTCCAACATAAAATACATCAGTAAATACCCCACTGTGAACTTTGAGGCTTCTGTGTGTCTTAAAAAAGGCAGTTGCGGGTGCCCTCTTGCTCATCTGGTAGAGCAGATGCCCAGTGCACCAAGGCTGCGTCCTTGCTGCAGCAGCTGAGTGCTGAGTGCTCATTCAGCCATTTACACAGCTTGAAGACATATCTGAGGAATACAATGACTGACAAATGACTGAGTGGACTAACACTAATGAACATCCATCATGATATTGAAATTGATGCTGAGGCCGTTCTGCAGGAGTTCAATGCAACAGGGAGACGCAGAATGAACTTCAAATAGGTAAGAATACTTCTTAATTTTCTCATCTGGCCTTTTTTATTGTTAATCTTAGCAGCTTGGTTTGGGCTTCATGTTACATATTGTTACTGTATATTTTTTATACATACTGTTAATGTTGTTGCTGTGTGATGGCAGCTGCAAAAATCAGGGAATCTGTTTTCTGCGAAATGCCTGTTTCTCTGGGCTGTATTCAGTGCATTATATGTATTCTATTATTTTGCCTGCTTGTTGTTGTGAGGTCTGTTGGCTTGTCTTTGAAAAGCACATGGTAGGTTAATCAGAGTTTTATGGTGGAGTTTTAATGCTAATCTCTTCCTTGCTCACTGAGTAGACTGCCTATGTCCATGCGTGGAAACCTATGTGTTAAAGGTACCCTACAAGTGGGCGGGCGGTTCCTGTGCATACTATGAAATATAATCCTGCCGGCGCCACTGGTGTCACACATCTCAAATGTTTCCACCTTGGGCATGATAAGGTTAAAATTAACCACTAAATGTCAGACAGTTCACTCAGGTGAACTCTCAGTGCTTCTCAATGTAAGCTTATGGGATTAGTGGATCCCCTCTGCAGCTCAGTAATGTTATTAGAGACTCAGATTCGGATAGAATAAAGGCATCACCAGCCAAAGACAAACTGAATAAAGCAGATTAAGAATGAGGATGAGGTAAGTAATCAATGCACAGGCTCTTAAACTGTTTCATGAACCATACTTGGTGATAACAACTTACCCACTGATGATTTCAAATGGAGGTAGTTCCATTGGCTCCACCTGAAAATCTCCATTCGGACTGTTAGCCACTGCACCATTGGTGGCCGCAGCCTCAGCTGATGGGACCTCTCCATTATCCACTGCCTGCTCTCCCTGCTGTCCTTCATTCTTCACTTCCTTTACATCCTTGCTCATTTCAGCAGACACATTTTCTCTTCTTTCTTTTCTTCTTGTTAGCATATGACTCTTTTCAGCCATGGTGAAAGAATGACTGTCGAGAGAATTTGTGGCTTCCGAAAGAATTAAGGTAAAAAAGATAAGGTGTAGATTAAGACAGGAGGTCAGGACAGAAGACCTGAAACAAAACTACTAAAGAGAAGACAAGCAGAAAGAAAGGGAGACCAAGTGAGGGGGAGGAGTGGAATGGTAGGGAAGGCAGGGGAGCAGAGAGGAAGGAAGTTGTGCAAGAAACTAACCAGAGGGAGAGAGAGAGAGAGAGAGAGAGAGAGAGAGAGAGAGAGAGAGAGAGAGAGAAGCTAGGATCAGACCATAGGGGTCATAGGTTTGTCCATAAGCCAGGCTGAAAGGTTATTTACACTTTGGCAGTTTTCTGTCACATATCCCACTGTTAAAAATAATTAGTAAATAAATAAAACCAGCAAAAAAATAAATAATCAAATTGCTTTCAAAAGTGAGTTTTCACTTCCAAAAATGTGATTTAACAGGCTGTAATATGGAATGTGGATACCTGTCATTGTTTTCATGAATTCATAAAAATAGATTCAAAGATGCTGTATTACAACTGAGGATACAATATGGTGTATAAGCAGCTTCAATCTAAAAATATTAGTGTTGACACTAGCCTTTAAAGGCTGATATGGGTTAAACCATGTTAGATACACATAGGCAGCTGCAGCTCACAGATCAGGCACATCTATTTAAAGACCCTGAGGGGGAGGTGGGGGGCAGGGCCCCAGCTCTTTGTTGTTGACAGTTGTGTCTGTGCTAATCTGCATTTTGACAAACTAAAATTGCAGCCAATGTTGTCACACATGAAAAGGGTAACATGTAGAGGAATATAGAGGTATTAAATAGCACAAAATGAAAATATTTAAGTACAGGTACCTCTAAATTGTACTCAAGTACAGTACTTAGGTAAATGTACTTTATAACTTTCCACCACTCTCATTGTTTTTTTGTTTTAGATCCGTGCAGAGTCACAGAGGCTCATGGCTGTTCTTCTTATAGGATAAGTTTACCACCCAGCTGGACATGCACTCAGGTCAGCTGATCAGAATCATCTGTGTCAAAAAAGTAGCAACGTTGCAATCACAGACACTTTGGACCAGCTGGGACTGTAGAATCCACCCTGATTGGGTTTAAATCAATCAGATTATTTGTGACATGTAATCATATCAATCAGTCCAGCATAATTACACCAGTTCCTCAAATTTGTGCATTACAAGAGTTAAAATGGAATAACAATAATTATGTGTATGACTGGGGGTAACTAAGATCACCTAAGATCACAGTTTATTTGTATCCTTATAGATACATTAACATGGATGGATAAGTATTGACCATGTGTTTCATATTTTTTTATGTTAAAGGGCCAGTGTGTAATATTTGGCATGGTTTATTGTCAATCTGAATCTGAATCTGAATATTCTACCCATTAATATGTTTATACAAGTGTATAATCGCTATAAAATAAAATTCGTTTGGTTTTCGTAGCCTTATAATTATGCTTCTATATATATATATATATATATATATATATATATATATATATATAACAAGGGCCTTGCTTTAGAGAGGTCGCCATCTTGCGCCGCCATGTATGTAAGGCAGCCCAAGCAGACAATCCAGCCAGTCAGAGAACACGTTTCGCGTGTATAAATGAACCAACGAAGACAGTGGAAGGAAGGAAGGAGGAGGAAACAGCAGAGAGTGTTAGTAGTTCGTCGATAGAGAGTAGTGAAAAGTTTTTTTAGTTATAAAGTTTGCAAATGGACCACACTTACCACGCAACAGGAGAGAATGAACCCGAACCGTCATCTGCGAGGAAAAGAAGATGCAACTTCACTCCTTGTGATGCACTCTCTGCGACGCTTTTCCTCCTGATGATATATCTCCCCAGCAATGGTAGCAGTAGCACCGAATCCCATTCTGTGCATTCAGCCTCTCTTCTCGCCCGCTCAGCATCAAACATATGGAGTTCCTCATCTGTATGCTCCGGCTCAAACAGGTATGGCTCTGGGTCTGTGTCCGCTACAAAAAACTCTTCAAAATCGCGTTCAAAGTCGTCTATTGCAGCTACTATAGTCCAGAGATATTGCTAGGCTAAATAAACAGCTGAGCTCTGTTTACCGGCTATGCTGTCAGTCAGTGTGCAGGCTGGAGATTGAGCAGAGAGGGGAGGGGGGTCCCCATTTAGTATGGTAAACGAGTATGTGTGTAAAGTTATGAAGTGTGTCTGTTACTCTAGAAGAGTCAGAGTTTGGGACGGAGTCTTTTACCCCCTGGAGTGTTACCGGAGTTTTTGGAGTGCTCAAATAAACGGGCCTTTTTCCCGAACGCTCCTCTGGTCTCCTGCTCATGAGGGATTCATTACAATATCGTAACATGGCTTAGATTTCTAAATAAACATTCACCTCGTTGCTAGATTACGGAGCCCCTAAAGGGACATGGAAGGGAAAAAAATAGACGGTTGAAAAAACAAAAAAAGTACTTTTGCGAGATCTCGCAAAACATTTGCAATATCTCGCAAAATATTTGCAATATCTCGCAAAACTTTTGCGAGATCTCGCAAAACTTTCCTTTAAGTAATGTACTTCCGGGTCAGTTTGGCCCATAGAGACTGCAAACAAACGCAACAATGGAGCGCATTCACCCGTGGGAAAGGCTCATAGAGTTTTATTTTGAGATTGGCCTCAAATGTAAAGACATTAAATCAGTGCTCGCGAGTAAACACGGTTTTCATGTAAGTGAGAGACATCTGAAGCGACTACTTAACGCAAGAGGACACTTTCGTCGAAAAACATTCTGTGACTTGGCGGTCCTGATTGAATTCATTAGCAACCAAATACAGTACACTGGACAGCTTCACGGTTACCGGTGGATGTTTGCTAAATGCAGAGAACATGGACTACGAGTGAGGAAAGAGGATGTGCGCTTGGTGTTGAAGGAGCTGGATCCGAGAGGAGTGTCGTTAAGGCAGGCAAGACGTCTCAGACGACGGAGCTACTTCTCAAGAGGGCCAAACTTCATATGGCACATGGACTCTTATGATAAACTGAAGCCATATGGCATTTGTGT
Source organism: Epinephelus lanceolatus (assembly GCF_041903045.1). Lineage (NCBI taxonomy): Eukaryota > Metazoa > Chordata > Actinopteri > Perciformes > Serranidae > Epinephelus > Epinephelus lanceolatus. The sequence continues at coordinate 1,402,449 of NC_135734.1, forward strand.
CAGTGGAAGTATTGATGGTTTTTCGAGGAAAATAATGTGGCTCAATGCCTACACAACAAGTAGTGACCCAAAGTTGATCGGAGGTTATTATATGGACGTAGTGCAGCGTTTAGGGGGTTGCCCTCAGATTGTGAGAGGCGATCTTGGAACCGAAAATGGCCACGTCAGAGGCTTCCAGCGTTTCCTCGTCCCCACTCCCCCAGACAGCACCCTTGACAGTTACTTGGATGGAGCCAGCACCGCCAATCAGAGAATTGAATATTGGTGGGGTTTTCTTCACAGCCAGTGTGTGGAGTTCTTTTCATCCCTGTTTGGAGACCTCAGAGACAACGGCTTCTTTGATAGTGGATTTCTGGACAAAAGCCTCCTTCAATTTTGTTGCATGGGACTCATCCAGGTGAATTCATGAATTATAATGTTTTCATATGTGTGCCTGTATATGTGAGAGGGAGAGGGGAGGCAGAGAGACAGAGAGGAGGGAAGGTGGAGAGAGAGACAGGGAGAGGAGAGAAAACGATAGAAAGAGGAGATGGGGAGAAATGGAGAGGGGGGGGTAGAGAGACAGGGATAGTAGAGAAAAAGACAGAGATAGAGGGAGAGGAGAGAAATGGAAAGGAGGTAAAGATGAGCTCAGGGGGACACAGAGAGGAGGGTAGAGGGAGAGAGAAGAGAGTTAATGCTCTAATTTAGTGCTCATTTAAGTTGACATGTATGTACAGTTCTTCCTAAATGTATTTGTGCATTCTTTTTAACAGGATGAGTTGGATGACACTGCACAAGTTTGGAACGCACACACCATCAGGCCCTCAAAGAACATAAACGTCCCCAGCGGTCGGCCTAATGTGATGTATGCCTTGCCTGAACTTTACGGGACAAGAGACTTCCTTTCCCCAGTTGAAAGTGAACATGTTCAACTGTGCAAAAACCAATGTGTCTTTCGCCGGACTATACCATGCGATCCGGATTTATATGAACTATGCAATATCTTTATGGCCGAGTCTCATCTGACTCCACCAACAGATCCATATCAGGCTGTGAACTTGTATATGCACCTAAGAGAGGCCATCAGTGTATCTCTGTAAGTCACAAGTATTGAGTTGTGTCCTGTAGGGGCCAGAGAGTTGAGCTGTTGGTATAGTGTACTGTATTTTTCCTTGCTATCATTGCTATCATTAACCATGCTATATGTTTATGTTCTGTTATTTTAACTGATTTGATTTGATGTATGTTTGGCTTGATGTATGGGTAAAAATACAACACTATTGATCCTCAGCTGGTGTTTCTTTAGAGATAAAGCCTATCAAAATCCAAATCAACCTGTGTAAAATTCATAACTAGTACCAAAACAGTCCATTTATCACTTAATTATCCAATGGGAATAACTATTAATTTGTAACTGTTACAATTAAACTGTTTCTAGTCTGTAAATGTGAATATTCTGTTTTTCCTCAATATTTTATGATAGGAGAACATCTTTGGCTTTTGAACTGCTGGTCAGGCAAAGCACTACTGACATTAAGAATAAACATAGTGTCTTGGTTACTGACTTCATCTGAAACTGGCCTTGAAATAAACTTAAGTTCTTAACATACTATTGGATGTTTAAAAACATTTCTGCAGACATCAGCCCTATTGATATTTTATGAACCTGCCTGTAAGATGACTCAAATACTACTACTACTAGTGCAAACATCAAGTGACATCTAGTTGACAGTGCACAGTCAAGATATCTGCATGAACAACCTATGTTGTGAAATATCAGAGAGGGGTAGAAAAAAGAACAAGCACTTGATATTTTTGTTAACAGTGGAAATATTTTTATTAGTAATTATTCTGTATTGTTTCTCAGTGTGAAATCCTGGCTTGCAACCCTGAATAAATAAAAAATATGCCATATCAGTTTGTTTTTTTAATTAAGACCAATTGAGCTTGAACTTGAAAATATGAAAAAAAAGTACAATGCATAAAGGTCACTTCATGGCAAAAATGCACACACATTCTATTTCTAAAAAAGATACAATGTTATAATGCGGTGCTGAGGTAAGACAATAATAAATGACAGTAGTATAATGGAAATATTACATAATCATTCTGAAGGCCAATTGAGCATATTAGGGCTTTCCAAGCCACATTTCACACAGGCCACACCAGCCTGTAGATTTTGTAAACATTAACTTAAAAATGTTTTCCCCTGAATAATCAAACAGGTATGACTCTTTAACACGTTAACACCAACAATTCACAATTCAACAGGTATGACTCTTCAACACATTAACACCAATTCAACAGGTATGACTCTTTAACACGTTAACACCAACAATTCACAATTCAACAGGTATGACTCTTCAACACATTAACACCAATTCAACAGGTATGACTCTGTAACACGTTAACACCAACAATTCACAATTCCACCAGTGATGGACAACTCTGTAATCTTTCTTAGCAACAAGCTTAACCATGAAGCTCATGTTAGGGTCACACTGATGGAAATGAAAACAGTCATTTTTAAAGCATAATTTAAAAAATTAAATCCATGTGAAAACTATGGTGGTGTACTATTGCACAAAAATAAAATAGAATTGCAGACTGCTCTACACACAGTTCAGTGCATCAGATGTTTCAGTGACAAAACAAACAACAAAAACAGTAAATCATTATAAATAAAATATAATCAACCATACAATAAAGAGGCCATTACTATGAGGCCTGATCAGGACTGCTCTCAAGTTCACAGGATGTCCATTTCAAAATAGTTACTGGACAGGATGTTGTCAAACTCTGTGCGAAATTCAGGGTAAGAGCTGTATGTGCACGGTACTTCAAGGGTAGCACCACAGGTATGAGCAACAGGCCTTCTGTTTAGTCCAGTTTCAGCATTAAAGCATACCATAATTTTGTCAACACATATGACAGAGGACCCAGTACAGAAACGCAGGATTTTTTCAGCTTTGGTTTGGTCAGCATTTTTCACCTAACGTTGGAGATGGTTAAAGATTGCCTGCTCTCTCTGAGACAGCACCATCTTTGTTGTTTCAAACAGTTGCAACACTCTTTTGCCTGTGGCTTTCTTGTCTGATAGTTTCTGCTGTACAAGTGCCATGGGTGTGGAGAAGCAATCAACTATATATATTTGGCTCTTGTAGAATGGCTTTGTGAGCCATTGTTTCTATGGCAGGTTGCATGCTGTTCTTTGGAGGTAGGAAATGGGAACCCATCCTTGTAAAGAGGTCAAGCAAGTCCTCTTCATCACTTTCCTCCATTGTGCCCTGAAGAGCCTTCTCAACAGCTGATCTCTCAACAGGAGGAAGGTAGTTGAGAAATGATGTCATCAGGATGACTACATCAACTGAGTCGATGCCATGGATGCAGGCTAAAATGAAAGCCTTTGATAGCCTCACTGGCATGACACCGTGGTCTAATAATCCTTTCACCCAGATCCGTCCAACTGCTTGCCATTCAGCCTCACAGAAATCTGGCCTCAGCCTTGGCACTCGCTCTGTTTCCCCTTCACACTGTTCAAGAAACTGTTCCCAGAATGCAGTGTAAACCTCCCTTGACACTCCAGCATCATCAATAGCTTTTTCATTTACAAAGTCCATCTTTAGAGTCAAATGTATTATGCTGCTGTCCGTAAATACAGCCAAAAGATCTTCAACAACCTTTATCCTGCAAATTGATGCACGTCGTGTGCTCTCAGGATTTCCTGGGTAGTCAAGTGAGGTTGATGGGGAAAGCAGGCTGCTTGAATGTGAGGGCAAATCTTGTGGTAAAAGATTCAGTCCACTGTCCTGTGAGAAGAACAAAACATCCACAAAACAAAAGAGCATTTAATCAATGAAGCAGAGGTGAAAATATCCTAACTTTTAGTACGTTTGTGTGAAGGTCAAAATAATACTGCATCCTATGTTTCCCATAATGCAACACAAACTCCCCACCCACCCATGAGACCTTTCAAACTGCACACCTCCAGTTTACAACATAGGCTTTCTATTGAAAAATTGTTGTCTCCAATCCCAAGACAAGGTAACTTCAATATACATCATCACAGTTACTTTTTCAGACCCATCAGCGCTCCTCCAGAGCCTCACGGGACATTAAACAAATGTTTTTAAAAGCTGAGCACTAGAGTAGACTGACCTACCACACCTTCAGAAAATGGTATGCTCAAAGGCTCCATCATATCACATCCAAACAGGTATGTAAAATCATACAGTAGTTTAGAGGATGTGTTCAGGGTTGCTTGCAGTGATGCATCTTACCTGTGCAGTTTGCACTGCCTCCCCATGTATGGACTGCACAGCTAGTGTAGGCAGGTCATTAGCTGAGGGCAATGGGAGTTGGAAAGCCTACATAGTCACTCCATTCATCTCAGCACTCTGAAGAATGAAACATAATGTATTAAATGACAGGAGACACTTTGACCCTAAAGTCTATGATGCGATTGTAGACTGTAGTTTATAAAAGTCTTTCTAAATTAGTCTTCTACATTATCCTATCTTCTAGTTAAAACCAGGAACACCCATGAGATAGTCATAAAAAATCCAAATAGATTTTGGGAAATGGAAAAGAAGACAAAAACCTCTAAAATTACAGAAACAGAAAAGCATCATAAAGTCACAAATCAATGTTTATTTGTGCTGCTGCACAATCCCAGGAATCAATTCAAAGGGACTCTGTTGACTTATTTGTTTTTAAGACAAGTTGTGCATGACATAGCACTATACATTAGAAATAGAAGTTTGGGAAAAATATTTTGATATAGAAATTTGATATAAAAAGGGAGAATTTTGAGATTGTGTGGAAGCAAACATGCCTGACTTAAGAGAGTAAAAAGATAACCTACAGAGGAATTCCTCAGGTTTTCATCAGCTATTATTTTGATTTTTTGCTATTCAAATTGTTCTGAAGTAGCAGCATATAAGTAGTAGCATAAGCAATGTGATGTTAATTATTGTTGTAGCAAAATGAAGGTCTAAATAAACAAGGCATGAACTAAGATTACAGTCGGTACAGTAAGTGTTTCACAGCACTGTAGGCCATTTCATTTGTGTGGGAACATAACAGTGCTTATGCCATAAAAAATAGGACATAGTTAATTTTTTTGGAGTCGGGATGGACAATTGAATTGTTTCATACAATCAAATTTGAAAAAAAAAGAAAGAAAATACTTTACTGACTTTAAGTAGCAGTACATTCCACTCTTTCTACTGGTTTAAACACCTGTATTAGTATTTCTACCTCCTTACCCCAAAATGTTCCTGATCTTATCACATTATCATTACCTGTGTGACATCCTCACTGTTGACGTTATCCAATGTGATCACAACTGTCTCATCTCCATCTGCTCTGCCAAGGTCCTCTTCCGGATCCCATACAACTGTCTACTTCTGGAACCTCTTCAAAAGTAATGCGACAGATGTGGTCAGGCTCTGTTTGTGGAGAGGCATTAGGGACTGCTCTGGTCAGGTCAATAATTTCAAAGCAGGAGTCAGGGAAATCATTAAAAGGCTGGAGATGATTCCAGACTTCATCATGATCACTTGTGTTGGTGTCCTGCCCCTGGCCAATGTGAGTTTTTTTAATGTCTGTTGGGGTTGAATGAGAGGGATGTGATTTTCCTGGACCTTGTGCTGTCACAGTCTCAGAAGCTGCTCTTTGTTTTTTGGAGCTTGGTTGCAACTGGAAATGCATATTCTGCAACAAATAAAAGACACATTTTCAAAATTATTGTCAGCAGTAATTTACAATCATGGAATGGAGGAACATATTTAAGATCAAATGGTGTGCAAAAAATACATATGGTTCAAGGAAGCTCCACTAAAACCTATTAGGAACTATACAACATGAGCAATATTATTAGATATTCTTACATATTCCCATACATTGGCAGCAAAGTGGTATACAGGTGATATTTCTCATTAAAAAAATGTTTCTTACTGGTGAGAAAATAGGTGTTTACCATTGTTGGCATACAATCTCACTCTGTGTTTTATGAAATACATGTGCATTATCTTTTAATGAAGTTATTACCTGAAATGTAATCTTCAAACAAAATCTCCTTCCATCTGTCATGACTTCACAACAAATATTGTTCCTACTGCCACAAACCTGTTCGTTTATGTCACTGTCAGATGAGTGTCCATGATCCAGTAGATCTGTAATCGAATCATCTGCATCAAGGTGAGATCCATCCTCAGTCAACTGTGAATCTGCTCCCTCAGTGATGCTGACAGATAAATCCTCAGATAAAAAATCTTCACTACATTCATCCACTTCAGATGAAGACTGATCTGTTGAAGGTCCTTTGTCTTTTGTGCAAATATAAAATCTAAGCAGCTTCAGTTTGGTTTGTTCATACAATCTGCCAACAGTCTCATCGAAAGGAATGTGCTTTCTTTTAAAATCACAGACCTCAAAGGTAAAGTCGTCAGCTTGCCCTTTGGTTGAGTGCCCATTTGGGAAAAATAGCTCCTTTCCTAGCTCCAAAATCTGAGCAACAGTTGTTGTTTTTTCCACAGTTGCATGTCTTGTTCCTCCGCCATTTTTGGTCCTCACTTGATGGTATTCATTACTGTGAAAATGAAGCCATCCAATTTCAATCTTCCTGGAAGTCTTTTCTCCTGCAGTATTTCTCTGTCTTGCCATCCCCTCACCTGGCTTTTGGAGCACACCTGATGTACCACACAGCACACCTTTTGTCCTTGATCTCATTTTCCGAGTTTCTATTTTATCTCTTAATCTTTGTATAAGAGTCTCTTTGTCAAGGTTGCACATTGTTTGTTGACAGAAGGAAAGGGCAGCTACCCTGTCACCATATGAAGTGATATATTTGGCCATTTGCTCATCAGTCATAATGGAAATTACTGCCTTGTCAACCTGCAAACAGAAAATATTAGAATACTTGAAATGTTTACTTTGAACATGTACATTTAGACAGCCTCTACAATATGTGTTTCTTGCCATGGCATCCACATGGTAACCAATTTTGTGGCGTAGAACGACACACAGCTTGACATAAGGCAAAGCGAAATTCAACATCTGTAACCCTAACGACATATGGTTGTTGGACTGGCATAACTTAACGTTAGAGCGCTAACATTACAGCTAGCGTAACATTAATGCTAACTCCCCTTTTCCCCAAGTTAGTATCTACCGTTATTCCAAGCTCTGTGTTGTTATGCTGACTTATTACGTTACTGAATGAATTCTATGCCCACCTTGTCTCTTTTCATGTGCATGATGGCTGCTTGAGGGACCTCTCTAGACCGCAAAAACTTTTCGAAATCCTCCTCCATGACTCCCTCTATTTGCAAGAGGGACCCAGCTGCAGACAAGACGGCGGGCGCCGCAAAGTCCATACCGGAAGTTAATCTTCTTCGTGTCTACATACTGGAAGTCCATACCGGAAGTTGCATACATACATAGAAGTGTCCTCCTGCATTAAGTAGTCGCTTCAGATGTCTCTCACTTACATGAAAACCGTGTTTACTTGCGAGCACTGATTTAATGTCTTTATATTTGAGGCCAATCTCAAAATAAAACTCTATGAGCCTCTCCCACGGGTGAATGCGCTCCATTGTTGCGTTTGTTTGCAGTCTCTATGGGCCAAACTGACCCGGAAGTACATTACTTAAAGGAAAGTTTTGCGAGATATTGCAAATGTTTTGCGAGATATTGCAAATGTTTTGCGAGATCTCGCAAAAGTACTTTTTTTTTTTTTTTCAACCGTCTATTTTTTTCCCTTCCATGTCCCTTTAGGGGCTCCGTACTAGATAGACCTACTCCTGAAAAACTCCTGCGCAAGGCTTTTTGACCCTACGAGGCCACCGTCATTTACCCAACGGGAGGGGTGAGCGAGTGAGCCATGCAAACTAGAATTTGACCACTGATGTCACTGTTTTCAACCCATTTTACACACTGGCCCTTTAATAATGCAGGGCACAATACCTCCTACTCAAAAGCTACATTGTTGAGCTCACATCCCTTTTCTTTTTCTTCTTCCTTCTCTTTTTCTTTATTTAAAAAAAAAAAACTGGCACCATAAATGTCAGTTTTGACTTAAAGCACGTGTAGAAGTTGAGCTATAAGATGTCTTTTAGAGAATAGGAAAAAAAATACATTAAAGGGTAACTTCAGCATTTTCAACCTGAACCCTTTTTTCTGTGTAAATTGATCGAAGAGACTGATGACTCAGTATTTTTAAAATTGTCCAGTATTGAGGGAACCTGCAGCAGCCGTCACCCTGAGAACGAGCTGCAATGGAGGGACACGGGGCAACTGAACATCGTCACTGTATGTCCATAAAAAGGGGTTGTTTTTGACACAGAGTGGCTTAGATTGTTATTATAAGGATCTGAAGTGTCTCTTTACCTTTCACTTGATCCGGTCTGTTTGTTATTGCCTCGTTAAGAGAAGTCTCTTTCTAAAATATCACTAGATGTCACAGGAAAACAACAGTGGAAACATGAGTGAGTTCTGGAGAGAGTATTAACCAGAGTAGTTTACAGTAAACATAGTTCAGTTTCATGGATGACTATTTACCTGATTTCAATAAGTGGATGAAGTCTTTGGATTTGACTGCCACTGGTATTTATGTGAGCCGGAGTATAAGTATAGAAGAGAAGAGAGAGAGGATAAAAAAAGGCAGTGAAAAATGTCTATGGTTGTTCGTGTTTGCGCATTTTCGACCTGTAATGACAAAATGAGGTGCTACACTACAGCTGTCACAGACTTTGTTGGATATGGACGCCCTAAAGTTTTGGCTCATTGTGCTACAAATGGATTCTAACACTCCTGTCCATACGCTGCCTATGCAGACTTGCAGGTCGGTCTGCAGTGACCACAGGGATGAGTACTACAAAGAGGAGAAAAAATCCAGAGCTTATTTTCCTACAGAAAACTGCCGTTTCAGTAGTGGATTTACCTGCTGCAGACCAGTTGAGGTTGGCTAATGCTATTAGCTAAGGTTATTATGTTGACATTGCATAACGTTACACATGAAAGCATGGCAGGATAAAGGCATAAACAGTCAATCAATCAATAAATGATTAGAAGGTGCGAAATACTATCTATGCCACAGTGTGTGCATATGGTAGAAAAATATATTTATGCTCATGTATTATATGACATGATATATTTTTATCATTTTTTATGCCCACATTTGTCCTTCGTATGAATCAAGGAGGTACCTGCTGGCTATGAATGACGACAGTAATGTTACTTATTGTACAAGCCCCTACTCACGGTCTTTTCTAATGAGAAAATCATTTGTTATTCCCACAGTGGGGAAATTGGCAGTGTTATAGTAGCAAAGGGGATAGTGTAATAACAAGAAGCACTGGCAAGATGTAATCTTACTATATAATGACGAAAACTCTGTCTGTCTGTCTGTCTGTCTGTGTGTAGGTGTGTCTGTTCCACATTTTTCTCCTCACTGACTTGGTCAATCCATGTGAAATTTGGCACAGTGGTAGAGGGTATGCGAATGAAGCATCAAATGGCCAAAGGGGGGCGCTATAGCAACCGACTGAAATTGCAAACTTTGAATGGGTATTTGTCATGCCCCGTATGTCGTAGAGACATGAAATTTTGCACAGAGATGCCTCTCCTCGTGAGGAACAAATTTGCAACTATATAACTTCCAGTTATATAGATTTTCCGCCATTTTGAATTTTTTGAAAAACACTTAAAATTGATCTCTTCCTAGGAAGTTTGACCAATCTGCATGAAACTCGGTGAACATAATCTAGGGACCAATATCTAAAGTTTGCTCTTGGCAAAAGTTGGAAAACTTACTAAAACTGAGTTTCTATAAGGCAATAAATATTGCAGAGGGCGTGGCTCATCACACAAAGGTGTATAACATCTCAAGGGTTTCACCAATCACCACACAACTTTGTAGGCATATGACCACACATAATCTGTGGGGACCCCTCCATTATTGACCCCATCAAACAAAATGGGGGCGCTAGAGAGCTAATTTCTTATCTAGGCCTAACCGCCATATCGATTTTTACTAAACTTGGTAGATATGTAGAACAGGACGCCTCAAGGTGACTGGAGAAATTCTAATTGGCAAAAGGGTGGCGCTATAACAACAGAAAAATGCTTAAAAATGGCTAAAATGCGACCGATCGCTGTGGCTCCACCTGTGGCCGAATGTTTTTTTTTCTTCTAATTTTCAGTATAACTAAGTAATGGTATGGTATGCTGTACATAATCACGGAAACTGGCAGTGTGTCATTCTGTCAGTCTATCAGTCACTCTACCAGTGCTCCCCACTTTTAAGTCAATACAACATATAAACACTTGAGCTATCTGTCTTTCAACGTGCTCCCTCAGCTACTAATGTACAGTTTTAGCCCACTAACTATCCCACTATTGGCAGTGGTACTACTGTACTTTCAATAAAGCAATCCGACTATCAAATTAACAAAAACTCTGTCTGAATACATTGCTCTTATTAATGGGTTCAGTTGACTATTTAATTTGCAATTTCCTATGACCTGTATCCCAAACACACACCATGTGAAACTGTACGTGGGCAACTGTGCACTCAGTGGGTATGGAATAGTTAATATGTAAGAGCAAAATAAACACTTTAACTGGCTGAATACAAAAGCCTGAGCCACTTTTGAAATCAGGTAAATAATCATCCATTATATTGAAAATCTTTTAGACAACACTAAAATACATTTTCTATAAACTACTCCGTTTGTTATATGCTCTCCAAATCTCACACACACATCTTGTGATGTTTCAGACTTCTGCTTAAGGAGGCAATAACAAACAAACTGGATCAAGTGAAAGGTAAAGAGACACTTCAGACCGTTATAATAACAACCTGAGCTGCTCTGTGTCAAAAATAACCACTTTTAATGGACATTGAATTGAATTGAATTGAATTGTTTATTGATCCACAATCAGCTATCTCGTACACAGACGAGTGCTGTTCTTCCTGTGGTCAAAATTACAAATTGCATATCATTTTTAGACATACAAGCATGCATTCATACAGCATACAACACAAACAAAACATTAAATAAAAAGAGGAAATGAAAATCATTACTTGATTTAAGTTGGTTATATTCTGATCAACTCATAGTCTGAGAACCCTTATGTACTTATGAGGTCCAAAAGAAAGTACATAGCCTCTTTTAAGAAAGAAAGAAAAAAATTCATGTAACACCTTGTGTAAACAAATACAATTTCAATTTGATTTTAAAGGCAATCTTACTAAAACGTGGTAAAGAATTCCATGCTACCATTGCTCTGTAGTGCAGTGTTCTCTGTCCAGCCCCTGTCTTATAAGGAGGCAGCAGAAATCTCCTCTCTGATGACTGACATGTAGAGTATTTGTGTCTATTATAAGAAAACATCAAGCTATTAAATAAACTAACAGGACTCTTTGCTGTTATTATATTTCTAACAAAACTGACAAGAGAGTAGCGTAACCTTCTTTTAACTGGTAACCAATTCAACTTATTAAGCATCTCACATACTCTAGTTCTGTATGAGCAGTTGAGCACTATACGAGCAGCTTTGTTTTGAGCTACCTGTAGCCTATTAAGATTATTTTCTGATGTGTTGGACCATGTGACTGTGCAGTAATCAAACTGAGATAGGACTAAGGCTTGCATTAATTGTTTAATCAAGCATCCTGGTAAATATGTCCTACGATATCTAATTGCAGCCGTCCCTCTACCCATTTTCTTCAACATGTCATCTATCTGGCTTGTCCAGGACATTTGGCTGTCAATCAGCACACCAAGTAGCTTAACTTCTGTGACCTGTTCTATTTCTTTATCATCTACTTTTAACTGCAGTTTCAGCTCTACCCTCCCTCCCCGTTTAGAGCATAATACTATGCATTTTGTCTTTTCTATGTTAAGTACCAATTTATTTATGTTAACCCATTTCCTAATCAGTACTAGCTCTTCATTTAGAACCTTTTCAAGATCTCCTGGTGTCGACGCTGCTGAATGAATGGTTGAGTCATCTGCGTACATAGCAATGGAAGCATGGTTTAGAATTAAAAGTAAATCACTTATAAATATTGAAAATAAAAGTGGCCCTAAACAACTCCCTTGCGGCACTCCACAGCTCATAAGCCTCATTTCTGAAAAACCACCATTAAAGTAAACACAGTATTTTCTATTTATAAGGTAACTATTGATCCAGGCAACAGAACCCCTATCAAAACCATAACAGCGCAGTTTATTCACTAATAATCTATGGTCAAGAATATCGAAAGCGGCACTGAAATCTAGTAAAACAGAACCAACTATCTTGCCTGCGTCTATTTCTTTCAGCCATTCGTCAGTCATTTGGGTTAGCGCCGTAGCTGTGGAGTGCCCCTTTCTGTATGCATGTTGATGAGCTGTGTTCAAGTGATTTATACAGAAATGATTTTGTATTTGCTCATATACTATTCTTTCCATAATTTTGCTTAGGGTGGGTAGAATGCTTATTGGTCTACTATTCTTCCCTGAGAAAGTCTCTTTATTATTCTTAGGCAGTGGAATGATTTTAGCAATCTTCCAGTCTGCTGGGCAAATTGATTTTTCAAAACTTAAATTAATTATATGGCAGATATCCAGGCTTATTACAAACAAATTGATGAAGAATAAATTTTGTAGTTTCCACTTTGAAAAAGTCAAGGTGTCTACAGTAGAACAATTAATAAGACTGAGTAAGGACAAACCAGCAGGTGTTGATAACCTGGATGCGAGGTTGCTTAAACCTGTTGCAGATGTCTTTGCTCTGTCTGAGAGCTCTAGACACTTATCTTTTACCTTCATACCATCATTTAATTTCTGAATTTTATCACTGAAATAAACACTTAAATAGTTAGCAATTTCAACTGGTTTGGTGATAAAATTGCCCTCTGCCTCTAAGTCCTCTATTTCCAGCGCGGCCGGCACTCATGGCGGCGCTGCGAGAAAAGCCTTTTATGTACGTCTCGTCTCGTAGAATCAACTCCGGTTGTTTCAAATTTTTAATAAGACGACTTTGATAAGAAACTCACCCGTGAAATTCAAGTTGTTGTTGCCTCAAAGTTTTTCCTCTTCTTCTTCTGTTAGTAGCAGTTGGCAACCGTTGACAACTAGTGTAGGTACAACCACCTAGAGGGCTGGGGTGGGAAATACATACGGTGCCGCTGCGCGCCGCTGCCAGTCTGTGTTGGGGGGCGGCCCTTGACGGCCACAGCGCGCGTGTTGCACTTAAGAAGGATGGTGTCGATCTACCACTTTTTCCCAATAGTTGATTAAGAACATTCCAGAGTGTCTTGCTATCTATACTAATACTGCTAATTCTCTTATGATAATACACCTTCTTCTTGGTTTTATTCAACATTGTTACAAAGTTTCTTAGTTTACGATACATACTCCATTCTCATTCACCACCAGATTTTATTGCATCTGCCTTGGCTCTATCCCTTTCAATCATGTGTGCTTTAAGTTCCTGATCTAACCAAGGAGACATGGCGTTTCGCACAGTTAACTTCCTGACAGGAGCTTGTTTATTCACGGTTGGGAGTAATAAACTGTTAAACGCACCCAGAGCAAGATCAGGGTCTTCCTTCTGTAGAACTTCAGACCAGTCAACCTCTCTTACTTCATTACAGTAGTTATTTTCATTAAAGTTTTTAAAGATTCTTTTGAAAATAATTTTCTGACCCCCCTTTGGTATTTTCGTCTTTCTTCCAATAGCGATAAGGTTGTGGTTGCTGCAGCCTACAGGAATGGAAGTTACTTTTGAACACAGCTCAGAAACATTTGTAAATATTAAATCAATACAAGCTGAAGATTTGACTCCATCCGCTCTACTGCATATTCTAGTAGGCTTCTTGACTACTTGTGATAAATTACATGTATCTGCTAGAGAAAGGAGTCTAGCTTTAAGCGGGCAGTCTCTCACATTCCAGTCTATATTTAAGTCTCCTAAGAAAAACATTTCATAATTTGCATCACACACTTTGTCCAGCACTTTACATATATTGTCCAAGTACATTGTAGTTGCGTTCGGAGGTCTATAGCAGCACCCTATTAACATTGGCTTTATATATGGAAGTTGAACTTGCAGCCACAATACTTCCACCTCTTTATATCCCAGATCATTCCTGGTTTTAACTGGTATATGATCTTGACAATAGATGGCTACCCCACCTCCCCTTGTTGTTCCCCTATCTAGTCTATACATATTATATCCCTCTATTTTCAATACATCACTGTTTATTGCTGGATTCAGGTGTGTCTCTGATATTGCAAGTACATGTAATTTATGTTCAGTCAGGATTTCAGACACATCAACAATTTTATTACGTAAACTACAAATATTCAAGTGACCCAACCTCAATCCCTTCCGTGGTAAAAATGGGACTATCCATTATGTTGGGAACATAAATTCGGGCTTCACACAGAGGCACCAAATATGTTGGGGTCAACACATTAGGTCTTTAATTGGCTGTCGGAAATAATTAATAATTATTATCAATAATTAATAATCATGTTAAATAATGTGACTTAATTAACATTAAATCACCTCATGGAGCACCATTCCCGTAAAGGGAAAAATGATAGCTAGTTAAAGATATCAGTCTCATAGAATATGCTAAACTATTAATTTGGAGTTTTGATTAATAATTAAATTAATGACAACACCCAAATTAACAGTAATGCCTGAAGGATTTCAGAGTTCTTGACGCAGCAGAGGTTGACTATTCATTCACTTTTGTGTAACATTAAACAGACAGCACATATGATTCCAAAGAATTATATTTATTCACAAACTAGCAAAGCAAACCAAAACACACAAATTCTAACTAACTTCAATTCAATTCAGTTCAATTCAATTTTATTTATAAAGCCCAATATCACAAATCACAATTTGCCTCACAGGGCTTTACAGCATACGACATCCCTCTGTCCTTAAGACCCTCACAGCGGATAAGGAAAAACTCCCCCAATAAAACCCCTTTAACGGGGAAAAAAAACGGTAGAAACCTCAGGAAGAGCAACTGAGGAGGGATCCCTCTTCCAGGACGGACAGACGTGCAATAGATGTCGTACAGAACAGATCAGCATAATAAATTAAAAGTAATCCATATGACACAATGAGACAGAGAGAGAGAGAGAGAGAGAGAGACAGAGAGAGAGATGCAGGTAATGACAGTAGCTTACAACAACATTAATGAAAGTAATAATATTATAGTTATAGTTCTGGCTACTGTGGTACAATATGTTGAAAGTATGTATTAATATCTGACAGTATACTTGTGTGACAATAGTCATATGTGTATAATAACAGTAGAAGTATGACTAATGACTAATGATGGCAGCAGCAGCAGGAGGCATCTGGCAGGACCACGGCAGCAGCACAACCACACACGTCACGCTGTCCAGGCACCGCTGCGGTATGAGTTAATCTGAGAGACAGTGGAGCACAAAGGCTCCGGAGAAGAAGCCGAGTTAGTGACATCCAGAATGGCCGAGTTAGCAAGATGCAGTAATGGGATGAGAGAGAGAGAGAGAGAGAGAGAGAGAGAGAGAGAGAGAGAGAGGGAGGGAGAGAGAGGGAGCCCGGTGTATTATAGGGGGTCCTCCGGCAGACTAGGCCTAAGTCAGCCTAACTAGGGGCTGGTACAGGGCAAGCCTGAGCCAGCCCTAACTATAAGCTTTATCAAAGTGGAAAGTCTTAAGTCTAGTCTTAAATGTGGAGATGGTGTCTGCCTCCCGGACCGTAACAGGAAGATGATTCCACAGGAGAGGAGCCTGATAGCTGAAGGCTCTGGCTCCTGATCTGCTTTTGGAGACTTTAGGGACCACGAGTAACCCTGCGTTCTCAGAGAGCAGTGTTCTGGTGGGATAATATGGCACTATGAGCTCTCTAAGATATGACGGAGCTTGACCATTTAGAGCTTTATAAGTTAACAGTAGGATTTTAAATTCAATTCTGGATTTTACAGGGAGCCAGTGCAGAGAAGCTAAAACAGGAGAAATATGATCTCGTTTCTTAGTTCCTGTTAGTACACGTGCTGCTGCATTCTGAATTAGCTGGAGAGTTTTTAAGGACTTACTAGAGCTACCTGATAATAGAGAGTTACAGTAATCCAGCCTTGAGGTAACAAAAGCGTGGACCAATTTTTCTGCATCTTTTCGGGTCAGGATAGGCCTAATTTTTGCAATATTACGCAGATGAAAAAATGCAGTCCATGAGGTTTGCTTTAAATGAGAATTAAAAGACAAATCTTGATCAAATATTACTCCAAGGTTTCTTACGGTAGTGCTAGAGGCCAGAGCAATGCCATCTAGAGAAACTATGTCATCAGATAAAGAGTCTCTGAGTTGTTTGGGGCCAAGAACAATAACTTCAGTTTTGTCTGAATTTAACATCAGGAAATTGGTGCTCATCCAATTTTTTATGTCTTTAAGGCAGTTATGGAGTTTAGTTAATTGATTACTTTCTTCTGGCTTCATCGATAAATACAACTGTGTATCATCCGCATAACAATGGAAATTTATAGAGTGATTTCTAATGATGTTACTAAAGGAAGCATATATAGAGTAAATAGGATTGGTCCGAGCACAGAACCTTGCGGAACTCCAAAACAAACTTTGGTACGTAAGGATGATTCATTACGAACGTCAACAAATTGAAAATGATCAGATAAATAAGATTTAAACCAGCTTAGTGCTGAACCTTTTAGGCCAATTAAGTGATCCAGTCTCTGCAGTAGAATTTGATGGTCAATTGTGTCAAACGCCGCACTAAGATCTAATAAAACAAGAACAGAGACGAGTCCTTTGTCTGAAGCAATCAGAAGGTCATTTGTAATTTTAACTAGAGCTGTCTCAGTGCTATGATGCACTCTAAATCCTGACTGAAATTCCTCAAATAAATTATTATCATGGAGAAAATCACACAGCTGGTCTGCGACTACTTTCTCAAGGATCTTTGACATAAAGGGAAGATTAGATATTGGTCTATAGTTGGCTAACACCTCTGGATCCAGGGTGGGCTTTTTTAGGAGAGGTTTAATTACAGCTACCTTAAAAGACTGTGGTACATAGCCTGTTAATAGGGATATATTGATCGTATCTAATATATGAGTGTTAACTAAAGGAAAGACCTCCTTAAGTAGCCTAGTTGGGATGGGGTCTAAGAGACACGTTGATGATTTAGATGAAGAAATCACTGCGGTCAATTCTTGAAGAGAAACTGGGGAGAAGCAATCTAAATATATATTAGATTCTACAGCTGTGTTTGAGGTTAGATAGGTAGGCCTACCATCTGAGGGCAGGAGGTCATGAATTTTGCCTCTAATAGTTAGAATTTTGTCATTAAAAAAGCTCATAAAATCATTACTGCTAAGGGCTAAAGGAATACTAGGCTCAATAGAGCTTTGACTCTCAGTCAGCCTGGCTACAGTGCTGAAAAGAAACCTGGGGTTGTTCTTGTTTTCTTCTATTAATGCTGAGTAATAGTTTGCTCTGGCATTGCGGAGGCCCCTCTTATAAGTTTTGAGACTGTCTGTCCAGATTAAACGAGATTCTTCCAGTTTGGTTAATCGCCAATTCCTTTCAAATTTTCGCGATATTTGTTTTAACCTACGGGTTTGAGAGTTATACCAAGGAGCAAACTTTCTTTGCTTTGGTAACTTCTTTTTAAGAGGAGCTACAGAGTCGAGCGTTGTTCGCAGCGAGCCTACGGCGCTATCAACAAAATGATCAATTTGGGAGAGGTTAAAGTCGGCACGGGAAACCTCTGTTACTGAAGGTATTGGTATTGAATTTAACGACGAAGTAATCTTTTCCTTAAATTTTGCGACAGCACTATCTGATAAACATCTAGTATAGTAACTGTTGCTGAGTGGCGTGTAATCGAGTAAAAAGAAATCAAAAGTAATCAGATAATGATCTGATAGCAAGGGATTCTGTGGAAAGACTTTTAGGTTATCAATTTCAATTCCATACATCAGAACTAGATCGAGGGTATGGTTAAAACAGTGAGTGGGTTCATGTACACCCTGACTGAAGCCAATGGAGTCTATTAATGAGATAAACGCGGTAGCCAGGGAATCATTATCAACGTCGACATGAATGTTAAAATCGCCTACAATAATAACTTTATCTGATTTAAGAACTAAACTGGATAAAAACTCTGAGAATTCAGATACAAATTCAGAATATGGGCCAGGAGCACGGTACACTATAACAAATAAAAGTGGCTGCGAGGTTTTCCAGGTCGGATGTAAAAGACTAAGAACGAGGCTTTCAAATGAATTATAATCTAGTTTAGGTTTAGGGCTGATTAACAGACTAGAGTTAAAAATGGCTGCAACTCCCCCTCCTCGGCCACTGCCTCGAGGAATGTGGGTATTATTATGACTGGGAGGAGTGGACTCATTTAGACTAACATATTCATCTTGACACAGCCAGGTTTCAATGAGACTGAGTAAATCAATATGATTATCTGATATTAATTCGTTTACTAACACTGCTTTAGACGATAGAGACCTGATATTTAACAGTCCGCATTTAATTCTCCTGTTTTGGCTTTCTGTCACAGAAGAGGTTTTAATTTTTATGAGGTTGTTATGCACAACTCCTCTTTGTTTAATTTTAGATTTAAATAATTTAGGTGGTCGGGGGACAGACACCGTTTGTATAAAACTATGAAAACTATGGCTGGGTAACTGAACTAGAAGCTCAGAGAGGCGTTTAGGACTGCAACTCTCTGTCCTGGTCTCAGCTCTGGGTTGTCAGGGATTTAAATTACTAATAAAATTTGCCAGGTTCCTAGAAATGAGAGCAGCTCCATCCAAAGTGGGGTGAATGCCGTCTCTCCTAATAAGACCAGGTTTTCCCCAGAAAGTTTGCCAATTATTAACAAAACCCACATCGTTTGCTGGACACCACCTGGACAGCCAGTGGTTAAATGATGACATGCGGCTAAACATGTCATCAGTGGTCAGATTTGAGAGGGGTCCAGAGAAAACTATGGAGTCCGACATCGTTTTTGCATATTCACACACCGAGGCAATATTAATTTTAGTGACCTCCGATTGGCGTAACCGGGTGTCATTGCCGCCGACGTGAATAACAATCTTACTGAATCTACGTTTAGCTTTAGCCAGCAGTTTTAAATTTGATTCAATGTCGCCCGCTCTGGCCCCAGGGATACATTTGACTATGGCCGCTGGTGTTGCTAACTTCACGTTCCTCAGAATAGAGCTGCCAATAACCAGAGTTTTATCCTCAGCGGGTGTGTCGCTGAGTGGGGAAAAGCGGTTGGAAACGTGAACAGGCTGGTGGTGAGCCGTGGGCTTCTGCTTGGAGCTGTGCTTCTGGCGAACTGTAACCCAACCTCCCGGCTGAACGGGAGTTACCGGAGGACAGTTAGCAGAGGCTAAGGCTATGCTATGTGGCTCTGCACCGGCTACAGGGGGCTGGCTAACTACCGCAGCTACTGAATGGTTTTCCATGGTGCGGAGCCGCGCTTCTAATTCACTAAGCCTCGCCTCCAAAGCAGCAAATAAGCTACACTTATTACAATTACCACTGTCGCTAAAGGAGGCAGAGGCATAACTGAACATTTGGCACACCGGGCAAGAAAGAGCAGGAGAAGGAGAAGCCATGGCTAAGCTAAAGTAGCTAACAAGGCTAAGAGCATGCAAACAACAGCTAAGAGATTAGTGAGAAAGTCGTAGAAAGAAGGAGAGCTATAAGTGCTTAAACAGAACCGGTGTGGGTTATGACTTGAAGTAGACGTTAAAGCAGCGTTAAAGCAACTGAGGTGAGAAAGCAGGCTAGCAGAATTCACCAGAGCAGTACAGAAACGCTGTCACAGAAACACCGGAAATGACACAACTCGCTTACCGCAATACGTCAGCACGTCAGTGACCAATCCAAGGTTGATCCAAGGCACTCGGGGGAAACAGGGCAGGTCGAGCCTCTAACTATATACAAGCTTGGTGTGTATATGTGTGTGTGTGTGTGTGTGTGTGTGTGTGTGTGTGTGCATGCGAGAGAGAAGAGACAAAGACAAAGGCGGGTGTGGTGATCAAAGAGCTGTTTGGCCTACAAAACAAAATGGCTGACAACAGGGAACTACAAGATGGCCGAATCAAAGCTGGCTTCAGCTTGGGGGAGGTGCTTGTCTGACCTGTTCTGTTTGCAAACGGTCTGGATTAGTGCAGACATTGTTTAGCTGGGTGCAAGAATCTGTTTGTGAACAGTATTAGCAAACTAAACACTTAGCTATGGCGTAGCCAACTAATCAATGACCTAACTGCAAACTATCACAGCAATAACTCAATGACAGCATTAAATCACATATAACAAGTTAAACAGTCTTGCTTAGCCTGTAAAGCTGTGATAAGCTATGCCCAGTTGTTACGTTACCGATCCTTGAATGGATGGGAGAAAGAGTCACTTGGTGGTGTGCTGCTCTGTTATCCGGCAGAAGAAGGCTGGGAAGATGGTTCCAGGTGCAGTCTTTGTTGGGTCCTTTGTTCCAAAGGTGAAACTCAGAGGAAGCTGGTCGCTCAGGGTTTAGCAGAGTTAGACGCTGGGTGCTAACTCTCTTAGTTCCTTGTTGCTGGAAAGCTAGTTGCAAACCTTGTGTTTGCAAGCAGGGGCAGACTGGGACTAAAAAACAGCCCTGGACTTTGACTCGGCCCAGCCCACAACAACCGGTGTGCATACGGTATGCGCTTCCTTCTTCTTCAATTTGATTAGCGGCCGGCCGGTTCATAGATATCTATGGGCCGGCTGGCATAAAAGTTAAAAGCTGCCACCTAGCGAACTGGACGTGGAACAGTAGATTATCAGGGAGAAAAAGGACAAAAAAAATGATGATGACTGCGTGGCAGCCGCCGGCCGTCCTGGAGTACCAGCCATTCTGTGATTCTCCAGAACCTCCACATGGCCAGTCCGCCCCTGTTTGCAAGCGAGTCTGTGATCAATTGCCCTCCCTTTAGTGGTTTGGGGCTATGGGGCAAGGTTCTGGGCCTCTGCTGTTCCAGGCCCAGCCGGAAAGAGGTGTGCACTGCTCCGCAGTTGGAGCAAAAAAGAGAGAAGGCTTGGAGGGAGCAAATCTTCTAGAGGCCTGTGACATCACAGAGTCACATGTAAAAGTCCTGTCCAATCAAGTTGTGAGACTTGTGTCTCACTGAGGAGATGGGTGTCACATAGCTCTCTTTGTTTGAAAGACAAAGAGCATGCAGAGGAAAAAGCCTTTAAATGTCCAGTGTAGATTTTACCAAATGATAAAATATCTGTGGTCCTGTGAATCCCAACAATTAGTTGTGTAGACAATAGTGTTGTCACGATACCAAAATCTTTGTTTTGGTACCAATACCAATATGAATTTCGATACCTTTCGATACTCTTCGGTACTTTTTCTAAGGAAAAGTCCTTTTGGATACAAACCTTTTTAACAATAAATAGCAGGGGTGTAACAGTACCAAAAAATCATGGTTCTGTAAGTACCTCGGTACAGATGTCACGATTTGGTAACTCAAATGTCCCACCAAGTTTGTGTTGTCTCGTGTTGTCTCCCTTTGTGAGGCAGACTTTCTCTTGTCTTTTTTTCACATGCGCCAGCTGCGAATGTTGATACAGGTGTTGTCATACACACCACTTGTGCAATCTGTGCTCGTATAGGAACAAGAAAGGCCTTTGTGTGCATAATTGAGTAAAATAAATTAACTAAATTAATAAATTGAATCAATTTCAAAGTACCGGTATTTTCCAAATGCAGTATAGTACCGTTTGGAATACTCTAGTACCGCGGTACTATTTTAGTACCGGTATACCGTGCAACACTAGTAGACAAGTAACCGTTTTAACCAACATAACTTTGTCTCACAATAATTAGAGCTGTCCTCTGAACAAAACCTCTTAAACACACAACGTAAACACTCCCCACCCAACCATCCAACCCCACCCCCTCCCACCCCCACACGCATCCACTCACCCACGCAGCACGCAGCACTCACACTTGCATGCATGCACACGCACACACACACACACAGACGCACCCGCACGCACGCACACACATCCAACACAATGTCTCAGTAAGTGCAGTATGCTTAACGCCAACTCCAAAAAGTCAAAGTCCGTGTTCATTTATGGCTCTGGATGAAACTAACCTATAGTGCAGTTCAGTCGGGTTTCGGAGGTTTATCCACAGCGTCCCAGTAAGCCTCCGCTGTGAATCTCCGCGTCTTGTTTCCATGCGTAATGATTAGGGTGGCTGGGTGAATAATTCCATGCTTTACGCCCGCAGTCCTAAGTTTCTCCCGAATCTCACCAAACTTTGCCCCCCGCTTGGCCATATCTGACGTTAGGTCAGGGAAGAATTGAAGCTTCATCTCCCCATGTCTGAGTGTGCACTCCTTTTTAGACAGCACCAATATCTCCTCCTTCGCCATGTAACATTGCATCCTCATAATCATTGTCTTATTCCCGGGGCCTACACGGTGGGCAATTTCAACCACAGGCTCAGTCTTGATCTTGCTTTTAAACAGCTCCTTCATAAGATTGTTCGTGTAGACTGTAGGATTCCCTTTTTCAGCAGCTATCGGCAGGCCATGCACTCTTAAATTAAATTTCCGACTGTGCGCCTCTAGCCTTTCCAATTTATCACGGAGTTCAATGTTCTCTTTATGGAGTTGTTTTAAATCCACATCGCGTTTCTTCTTGTCCTCCTCCAGTGCAGCAACATGCTCTTCCATATTATTCGGTCCATTCTCAACACAATCTAATTTCCGACCACATTCTTCCATTTGTGCTTTGAGAGAGTTCAATTGTGGTTGAAGTGTGGTCAGTGCTACTGCAATTTCTTCTTTCATAATCGAGCGGATCAACTCCGACAGTTCTTGCTTGTCGATTCCAGCCATATCCTCTATAGGCATTACCTGCTCAGGTAGGTTTATAGTCGCTGTATTCGACCGCGTTGCTTGTTTGTTCTGTCAGCGTTTGTTCTGTCGGCATCCACCTTCAGCTCAGACATTCATTTCTCCTGGACAGACATTTATTTTGTTAGCTAGAACTTTACATTTACTGACTTAGGACTAACTGTCATTGACTGTGTTTTCAATTCATTTCTATTTTAGCCACTTTCAAACTTTTCACGGAGCTTGGCATTCACGCTGTCTCTCACTCCTCACGCATGCTGATGACGACAATGACAATGTTCTGTTGCCCCGTGTCCCTCCATTGCAGCTTGTTCTGTGGCTGCCGGCTCACTCAATACTGGACCATTTTCAAAAATTGTTGTTCATATGAGGTCCAGGTTAAAAATGCTTAAGTTAATCCTTTATTGAATCATGATTATGTTGTCTCAGATTCAGGTCATTCATCTTTGGAGGGAGTGTGTCTTGAAAGCCCTCATCATCTTCCTGGAAGAAAAATCTAATCAAGGAATGTGGGGCAGCCAGCTCAGCGACTAGGGTGTCCATGCCATGTAGGCTGAGTCCCCTGCAGTGGCCCTGGTTTGATTCCAACCTGTGGCCTTTTGCTGTGCATCATCCTCATTCTGTCTCCCCCTTTCCTGTGTGTGTGTGTGTGTGTGTGCCCGCGCGTGCATCCACGTGCCATGAGGTGGTTTCCCCAGTGACCTTTTTTTTTTATTCTCCCGTTCCTGCTCGGCTCATGTTTGAGGATTTTAAGTGCATCATTATGCTCTCTCGCAGCAGCAGGTGTATTATGTGAATGGAGTCTTTCAACCTGACTAGTGTGAGAGGGAGAGGAAGTGTTTTAATCCTTTAATCTAGCAAAAGTAATTAATACCACCCTGTAAAAATACTCTGTTACAAGTCAAATACCTACATTTAAAATGTTACTTCAAGTATGTGGGTACAATCAGCAAAATGTACTTAAAATATTACAAAACAGAGGTTTTAGTCATTGGTCCTGAAGGCCAAAACTACAAGATTTTAAACCTCCACAATGTGTAAAGAAGTTGGGCGTCATTTTCGACTCTGAGCTTAATTTTATTCCACACATCAAAACTGTAACAAAGATAGATGTTTATCATCTTAAGAATATAGTCAGAGTCCGCCCGTTTCTCTCTCAGGCTAACACAGAGGTGCTGATGCATGCTTTTATCTCTTGTCGTTTAGATTACTGTAATGCCCTGCTCTCTGGTCTTCCCAAAAAGACCATCTCTAACCTGCAGTTACTCCAAAACTCAGCCACGAGTGCTGACGAGGACCAGAGGGTGGGAGCACATTACACCAGTTTTAAAATCGCTACATTGGCTCCCCGTGTGTTTCAAGATTGATTTTAAGTTTTTTTTATTAGTTTTTTAAATGTCTTAACGGTCTTGGGCCATCTTATTTATCTGACCTGCTTTTATCATATCAACCCTCATGGATCCTGAGGTCCTCCGGCACAGGCCTTTTAATTGTTCCAAAAGTCAGAACAAAAACCCACGGGGAGGCTGCATTCAGCCATTATGGCCCACACTTATGGAATAGCCTGCCGGAGAGCATCAGGACTGCAGAAACTGTTGATGTTTTTAAAAGGAGGCTCAAGACTCACCTTTTTAGTTTGGCTTTTAACTGATTTCTTTTACTCTTTTAATTCTCCTATTATATGTTATTTTTAATTTCTAATGCTTTTAAATTATTTATTTTTAAATCTTTATGCATTTTATTATTAAGTTTCTAAATCTTTATGCATTTTATTATTATTAAGTTTCTAAATCTCCATTTATTTATTATTATTATTATAATTTATTTTATCTTGTCATATTGCCTTTTAGTATTTTACTCTTTTAGTTTTTAGCTCCAGCGTTTCCTCTTGGGGGGCCTCCACACTGAGAGGCGTGTCCGGTCTGCCCGCAGGGACGTCGTCTTGGAGATCCCTCAGGTCCAGAGGACTGGGAGGCTCTACACCATGTGTGGAGTCTACCCCGGTCTGTCTGGATGGGGGTGGTCTCTGTGGCAGCTCTTGCTGTGGCCGTAGGCTGTGGCGCCTCTCGGTGTGGATGGCTCCCCATAGGTGGTTCTTTCCCCACCTGGTTCCTCAGTGCCCATCCATGTTATTGACTATAATGACTGTGTGTGTGTGTGTGTGTGTGTGTGTGTGTGTGTGTGTGTTTATATGTGGGGGTGGGAGGGGCGGGTTTTCAATATATATGTAGCATTTTTGTTTGTTTTATTCTGTGAAGCACTTTGTGCTGCATTTTTAATGTATGAAAAGTGCTATACAAATTTTGTTTGATTGATTGAAGTAAAAGTACTGTAAAAAGTGTTGTAGTCTACGACTATATATGATCTCATTAGATGATTCTGACTCATCCATTAATGTAGTAGCAGGATTTTACTGTTATAGTTGGTTGTGGTGGAGCTCATTTTGAACTGTTAATTAATGATTCATTTCATTGGGTATATCTGCTGATTATTTTCTCCATTAATTGATGGATTGTTTGGTTTGTCAACATTCTGGAAATAGAGAGCGATAGCAAAACACTTACCCGGAGCCCAAAGTGACACCCTCATAATATTTGTTTTGTCCAGCCAACAGTTCAAACCTCAACATAATAATGAATTATGAAACAATAATAAGCAAAAGCAGCAAAAAAAAGACTAATAATAAAAATCTCCACATTTGTGAAGCTGGAACCATGAAATGTTTTTTACGGTGGCCCTGAAGTGCAAATCACAACAACAAATCAGAAAACACAACAACAAATCAAAAAACACAACAGCAAATTACTAAACACAACAACAAAACAGAAAACACAACAACAAATTACTTAACACAACAACAAAACAGAAAACACAACGACAAATTACTAAACACAACAACAAAACAGAAAACACAACAAATCAAAAAACACAACAACAAAACAGAAAACACAACAACAAAACACAAAACACAACAACAAATTATTAAACACAACAACAAAACAGAAAACACAACAAATCAAAAAACACAACAACAAAACAGAAAACACAACAACAAATTATTAAACACAACAACAAATCAAAAAACACAACAACAAAACACAACAACAAATTATTAAACACAACAACAAAACAGAAAACACAACAACAAATCAAAAAACACAACAACAAAACAGAAAACACAACAACAAAACAGAAACGACAATGACATTAACCAAACCGGAAAAGGTAGGTACCCTCGGGTGACATGAATCACTGATTGGACTGATCCGTCCCTTGAACCGGAAGGACATGGTTTACATGTTTTCAAAATATGAGCGCCGCCAGTGACAACGTACGTGCTGCTATTAAAGGATATTTTGATGCAGGACATGGATATGATGTGATACTGGATATGCTGTCGACAATTCACAACATAAATATGAGTCAGGATGTATAGATGGCTTCTCAAGAAAAATAATGTGGCTTGTTTGTGGACCAACAAACAATAATCCATCTGTCATCGCTCACAATTATATTAACTGTGCCAAGAATGTTGGTGTGGTTCCAATGAGATTAAGAACTGACCTCGGAACAGAAAATGGGAATATGGCAGCAATACAATGTACCCTCCGCCATGTGACTACTATGCCGGCTCGTCTAGCCACAGTTATGGCTCATCAACAGGGAATCAGCACATCAAGTCATGGTGGTCTTTTTTCAGAAGAGGGAGGTTGGTACATCTGTTTGGATTAAAAGTACAGTGGAACCTGTATAGTGATCACCTCTGTCTCTGTTAAACTGATCAGTGCTGATTATTACAGTTTTTTTCAGTCGCTAACAAGTGCTTACCCAAACTTCAGATACTTTTTCTAAACTCTTAACACAGACTCACACCTACAAAACACAATTGGCCAAATGGATAATTTTCTTCTCAAAAACACATTTTGTCAAATATATGCTAACTCTTCATTTCAAAATAGAACACATCTTTCTCTGCACACACTAACTTTACCAAAACACTGGAAATCTGACTCAAAATGAAATTATTCTGTCAAAGAATAACACTTGTTTTCACTTCACAAGGTACATGCAGTCAATCAAAGTACACCAGGTTTCAAAATACTGGCTATTGTTGACATTACAAAAACTGCATAGACTTTTATGTTTCAGTTTTACAGGTATTTGCATGCAAAACATGCAATCCACCGTTTTTACACTAAATTTCTTGGTTGGGAACTGTATGTCCACATGTAATGTTCACATTCAAAAGCATTCCAGTAAAAAGCAAATCAGTTTTTTTTTTCCTTTACTGTTTACTACAGGAGGTACAGTAGAAATACTGTTTACAATATGATAGAACAGAAAAAGTTTTACTGTATTGCTTACAGTGAACAAAATATCCATGAAACACACAAGAGCATTCTGAACAAAAAAACAACAGCAAAAATCCCAGATAAAAAGGGGGGAACTTAAAAAAAAGCACAAAATTACTGTATCTAATCTCTGCGATCTTCAGGGTTAGGCCACATGTTTTCATCAACATCGCATCTGATATTATCCAAGGCGATGCACCTGGGATAAAACCGCTTGGTATGTCGGATCCACCCTTGGCAATCATCAACTGTGATGTCCCTGCAGCCAGCATCCATGGCTTCAAGGAGGGACATCTGGTCATGTGGCTGATGGTCATAAACCTTCCACCTCCATGCAGAAAAGAACTCCTCTATGGGGTTGAGGAAAGGTGAATAGGGTGGAAGGAAGAGATGTACCAGTCTTGGGTGGACTTCAAACCATGTTGTTATTGTTTGCGAATGATGGAAAGCCACATTGTCCCAGGTGATCACAAAGGTCCTCATGTTTTCACCCTCCTGATCCTGCTCTGGAACCAGGCGCTGGTGGAGATCATTGAGAAAGGCAAGGAGGCGCTCGGTATTGTAGGGTCCAACCTGACATCTGTGAAAGAGTAATCCTGCATTTGCAATTGCTGCACACATGGTAATGTTTGCCCCTCTCTGTCCTGGCACATCAACTGTGGCCCTTTTTCCAATTACATTTCGTCCACGTCGACGCCTTTTGGCCAGATTGAATCCTGCCTCATCTATGTATATGAATTCATGAGGGGCCTGGTTGGCCTCCAATTCCATAACTCTCTGAAACAAAGTTCATGTAAATCTCATTACTGTATACCATACTGTACTGTAACCTATTACTGTGTAGGTTACCCACTTGCAAAGTGCAAAGCTTATAGAACTGGACATTGAATTGAATATACAGTACTATACCTGGATATATTGTCGTCGTAGCTCCTTGACTCTCTCACTGTTCCTCTCAAAGGGAACAGTGTAGAGATGCTTCATCCACACTCTGTGTTTAATGGTTGTGAGGCTGATGCTATCGATATAGTCAAATATCTCATGGTCCTCCACAATTCTAGTTTGAATTTCATGCAGTTTTATTGCATTATTTGCAACAACCATTTCTACAATGGCAAGCTCTTGATCATTATTGAGGAGCTTTCCTCTTCCCCCAGAGGGAGGAAGACGTTGCATTCTTTAGAGGGACAAAAAAATCAACATATGCATTACTGTATGGTCTTATTGACATGTCAAGTGAGAATAGAAACAATCCATGTAAAATGCAATACCTACCTGTTGGTTTGTTGAAAGATGCGTATAATGGAGGCAACCATTGACTGCCTCAAATTGGGCTGCACTCTTTCACCAGCCTCTGTTAGTGAAAGACCGTGGTTGATTACATGGTCAATGATAGTGGCACGAATTTCATCACTGACTACTGTTCTTGCAGCTCTTGGAATGCCACCAGCACGCATTCTTACACCTCTACCTTGTCCTCTCCTTGGGCCTGCTCTTCTCCCTGGCCCTGCTCCTCTCACTGCACCTCTCACTGCACCTGCTCCTCTCACTGCTCCTGCACCTCTCACTGCATCTCTCACTGGGCCTGCTCTTCTCCCTGGGCCCCTTGCTCTTACTCTTCCTCGTCCAGACATTACTGTGTTTGTCTTTTTCTGTTTCTGTTTCCAAAAACATCACTCCTCAAAGTCCTCCTTTTAACCCCTGCCACTGAGTCTAAGCCAGACTGGAATCAGCTGTGGTTGGCCCAATTTACCCAACATAAATCAGCTGTGTGTCAATTATTCAATTGTTTGTTTATTATCAGCTGAGATATATTGTTTTTGAACTGATATCATTGCAGAAGCAGAGGTTTTTATACTGTATCTAAGGTTTGGAATATTGTTTTTGCTATTGTGGGATGTTGTGTGTTAACATTCGTAAATAATACAAAAACAATCCATAATTTTGTTGGGAGGTATAGCTTGTCTGTTTAGAAAATGTAAGCATTGTGGAAATGTGTTCACTGACTGCATATTGTGTGAAAACGACATGAAATGTGTGAATGGTATGGCCACAAAAGACCGATGCTGTGCTAACTGTGTTTAGAGTTTTGAAAATGTGACAACTGGTTGGACAAACGCTTGTTAGCGACTGAAAAAAACTGTAAAATCCCCTTCCTTGTTTGTCATTGTGATTATTATTAGTGTTCTTCAACTGTTTAACTCTAAAGCGGACCACTTCAGCACTAAGTGATAATAATGAACATAGGAATCCATAGGAATTATTCTTTCCCAAAGTTATTGAATCACATCAGCAGTTGATTACTATTGTGATAATCATATGGTTTACATTCTGATTTCTCTGTGATGCTTTTGTTAAGATGTATCCACCAGTGCATTCTAAACGTGACTTGTGGTTATTAATTTTTTCCTCTTGTGTGAAATAAGCCACTTTGCATCTAATGTATCCCCAGGTCTCAGTTGCGTGAGACCTGGGGATACATTGTTGCCCCCCCCCCCCCCCCCCCCTCACACACGCCCCTCCCCCAATCCCCTCCCCCACAAACGTCATATGAAATCCTGCTCTCATTGGTTAAACATAGCGCCTCCTTCTGGGGGTGGTTCCGAATGAAACCGTAGCTATTGGCTAATCAAAAGCCCCTCCTTGCGTAATAATCCCCTCCCTCAGCCACCCCCCCCCCCAGACATGTCTGGGCAAAACATGTGAAGAAAGTACAGTAGCCAATCATACGGCAAGGCTAGACCAACATCCAATCAGGGTTTAGTGATGTGTGTCGTGCTTGCTTAATGTTTTACCCAAATGTATAAAAATCTCTGTGAAACAAGCAGAGGACATTTTCTTTAAAAAAAGGCTAGGTTGCGTGAAACACAGCGGACCCTTTTCTACTGCTTTACTGCGGACAATGGCTTCAATTAACGGTAAGCGTGCCTAAACTATATTGGATAACATTGCTCTCTAGATACTTAATTTTTCTCAGAAAAAACATTCTAAAAACTACAACTACAAAAAAAAAAAAAAAAGTGTTTTCTTATTAGGCGCAGTTGCTAACGATTCCGGAGTTGAAAACTGTGCCCCTGCACCCCGCCGCACCGGCCGTAAGTTAAAATAACATTTCGTTGTGTGTGTGTGTGTGTGTGTGTGTGTGTGTGATCGTGTGTGTGTGTGTGTTTACTTATTTTCATTATTACTGATATTAAATTCTAAACATAATGAATGTATTTTCGTTTTAAATCTTGACCTAATGAATGTATTTTATTATTATTATTTTAAAGAGTGTGTTACTAGGCTAAATAATGGTATTACTTTCCAGCTGCAACACAAAGACGCTCACTTTCGTTGAAAAGGCGCAGAACAGACCCTCCAGCCTCTGCTGCTAGAGATTTTATACCGTAAGACTGTTTTCTTTATATATTTTATTTATCATTAATGGGGGAATGCTTGCGGCATCATTGTAAACATCTGTTTTACCTCCTCTTTCTCCACAGTGCACAGCGCAGGCCGCTGAGACCCCTCCATCAGTTCTCTAGCGGGTTTAACACGTAAGACATAATGTTTTAATGCTACTTTATATGAATATTATGCTAATATGTGTCGGATACAGAATACTGCTAACATATCGTTTTTTTTGTTTTTCCATAACAGTGCCTGGGCGATTCACCAGGACTACCCATCTGAAAATTTCCAGAGGGTTACACCGTCAGGACAAGGATTTCTCACGTAAGACACGTCGTTATATATAATAATAATAATAATAATAATAATAATAATAATAGCAGCCTAATAATGATAATAATAATATTAATAATAATGATAACGTTAATGTTGTAATTTTTTTATTTTATTTTTTTTAATAAACAGTACTCAACCGCCTGAGCTGACGGCCACGCAAGAAACAAACACTGCGGTAGCTGCGTTACTGGTTGCCCAGGGATTATCTGCGGGTGGAGCGTGGAGCGCACAAGGATCAGGCGGTGTAGAACCGGCTCCAGCGAGTGTTGAGGAGTGCTTCAACGACACATTCGAGGAGGTCGGGGAGTCTGTGAACTCGTTTCCTAACGGCCGAGAGGAAGTCGGCGGAACAGCGGGCGCCCAGCAGCGTGAGAGGGCATCGATCAGTGAGGAACACGGACCATCTCCTCCTCCTCCTCCTCCGCACCGGCGGCTATTTCACGAGGGAATATCTGTAGAGGCTTTGTGGAGTCAGCAGGAGTCGCTCTTCCCACCACTGGACACCAGCCTACAGCATCAGCACGAAGTAAGCAAAGATCTGTTTTCTACAAGTACACCTGTGAAGGCTGGAGTTGCTGATACTGGTGCTGCTTCTGCTCCCGCAGCGGGGAGAGGTGTGTGTGTGGGGAATCTCCCCACAATCCCTACATTATTAAGAGGTGATGACTATATTCCAGATTTTGATGACCTGTTAGACAGTACTGGTGATTACAGACACAGTAACTTACCCAATTTACTGACATTATCACCTATACCCGCTTCATTTCCTCTCCCTCCCAGCTGTTTTTGCTGACGTTGTTGTTGAAAATGGTGAAGAGGAGAGCATAGTATTTGTTGACGTATATCCAGGCCAGGCCTCCACCCCGCCTCCAACTACCCCTCCTCAGCCTATCCCTCTTCCCAGGCCTCCCCCATCAGCTGTTGGTGTTGTTGTTGATGCTGTTGATGAGAGCGTGGTATTTGTTGACGCATATCCAGGCCAAGCCTCCACCCCGCCTCCAACTACCCCTCCTCAGCCTATCCCTCTCCCCCTGCCTCCTCCAGTAGGTGTGGTTGTTGATGCCGGTGTTGAGAGTGTCGTAAACCATACGCCCCCGCCCTCCAGCCCTCCTCAGCCTCCTGTTCCTCTCCCCCTGTCTCCTTCAGTAGGGGTGGTTGTTGATGCCGGTGTTGAGAGTGTCGTAAACCATACGTCCCCGCCGTCCACCCCGCCTCCACCTACCCCTCCTCAGCCTATTACCGACCCTGTCTCACCCTCTGATTCTCCCATACCAGAGGCTGCTCTAGCAAGAGAGAACGTTTTGCTCAAAATCAGGTGCAGGCAGCAGGCTAGGTTAATCAAGCGCGAACAGCGGCAGAAAAGAATTGCCGAGACGCGATACCTCCTCCTGGCAAGCGAGCGGCGAAACCTGATTAGGAACAGTAAAACTAACAAGCGACGCTACAGAGCCCTTAATACACAGGTACAGTTGATTAAACAGAGCGTCGGTACCTTAATTGAACTACAGCACACAACCACAACATCAATAAATAATCTAGTAGACGCATTGTGTAGAAAAACAGGAACACACTGTAAGTAGACGTAGATAATGGCACCACCAAGGAAACTGTTAAAAACGAATGAGCACTCAGGTCGGGATGGTCGTTATGACACCGATGACGAAAGCACACATTTTACTGATAATGTCGATTCGTCCCAGTGCACTACAGAGGGGAGGGGTGCTTTGACAGGTACAGTTAGGGAACGTTTTAACACACCCTCTGGACCAGATGTATTGGCTAGCCACAGCAGTGTTATGCGCTGGTCCAGATACATTTTAAAAAGAATGCGGGGGATAGAATTTTATCCTCATCATCATCGCCATCACCACCACACTCATGTGGTTCAGGTTCTGGTGTTGCTGCTACTCCCGCTACATCTAATGCTGCTGTTATTGTAGAATTCGGTGTTAATAATAATAACAACAGTGACAATGATAATAACAGTGATGATAATATAGCCTCACCATGCCGCTGCTGTCAGTTCTGGGACTGTGAGTGTCTCCGGTGTGAATGTGTGCGTGATAGTGGGGTCTCTGCTGAACATGCTGCTGTCGGTTCTGGGGCTGTGAGTGTCTCTGGTGTGAATGTGTGTGATCGTGGGGTCTCTGGTGTGAATGTGTGTGATCGTGGGGTCTCTGCTGAACATGTTGCTGTCGGTTCTGTGAGTAACTCTATGGTCTGTCAACACGGTGCAGGAAATCCGGTAGAAGGAACACCCGCTGTGCCGTCTACCAGTACAGGCGGTGCACAGTTGTGTGTCCGTGACATACCTAGATTCAACGCTGCCGAATTTCGCCAGAGGGTCGATTTCAGAGACGTTAGTCTTGATAATATCACCCAGGCAATTGACAGTGTTAGAGAGAGGTTGTCAGGCGTGATTGGTGCAGCCTTAGAGGACTCTCCTGCAGGTAGTGTATTAAATGTGGTTTTGAGAGGACCATCTCTAGCCAGCGATGTGCAAGCTGTTTTAAGCTCTGACAACGCATATAACGCTGACGAGTTTTTGGAGGTGATCTCTCAAGTTGTGCAGAGTAATGACACGTCGCTGACAGATGATGATCTGGAGTTTGTTGTGACCGTGGCACGTGGTAGTAGTGGTGCTGGCTCTAGACTGAGGCTAGGAAGCGTCCCTTATGATAAAATTTTATCTAAGAAGGGAAGGCACCTGTATAACCCTGAAAACGATGGGTCTCAGAACAGTCTTTGTTTCTCTCTTTGCCTCGCCCATTTTGTTAATGAAAGCTTGTCTGCCGCTGATAAAATGCAGTATGCTAAACAACTGCATAGCGCTGTAGGATTTGATGAAACCCACAAGGTGTCGCTCTCTGATATCACAAAATTTGAAAATCACTTAAACCTAAAAATCGTAGTATTCCACCATGGTTCAGGGCGTAAACACCTACAGTGTTACAAAACCCATGACGCAGTACACGCCAGCACTGTGTGGATGTACCTGCACAATGACCATTATTACCTGATTGTAAATAAATCCGGTTTCTTTGGCGGTACCTATGTGTGTGACTACTGTTACGGTTCATACACAGAACCGTTTAAGCACGTTTGTAAATACCTCTGCAATGTTTGTTATACACCGTGTCACATGCACACAGGGGCCACTGTAAAATGTACAGAGTGTAAACGAATCTGCAAGTCCAGACACTGCTATCATCAGCATAAACACCCTCACTCTAAACACGACGCAGCGCCGTGTGACAAAGTGAAATATTGTGAAGAGTGCGGTAAAACCTACAAGGCGGCAAGAACGCAGCATAAATGCACACCACCAAAGTGTACACACTGCGGTGAGGCCCTAAATGAGAGCGATGCGGTACACCAGTGTTTTATCCAGCTGCTGAAAAAACAAACCCCACACACAAAATACATATTTTTTTATTTTGAGACGCGTTATCACGAGGGCAAGCACGAAGCAAACTTTGTGTGCGCTATGGACACAGAGGGAAACAAATTTTG
The DNA here is from genome assembly GCF_041903045.1 of Epinephelus lanceolatus. Taxonomy (NCBI): domain Eukaryota; kingdom Metazoa; phylum Chordata; class Actinopteri; order Perciformes; family Serranidae; genus Epinephelus; species Epinephelus lanceolatus. Next base: position 1,436,970 of record NC_135734.1, read on the forward strand.
TTTCAACACCCTGAAATGCGTTGACACGTTTGTTAAACGGTACCGGCAGCCAAAATATAAGGGGTACACATTTATTGCACACAACGCCTCTGGGTTTGATAATTACATACTGCTGGAATATTTTGTGCAACAGGGGATCCCTCCCACAGTAACCATGCGTGGCAGTAGGGTCATCCTGATGTATGACAAGGCATTCCAGCAACGCTGGATCGATTCTTTCAGCTTTCTACCCATGCGTTTATCCAGGACACCGGCTGCCATGGGTTTTGAGGACATGGAGAAGGGGTATTTTCCGCACAAGTTCAACACCGAGGCCAACGAGTACTATGTGGGCAAATACCCCGACCCCTCTTATTACGGGTACAACACCATGTCTGACAGCGACAAGCATAGGTTCATGATGTGGTATGACACCGTCCGTGAGAAAACCTTTGATTTCCAGACAGAAATTCGCCTGTCTAATTTATCGTGAGACATTTATCAGGTGCACAGACCTCGACCCGTTCGCGTTTACGACACTGGCGTCGAGTTGCATGGGCGTTTTCAAAACGCGTTTTCTACCCAAAGACACCCTCGCCCTCACGTATGAAGGCGCATACACACGGCAGAATAAAACCTATTCTGAGGTGTCTATGCAGTGGCTGGAATACGTGGCCAAGGTAGAAGGCTCCGAGATTAGACACGCTTTGAACCGCGGTGAGCAACGGTTTGGGCAGTTTTTTGTGGACGGGTATAACACGGCCACAAACACCTGCTACGAGTTTGCGGGATGCTTTTTTCACGGATGTGTCAAGTGTTGCGTCCAGACCGAAGTGAATCCTGTCACCAAAAAACCCTATGGCAGTCTGTACCACTCATTCTGTGAAAAAATATCAGCGTTGAAAAGCGTGCATGGTCTGCGTGTGGTGGTGATGTGGGAATGTGAGTGGGAGGCGCTAAAACGTTCAGACCCATCTGTTCAGGCGCACCTCAACACTTACAGGCCCAAAGAACGCCTCGACCCACGACAAGCCCTTTTTGGAGGGCGTACAAACGCCATCAAAATGTACCACAAGGCTGATAACGCAGATGAGAAAATCAGATACTACGATTTCACAAGCCTGTATCCTACTGTACAGTCAAAAAAACAATACCCAGTTGGACACCCTCAAATTATCCACCAAGATTTTGGTCCGGTAGAAAATTATTTCGGGTTTGTAAAGTGTACCGTGCTTCCTCCCAGAGGTCTGTACCACCCCGTACTGCCCTACAGGTGTCACAAAAGGCTCATGTTTCCGTTGTGTGGCAGGTGTGCTGAGGAGTTAAACCAGACCAGTGTCTGTGCGCATACTGACGCCGAGCGACAGCTGTCAGGTGTGTGGGTCTCATTTGAACTTCAGAAAGCTGTCGAGAAGGGGTACCAGATTGTCTGCATTGATGAAGTGTGGCATTTCCCAAACAAGACAGACACATTGTTCAAGGAATATGTCAAGACGTTTTTGAAGTGTAAGCAGGAGGCGTCAGGCTACCCCGGGCATGTCACTACTCCTGCAGAAAAAGCCCAGTACATACGCGACTACCATGAAAAGGAGGGGATTTTACTTGATGCTGACAAAATCTGTGTCAACAAGGCGGTCAGGAATTGTAACAAGCTTCTCCTGAACTCATTGTGGGGCAGATTCAGCATGCGGAGTAACATGCCCTCCTGCGAGTTAATTACAGAACCGGAGAGATTCACACAGCTCATGTTCAGCGACCATTATGACGTGCGTCAGTTTGGGTTTATATCCGATGACGTGGCCATTGTCCAGTGGTGTCACGCAGATGGTAAGGCGTCCAGAGTGAATGATGTGAATGTGTTCATAGGGGCTATGACCACCGCCTATGCTAGGCTGATGCTGTATGACTTGTTGGACAGGCTACAGGAGCGTGTGCTGTACTGTGACACGGACAGCGTCATTTTCACGTCCAGCCCAGGTGATTGGGTTCCCCCTCTAGGCTCATACTTGGGTGACTTAACTGACGAGATCAATGACGGTGATGTGTGTGGGCTCCCAGAGGAAGATTATATCACAGAGTTTGTGTCTGGGGGTCCAAAGTGTTACGCCTACTGCACAAAACTTGGTAAAACGCAGGTCAAGTGCAAGGGTGTCACACTTAACGCCAAAAATGCAGCAGTGCTCACCCACGAGTCGCTTAAGGGGTTGGTCCAGTCCTTTGTGACCAATCAGAACACTCAGATGCATGTGATCACAGAGGCGGAAACCATCAGACGTGATAAAAAGAAGTTTCATCTTAAAAATGACATAGTACACAAAAAAGTCAAGGTGGTATATAACAAGCGCAGAGTCCTGTCAGACTACAGCACGCTGCCTTATGGCTACTAACATCTCTTTTGACTCAAGACTGCAGCATCCGTTTAGTTTGGTGGTGAGTGGTCCCTCAAATTGTGGAAAGACGTATTTTGTCAAGGGTCTTATTGAAAATGCATCTACAGTTATTTCACATAACATTGATAATTTGGTCTACGTATACTCATGCTGGCAGCCTTTATACGACCAACTCCTTAAATTAAGAGACATCAACTTTGTTAAAGGGTTACCCGATTCCCTGTGTGACGATGAGTTATTACCCCCGGACAAGACTAATCTACTCGTCATAGACGATTTAATGAATGACGCCAGTAACAATATAGAAGTTCAGAATGTATTCACCAAATATGTCCACCATAGAAATCTCAGCTGTATATATCTGGTTCAAAATTTGTTTATACAAGGCAAGGCTAGCAGAACCATTAGTTTAAACACAAACTACCTTGTCTTGTTCAAAAACCCTAGGGATAAATATCAGGTTACACTTCTGGGCAAACAGATGTTTCCTGGAAACACTAAATATTTTTTAGAGGCGTTTAATGACGCCACTAGTTCTGCATACGGGTATCTCCTCATAGATTATAAAGCTGCCACTCCAGACCACTTGAGGCTCAGAACCGCTTTGTTATCAAATCAGCACGTTGTTTATATGCCTAAAAAACAAAGGGCTAAATAATGTCGTCACGCGTGCAGAGGAATCTAGCCATGTTGGAGTTGTTATATAAAGCAACGCCGGGTATGAGAAGGGTCATTGTGTGTGGCGCTAGCGCAGACTTTATCGATGCACTCTGTGAAATAGCTTTAAATGTGTTGAGAGGTAACATCCCTTTGACAGAAAAACAGTACGCTCAGTTAAAAAAGAAGAGAGGCATCATCAGACTGGTTGCGGACAAAAATGTTAAACATTTAAAGAAGAAAAAGACGATTAACCAGAGCGGCGGGTTTTTACTACCACTACTTGGAGCAGCTATACCATTTATTACAAGCCTGATAAGCAGAGGTTAAGAAAGAAGAATATGGAGCATGCGCAGAAGATGTTTTTGGTTCCTCAGCATCAGCTTGACATGTTAAAACAGCAACAACAGCAGCAGCAGCAGCAGCAGCAGGACCAAAACACTGCAAGCATAAGACAGGTAGTACAAAACGATCTTGACCGAGCCATGTCTGACATTTTGAAACTACCGGACACAGACGTATATGAAAAGGCCAAAAAATACTCTCAAGTACTGCAGCGTTATTTGGCATTGGTGAGACAGGGTGAGCGTGAAAAAACTGTACTGACCCTGTCAATGCCTGATACCGAAATTAGACCCGAGGACCGCAGACCTGACGATGATGATGATGATGGGCATAAAAAGGACACGGTTTTAGAGGGTGTGTTAAAACACATTCCCAAAAGAAGTCAGAGAAATGCTGAATACATTCTAGATGCAATTACCCGCTCAAAGCATGTTTTATCCTGGACAGACAACGCTGAAATTGTTGTTAACGGTCGTCCCCTCCACGGTACTCATTTGTATGACCTGGTGAAAAGTGTCACTGCATCACACAACATTTCAGACATTTCTAGACCACTGGGGTGGGACGTGTTCCTAAAAACCCTAGCCATTTAAACATACCTTTAATGGCCATCCCTAACAAACAGGTGCGTGGCGATATAGCTGAGTATAAAAGAATCGGAGACGCCCCTAGTTTTTCAGCCCATAAAAGCAAGGGGAAAAAACGGTCGGTAATAGACTCACTGGGGTACTTTAGCACCCCACTAAGGACACCTGCTTCAACACGTTCACTACCTCACAGACTAAACACTTCACAGTGGGAGGATTTTTAATAATAAAAGGATGTGTGTAATTTTGTTACAGTTGTTCTGATTTCTTTATCTTTTTTTAATATTTACTTTTGAATGCCGTTTGAATGTATTTTTATTTTTCATTATTACTATTATTAAATTCTTAACCAATTTAATGTATTTTTGTTTTTAACTCTTGCCCAATTGAATGTATTTTTTATTTTTCATTATTACTATTATTAAATTCTTGAATGTATTTTCATTTTAAATTCTTGACCACTTGAATGTATTTTTTCATTTTAAATTCTTGACCAATTTAATGTATTTTTGTTTTAACTTTTGACCACTTGAATGTATTTTTTATTTTTTACATTATTACTATTATTAAATTCTTGACCAAATGAATGTATTCTACAAATGTGTTAAATAAATGGAATGTCTGAACTGCGGATCATGCTTTCTCTCTCTTTTATTTATTAGAATTATTCACAGTCACACTGCATGTTGCTGCACTGTACACATGTGAAATTATATCCACGGCATACAGAGGGCTGTATTTTGTTTACAAACTTGCACACCATAGCATCATTGCGTGCCAGATTAGCACTATACATGTTTAATATTCTTGTAAAAGGAATTCCTCTTTGTATATGACACAGAAAAAAGACACAATGCTGTCCACAGGTTGTAGAGTAGTTGTTCTGAACCTGCCTCTGGGAATAATACACGCCTGCACAGTTTTCAACGAGGTATCTGTATATCTCCGATGGAAATTTGTCGCTGTTGGGAGGGTTTCCAAAACTGTCGAAAAAATATCCATGCTTCTGTTTCGTAATATAAATAGCGAGCCAGTGTTCACCGGGCATGTTAGAGGGATGTGTATTCACAACCAGCATGGCTGGGAACGCTGTGCCTTTATGGTTTGACAGCTGGTCGCATGCCAGGACTCCTAAAAAATTTGTCCCGTTAATGATTCTTTTATTGAGGATGCCGGTCAGCTCTATAGTGTTCATGGCTGATACCGCTTCTTCTTCTTTTTAGTAATAATCCAAAAGTACTTGTCTCTTGTTTGATATTTCGATAACAGAATCGTAAACAGCATAACACACGAGGTTAACGGTGCGCTGTAGAGGTACTCTGAAACGGACTTCCAACCTCACATTACCACTTTTAATCAGTGATACGTTCCCTGCACGACCGTCGTCCGGTTCCAGATTGAAGCAGAATAACGTGTAACCATTCCCGAAATCATTACGTGATATGGCCAGAGACCTGTCTTTTAAATGACGTCCTGTAGTTTGTACCAGCTGGAAATACTCTCTCACATACTGGCCTCTCTGAAATAGTGGCTGAAAGGGCTTTGCAGGGTGAGACTGCCTGTCTGAGTACAGGCTAATAAACTCTGTATCGTAATGCTGAAAACAGAAGGGGTTCCGGTTATAGCTCCCCGAATATGCCTCATGGTCAACAAAGCCTATGATGACGAATTTGGGGATTTGTCCCATGTAAAGATTTTCCTGGTTGCACACTCTTGTTCCTGCAGGTATGGAAAATGTTTTCAGAGCCACTCTGTCAATAGCGTATTTAGCGTTAGTGTGCTGCAGTGCCCTGCTATGCGCCAATCTAACGGCAGGTGCCACGGCCACCTTTTTCACAAATAAGCTAGCCGATACGATCTTCACGGCGTATTGACATAACATGGCCGGTGCTGTTGTTTTCTCTTCTCAGACTAGAATATGTCTTTACGCAGAATCACCGAGCGTCTTTTGGAAGTTGCGCTTCTCTTGGCGGCCGACTTCTTTCTGATGCGTCGTGTCACTTTGACGGTCGTTTTACGCTTTTTGGACCTGCCGGAGCTGCGACCCCTCGACGAGGGGGGTCTTTTGGACAATCTTTTTCTGATCACCATCAACCCGTTTCCTTCCTGTCGTCTCGATACAGCGCTTCTGGCAATGTTGGACGCCATATCCCCTACAATGTTTACAGCTGCGTTTTTTAAATGTGGCTTGGCGATGCTGAATCCTTTTTTAAATAACGGTACAGCCATTCTAAGCAAGCCTCGAAATATGCCGCCTAAACCGTTACCGTATTGTGTACTTGAACCTATAAATCCGGGTAATTCGCCACCCGCTTGGTTCATGTAATATGTCATATATCGGGCATCGTCACGCGCATATGGTGTGTAGGCCATTTTCTCAGGTCTAGAAATACTGCTTCACAGGTCTAAAGTGTAGTTTAACAATCACTTTTCCGTACGTGAATGGTATATACTGGTTTTGATCGTTTTTTAACGATATCTCGATATCGTCAATGACAGATTTGGAGAGCGATGTATAGTGTGGCTTGTCATATGTCAGAGTGGGCATACGACCTACCTCCGGCGTTATATTTATACATCGGAGGAGCGGCGCGTGGCTGTCTCCCACTAGCTGATAATCAACGATATCGCTGTAAACGTATATATTATAAACTCCCCCAAAAATATCTGCGGGGTGAGGACTGGCGTAGATTTTCTTAAAAATAGGGGTCACCGGTATCTCAAACGGCTCACCGGGCTTAAAACCCAATATTTCGGCCAGTTTCCCGCGGAACGTCACCTTATATCCTTCTCCTCCCGAAAAATAAACATGATTTGTAATGTTGTTATATTGAAGACCTAAGCGCGATGTTATCGGGTTGCCGATGCATTTAGCATTAAATTCTTTTAGTATTCTGGGAATGGAGTCGTAAAACCCGGCAAACAGTGTTATAGTGGCTGTCTGGTTGGTTTTACTGTCGTATATTAACACGTCCGCGTCAGAAGCAGGGAACGTTGACCACACCCTAGGGTACTGAAGTTCAATAACCCCCACCTCGTACGGTTCGCTCAGAACGATCGGTTTTGCTAATTTTGTTCGGTAGCGCCATATCTTGTTATTAGGATACACGTGTAGCGATGCATTACTCGGTAACGTGACATAAAATCCGTTCTTGTTCTCCATCTTCTTGATGTTGTTGGGACGTGCGACAATTCCAAAGTGGCTGTGTAAACAGATAACGCCCCGTGATATATATATATATATATTACACGTCAACGATGTCCTTTTCAGAGACCCACGAGTTAAATTTCTCAGGCCACCCCAACCATTTTACAAGCGCCATCTTTTTCCGGCCTATAGTTTTTCTGGATATTATTTTCTCTATTTTAAACACCTTGTTTTTGTCAATGATTACCGGCTGTAGCTCAGGCTCGTAAAATGCGCCTTTTACCTCATCACCCGAGCAATCTGATATTCTATACACAGGCTGGTCACGGGCTATGCGCCTAGTTATTGTAAAAAACTCGTCTGTATATGTTTGTTCATAACCTTTTCTAAACACCCCTCGGAGTTTTGATATTCTCACAGTGTCCCCTACATTATATTTGAACGATACGATCCTCGGCGGTTTCTTCTTCTCCTTGTACAGCGTGTTAAAGACAAGCTTCTCGTTGTCTTTGTTTACATCGGATGGGGCCATCTTTATCGATCTGTGGCGAGACTTGTTGTAAGCGTTGACGAGGTCCTGGACGACATCAACATATCTACGCGAATTAACAGACGTTAGATATCTCCACATGCGGGTCTTAAATGTTCTGTTGAAACGTTCAACCGTGCTAGCCTTAGTCTCGTTTGAGGTAGAGAAATGTTTAATTTTATACACCTCCATTAGGTGTTGAAACTGTTTGTTATAAAACTCTGTCCCCTGATCGGTTTGGAGTTTTACAGGTATGCGGCCTTCGTTCAAAATGTCTTCAAACGCCTTTGCAACAGATGTACCGGTCTTGTTTTTAAGACACCTAACCCATGCATATTTAGAAAATACATCGATACATGTCAGCAGGTAGCGCACATTGTCATTTTCTGCTGAATATTCACTCATGTCCACCAGATCGGCCTGGAACTGTTTGTCAATAACCAACACCCTATTTCTAGGGAAGTGTACAGCTGCTCTAGCGTGGAGGGTATACACATCTTGCCCCTGCAAGTAACGCTTTACTTCAGGCATCCCCGGAGCCTCCCCAGTGCATTTTCTAACAGCGTCGCAAAGTTTTTGTACACCTCCAAGACCCCCTGGGTGTGCGGGGTCGTGGTAAATCTTGTCTAGCGTGCGCTCCATATTCAGTCAACAACACAAGTGGCCAAAATGAGGTCGACACACCGTCTTTTATTTATTTATTTATGGTTTTTCAACATGTTTAGGTATTTTACACACACCGTCACATCTCTGTCTATCATGTGTCGCACTAGGTGCTGAACTGCATCACAAACATCTAATGGCACACCATTTTTAATCATCAAAACACACGCATCACAAAGAAATGCACAAAGACAAATAACGTGGCCTGTTGCAAACGCCTCAGACTCATTACAGTTTGTGAAATATGCTGTTACCACATCTTTAACCGCTGATGAACTGTGTGCTGCCGCACACACGGTATCATTCCAATTTATAACATTTGTCCTTATATCGTTTAAATGGTTGTTGAATGTAACACAGTCGCGTGGGACACAGTCACCGGTAATTACCCCGTACAGAAGTGATGTCAGTCTGTTCATGGCATGGCGTCTTTTCCACGACAAAAGATACGTGGCTATTGTGATCCCAAACAACAACATCATTTTTTCTGTGGTAAATATTACAAATCTGTCGATATGCAGCAGCAGCAGCACTTGGTCCACACGGTGAAGGCGTTGCGTAAAGCGGTCTCGTGCTTGTGGTCCTCCATCGTCTCCATTTCCTCGTTGGCAGATATTCCGTCACATCCGGGTCTGAGATAGTGTCTCAGAGTCTCGGCCGCTCCTAAAAGCCTGTCTTGTGAGAAAGCCCCCGGTGATATCTGCGCAAACAGGTAATGTAGAGCTTTTCCTAGAGACTGCTTGAATACAGAGTCCAGAATCTGGTCAAAATACATACATCTGATCTGATCAAATTCAAACAAGCAAGAGTGATGACGCTGACTTGGGTGGCTGATTTTACACCCGCTGCAGAGAGCTTTTGTTTTTTCCCACCCTGCGTGATACTGGCAGCGTGATAGAAAGTCTTTGATCGTGTCCACGTCGTCTTTTGTCAGGGACAGTGTCGAGACATGTCCCTTCTCCTCCTTCTTCTTCTCCTTCTTCTTCACATACAGCGCCTCATGCGACTTCATATGAGGTGTGCAGGGTTCCACACCACCGCAATCGTTTTCCCAACACCCTCTAGTATCATCGTCGTCACAGGTGTTGATAAGGACACTACCTGTAAAAAAAAAAAAAAAAAACATTAAAATCTTATACACCGTTTATCATAATTTAAAATGACAAAAAATACAAAAGTTATGCTAACCTAGGCTTTATCAGTAGTCGACGTGTCTGATGATTTTCGGGCGGCACAGGGAAGGAAGGTGACTACCCCGCGCATTAGCCTGTGCATCATCGAAAAGAAGACGTTTTCTAACACTCTGATAAGAAGAGAGGATCCTGTCTCTTCTGATGCCCTTGTCAGCTTCGTCAAACAATTTCTGCAGAGATCTCCAGTCGCACCACTGAATAAAGAAAACAGTTTTAAACCACTCGTCACGCTCTTGAAGTGTAAGAGGGTAGGGTTGTTGTCCCCATGCGTCGCGGCCTCTGCTCGCGATCACAGATTCTCGATCTTTGCACACACTGAGAAAAATAAAGTCCTCCCGCCGTTTGTTAAAACGATCCGTCTTGACGCGGTACATCTCGGGGCCCGTTTTGCTGACCCACTGCGAGACATAAATACTCTCTGGGAAACCGGGTTGGTCTAGGTCAGGGCAGACCTCTGACCAAAACAATTTCCAATCTCTATGCATCAAACTGACCGTCCATGTTTCAACGCCTGGAACCACACTGCGACCGGTGGCCGCACTGAGTGTAACGACAGAGTCCTGATATTTAACATTGTAAACATACCCATTAACCCCCTCCAGCTCTAGCTCAAATTCACGATTCTCCGGAGTAACGAGACCACTTCCTACACGTCTCCTTTTCTTGTAAGGGGCCCGAGCATCCACAACCGTCGCCGGGTCATTAGACATACCTGGGCGGTCGCTTGACCCGATGCCACTGTTGCTGGTGCAGGAAGACATGGTTGCAGAAACGTCTTGCAGAATACAGGCGATCGTTGAAGAAAAAAAAAAAATCAGAGTTCCTCCCGCCGTAGCTTCGCCGTCCGAGAAGTTGAGGATGTCCTGCTGAGAAAATCCCTTGTATATATATGCACACCACATACATCCGGCCGCAAGGAGGGGCTTTTTGATTAGCCAATAGCTACGGTTTCATTCGGAACCACCCCCAGAAGGAGGCGCTATGTTTAACCAATGAGAGCAGGATTTCATATGACGTTTGTGGGGGAGGGGATTGGGGGAGGGGCGTGTGGGGGAGGGGATTGGGGGAGGGGCGTGTGTGGGGGGGGGGGGCAACGCACGCACGTTTCGCGTGCACGCGCAAAGCTGGTCCCTATATACTACTGACTTGCTTGGAGACCTGAGAGACTCTGGACTCTTCAATGGCAGCCATGAACACCAGTGCTTTCTGAGATTTAGCTTCAGTAATGTTCTGCAGCAAGACCTGGATGAATGTATGGACCTATGGAACAAGCACCAGATTCGACCAAGCAGACTTGCATCATGTCCAGGAGGGATTCCGAATGAACTGTCTTGCCTCACAGGTAGTAATTATCATACATTACAAAAAATGCAAGGTGTTATGGTATAGCCTAAACTGGGATATATTTGAACAATTGTACATGTTGGTATAATCCATTCTTGAATTAGAAGCTATCTGTCTCTATCATTGTTTATAAATTTCTGTATATCAACAAGCAAACAAATCTAACAATGACCATTTCAAACCTTGTCCTTTATATCATTGTATCATCTAATTTTGCAGATTTGGTTCAAGGGACTGTGGATTGGCTGTTGAAGACGGGGAACTGGATGTGTTTTCTGAGGCAAGACAAGTGATTGATTTTTGTGGTGATCCAGACATTGAGGAATACCTACAACAGGCTGTGCAACAAAACGGATTACAACAGCCACAAGACTGGAAGACAGCCTCAGAACTGTACATCACTCTGAAGGAAATGGCTGGGCTATAGACATGGACTATTGGAACCCGTTTTTACCTTTCTTATGTATCCCACATAAACATGGACTTAAGACAATATTTTCCCGATGATTGGTGGACTATACATGCCTGAGTTTTGGAAAACACTTCCCATTCACAAATGTGATCTGACATTTACAAATTGCTTCAAGGGATAAATTACAGGATATGATCCCAAGAGTCTCAAATGTGGTTCTTTTAAATTTTCAGGTTTGGCATCTTGAACTCTGGGACTGAAGTGGAGACATATTAAACTTAAATTTTATTCATTTTCTGATTCAGTGTTTATGTAAACATCAATTACTTGCAAAAAATATTTGTTCTGATTTTACGTTGGTTTTTTTTTAAAATATATATTAAGCTGTAAAAAACAGGAAACAGCAAAATAATAAATGAAAATCAGGGCAAAAAAAAATAAATAAAAGAGAGCCTAAATCAGGCCACAGCTCTTATTACATTTATGGGTAAGATCTGTAAGTAGCTAACTGCACAGATTTAAATGTATACAAGCCCTCACACAGGTGAACAGAATCACTTTTATGCATGTTCCTTTGACATCTAAAAACATCCAAATCCTGGAGCATTCTGGATCCCAAACTCCATGTTTGTCTTAAAGACACTGTAGGAATCCAAGAGCAGTAGCTTCAGTGTGTTTGCACATGTGCTTGCCATTGGAAAAGGTGAATCAGTTAAAAACTCAATGCTTTGAGGGGGTGCTATTCCTGCTGGTGGAAGTGCTGCTAAACCAGTGGCAAACATCAGCACATCCTCGAGGGACACAGCCGTCACTTTTTCTAAAAAGAGAAAGTCAACATTGTAGTGCATTGTTTGACTCTGCATTATCTAAAAACATAAAGTGAATCATTAGTCTTATAATTCATTAAATAAACTAAGATTACTAAGAAACTACACTACACAATTTATATATATCTAACAAAACAGCCTTGACAAACCTTCACAATTGAGAAGAAAATCAGCCCAAAATCCAATTATTTTGACCTCCTTCTGCCGCCTGTTGCTTCCTCTTGGGCTGAGGTCTGGACTGAACATGCTTTCCATTTCTGCAGCAGTCAGGGCCTTGGAAGAATGGTATAGGACAGGAGCCAGCACACCAGAATGCTGCTGCAGTGCAGTCAAAAACTGCAGACTTGCCAGTCCATCTTTGAATCTATCAAGGACAATTATTGTGTAAGACATAGGTGTGGTTTATCAGGTCTGACAGAAAAAAAACTACCAAACATATAGCAACAATGTATGCAAATATACTTACAGACCAGATTTTTAATTTAATATATTTTGACATAAATTCTGATTGTATAATCTCATGCCATAGGTAGATTGTTTATATAGGAGCATACAGAAAACATTTCATAGTGCACAGAAATTAATATTGATGTCAAAAAAGGAGAGATCATCATGATTTGGACTTCTCCCCTAAAAATCTTGCTTTCACACTGCAAGAAACAGAAGTGTGCTAAACAAAGCACAATAATTTCTTTTAGCACTAAGTACACCAAGGAAAAATAGACAGACAAGCCGGATGGTATTTGAGGGTCAAATGGAGCATAACCTGAGCTGCTAATTACTGAACCCTTATGAGAAAATGAGTTTTTGGTTTCAAACAGCTGATTAGTGTCAGTAGTACCAGCTGGTTACTCTGGGTAATTGTGTATAATTAATAGAAATAAACCAATGGAGCTCAGATATGGTTTGCCATGTCAAAAGGTACATAAGACAGAACTTTCAATTGAATCCAGTGGACATGCGTATGTAAAAGTTAAATATTTGTCTTTAACAAAGTTTACTCAGTGTCAGACTGTACTTCATGATTTACATACTTATATTTACTTTGTGGATCATAAAAGTGATGGAACCTAAAATTAGGCTAGTATTGTTCAATACATTAAAATTTTTTGTCCAGCATTTCCCTGAAGGGGACAAAAAGAGGAGATAGCAACTGAAGATTGCACTTTTACAGTCTGATCCAGTAAGGATGCTCCTCAATCCTGCTATTTCAGAAATACCTGATGGCACTGTCTCACAATGTGTCAGTGGCTGCAGTGATATGCAAATGGCAATACTGACTGAATGTTGGATTAGTGAAAAACTAAACTATTACATTTTTTGATGATTGTTGGCAAAAAAGTTTTAAATAATATCATTTTAAAACTTTAAAAATAATATTACCGTTGAATGGCAATGTGGTTGCAGTCTATAATGTACCATCTGAGGTACTCCTCCATGAGTGTATGCTTCTCACAAGCTTTGACACGTCGGAAGCATCCAGCTGTTTGGAACATTGGGCTGTTTTGCAAAATTAGATTTTGCAAAGACTCCTCCGATTCTGCTTCCTGGACCTGTTTAAAAGACATTTATTGTAAGACCAACCCAAAAATATCCATGCTTGACTACTCTTCTCCTTCATTAATACAAATCTAGGATAAAAAAAAAAGGATAAAATGACTTTTACTTCTCGTTGAAATAATTGGAAATCTGTCCCTTTAAATAAATAAAACTTATCATATCTTGAGTGTCGTCTTACTCTCAATTACTGAAATAATTTTTAGGTGTCCTCTTAGTAAATTCATTCCTTGAGTCAAGATAATTTTCTACCTGACGTAGAGCTTTCCCTATCTCCTCATCTGTTACATCTTCTACAGTGGCGCTGAAACTTGGCTTCCCTATTATGTGGTTGACGAGGTCCTTTGAGAGGAAATGTGGTGCTGGTCCCCCGTGTATGATAGACACAGCAATCATCTTGCCTGCAAGAAAGTACTCATCTTCCCTGACAGCTGTTACAGAGAGTACAGAATTATTATGGATAATTACCATCTACATCAGTGGAAGATAAAAAAAAATTAAATTATTTAAAACTTCAAATTTTAAAATGACGTCAAAAAACCCACCTGTGGAATTGTACACAAGATATCGTCTTTCTGAAGGTCCATCGAAGATGGGGCGATTTCTCAGGTGATTGATTAGAAGTGTGAGGAATTCTCGCCTCGGCCCACCTGTGTCCAACCCTTCTTCAAAGGACCCTGCATCGTCGATAAACTTAACGAAGATGTCGCTCTTTTCGGAGTATGAGCTGCGTCAAAATCCTCTGACAGCTCCATCCCATGCGTCAGATCTCGATATATTGAACCTGCTGACTTTCTTGTGGTCAATTGCAAGTGCCAAATATACAATTATTTCAGGTGCCTGCACACTTGTGGGTCTAGAGAAAAGTGAGAAACCTACTTTAGACTTTAAAAATATACTCAAAGCATAGTACCTACTTTACTAAACAAAAATCTTTCATTCCATATTCATAAACTATATCCTGACACTTCATTGAAACGAGAGACACTGATGAGTCAGCCTCTAAAACAATGAGCAACTTTTTATTCTTATTAGCTTAATTCCAATGGACTCTCTTCAAACACACATCTCAACAACTGGACCTGATCCAAGCAGTTAAAGACAGAGAAAGTCAGATTGGTGTTCATTTTAGTGACTTCTCACTTTTGTATAATTTAATTTTGGACAGAATAGAGAGCTGGTTAATTTTCTACTTATGTCTATATGCCTCACTCCGATTCTTCTGAGGGCTTGTCATTTGTTTCCTCAGGAATGAGAACTTCATCCTCATCATCATCAATGACGATAGGTGCAAAGAGATTGGTGTACTTTCTGCAAAATGAAGACATTATGTGCACACAATATAAATATAAACACAGATAAATGCATAAACATGCAGTAGATTAGCACATATTTGCCCAATCAAATGGTTGACCCACTGTTCCAGCTTAAACTCAGCAACATCTAATCTTTGTCAGGAGAGAAATGTGTTTACCCCTCAGTAATGTTGCGTTTCTGATATTTTGTCCACCGCTCTATATATAATTACACATAAGACAAAACACACCTGTAACAGGAGCTCTTGACATCAAGACATCTGGAGGTACCTGGATAAATATGATCCTCATCCAAGTGTATAGTCTGAAAATTAAGAAATGTAGAAATAGGTTAAATATTCAATCAAATGACAACATAATTATGTAACTAACTCTATGGATTACTTAAAAGGGATAGTTAAACATTTTGGCAAATTTTCCTATTGCAATAATCCCTATAGTCATATGATGTCATACACTAACTGTACAAGTTTCCTGTACAATTTACTCTACTGTGGGGGAAAAATCTTTAGGCTGCATTGTCCAAGCCCTATATTGTTTTTTTAAAGGACTGAGAGACGCAACCATGGTGGAGGAAGGGGCCAAATGTTCACCGGGGTACAGGAAGCTGCCATTGTAAACTTGGTTTTGGAAAATAATGAAATCAGATTATGAGAAATTCAAAGCCACATCATCCAAGACAACACCATATTCAACAACATTCAACGAGTCAGTCTGTCCACATTGGCTCGCATTCTCAAGCGAAACCAAATCAGAATGAAACAACTTTATGAGGTGCCTTTTCAGAGAAACTCTCAAAGAAACAAAGAGCTCAGACAAGCATATGTGGATGTAAGTACAATATTGACTGCAGTACACTACACGCAACATGTTTCCCAGTGTACTGGATAACACCATATTGACTGATTTTTGTTCTTTGTTTTCAGGGAGTACTGGAAATGGATGCTCATGCAATCCCACATGAGTTCATCTTCACAGATGAGGCTGGGTTCAACCTAGCAAGGACCAGAAGAAGGGGAAGAAACGTCATTGGCCACAGAGCCATTATAGATGTTCCTGGCCAACGTGGTGGGAACATCACAATGTGCGCTGCCATCTCCAATACGCATGGTGTCCTCCACCGTCATGCCATCCTTGGACCATACAACACAGCCCATATTCTCACATTTCTGGACAGACTCCACAACATTCTCATACCACCAGAGTGTATGAATGATGCAGACCATCAAAGAAACCGGTACGTTGTAGTATGGGACAACGTGAGCTTTCATCGTGCAGCCCCAGTCCAAAATTGGTTTGCTGACCAACCCACCGTTTCTCGTGCAATACCTCCCACCATACTCACCATTTCTGAACCCCATAGAAGAGTTCTTTTCGGCATGGCGGTGGAAGGTATACGACCAGCAGCCCTTTGTGCACATGCCTCTTGTGCAGGCTATGGAAGAGGCATGTGATGAAATTGATGTGGGTGCGATTCAGGGATGGATAAGGCACTCAAGGCGCTTCTTCCCTCGATGTCTGGCAAGGGAAGATATTGCCTGTGATGTGGACGAGGCATTGTGGCCAGACCCAGCTGTGCGGCAAGATGCTGCCTAATTATTTTTCTTGCCTCTTTTTTTTTCTATATATTTTTTCTGCAATTTTCTTTTCCAGTTTACTGTTTTTTGTGAGCATATTTTTGTTCACTCCAATGTAAATATCTGCTGTGCATATGTTGCACTGACTTGTTTGGTGAAAAATAAAAAAAGTAAATGTTTCAACAGCATGTGTGTGTATCTGCAAATATTTCTGTGCATGTGAACAATCTGAAGAATGTTCTACAATTTGAACTATTTTAGTATTATGGCAAAGCATACCAAAGATGAGAGTGCTTTTCATTATGCCCAACAGTGTGTAGTTGGTTAGACAAAAATCTGGTAATATGAATGACGTGTGTGCCATTTGGTGCAAAAGTTTGATTTTGATAATGCCATATGTAGTTTTGGTTGCAGTGCTTCATTTTGCAGGATATATGAGGTATTTTGCAGCGTAGGTGTGTGGTTTTGTGAATTGTGTTAAGTATTTTGATAAAACCAGCCTAGTTTGCAAAATTGTGTTTTAGCAATTGGAAAAAACTGTAACCATCCCTCGCTGTATCACTGACCACCGTTAGTCTGCTCTTACAGAATTTATAAATTAGCCCATCTGCCTCAAGGACTTTTACCAGTGGTGGATGCCTGAGGCCAGCTAAAGACTGCAGCGTTCTGACTCTGTCTGTAGGCCGCCAACACATTTCAGCAGGTAAACTCGTTTGAAAGCCATGAAGTAGCCAACACCACTGGAGCTAAAAATGAGAGTGGATCTCTCTGGTAAAGTCCTTTAAAGATGATGCTGCAAGTATGCAAAATATACTCTTCTGCTGTGATCAGAGTTGATGTTGAATATCATAGCAATCCTTAATTTGAACTCTATCCACCTTATTCCTAGCCCCCATGACCCTTGAGCGAATTATGTGCGCAACTTCTGGGGTGAAACTGAAACCGGCGATTTCCAATGCTAACAGTTTGTTTACAGTAGCCTACTCTATTCTTCTTTCCAAGAGCAACTGGGAAATAAAACGCACCACCTGTTATAGATCAAACGGGATTATGTGATCATACCTCTGCCATCTCTGACAGTCATCTCAGAGCATTATTTTTTTTCCTTTTCAACCAAGCATGCTATCAATTAGCTTGCCTTGCTCCGTTAAAATATTGTTAACTTTAACATGGCCCAAGCTAGCTTAAGGTAAACATCTGCTCCTCCTAAAGATGATTTCTGATTTCTGATGACTTATGAAGACATACTAACACATTCGGCAAACATTTAACATAATTCAGTATTTACTGTAGCTGTAGACTTCAGTAATAGTAATATAAAGTGGTAGTAAAAGAAATAACTTTTGGCATTCATTTTTAATATGATATAAAGGAAGTACGGTAAATCAGTAACACATTCTCAGCCCTAATGACTAAATACATATTTCAAGGTATGTTGACACAACATACCTTGTTTATTTTCTAATGTAGGTTGAGAATGAAGTCAGACGGGGAAAGACAGGGATATCATGTACTGATGTTGAGTGACGGACCAGTCAAGCTGTCATTCTGTTCTGCAAATTCTGATTTAACACTTTTTCGTTATGTCTCGTGAAACTCTTGTGGTTTTATTTCTCATATCAATGGTACCTTTGGCAACAGGAACAATCCCTTTTTGTTACAGGTTCAACACACAGTTGGACCATTTGTGTAAAATGTAGTTTAGACTGGTTGTTAGTCATTACAGACACAGACAGTGCAACAGGTACCAGAGCGCCGCAAAGACATTTTAGAAAATGCTAAGTTAACAGTAGTTAAATATTTGTTTAAAAATAAATCAGTATTTGCTAAACTGTGAAGGCAAATTACTTTCAAAAAGAACCAGCGTTGGCGGTTAGCCACCAAGAGTAGCCACTGGTGCTAACCACAGACAGTCTATGGGACTAACTAGCTTAATGCTACTTCTGTCTCACAGGAAGTTGCGCACATAATCATTTCTACAGTAGTGCCCTCAGGAATAAGGTGGATAGACTTTAGATTAACCTTGTAGCGTTTGTTCATTCTCTGGTAGAATGTAGGCCTACCAGCCTACTAGCTACATTTGTTTTGTAAAAACGAGGGCATGATTGATAATAACTTAATGTTAGCTGCTCAGGGTCTGTTGTGCTCTGTTTCATCAATGTCTGTGTGTAAACAGTGTTAATGTTGGTCAGAGACTATTACTGCCCTTGCTTGATGTGTTGGTTAACTTAGATGTGTAGTTTGTAGCGGGGTTAAAGAACTGCCGTGCCCAACACTAGCAGGGAGGCCGTCAGCTCATTCCTCAACTGGCTGTTACTGGTCTGTTGCCAGATGCATCAATGGCTGTAGACTGGTATGAGGCAGAGAGAGAATTTGCTCAGCAGTGCCCAGACGTGAGCATACTGCTGGATACAGTCAATTCTTAGAGCAGTGTTCACACTATAGCTATAGCACAGTAGTAAATCATTCTTTAGACCAAACAGCCTACATTAAGAAATTTCTGATGTAAGACGCTAACAGCAGAGTTGGAACAGAAGGACATGCAGGTTTGACTGTGAGCTGAGAGTAAATGATGAAGGTATAGTGTACAGGTGGTGCTGTGACTGGCTGGTAACTGAAGCCTGATCCACTGAATCGTGTCCGATAAGAACAACCCAAAGTGTCTTTATTTTTCGTTTATTTTTCATTTATATTTCTGCCTCACTATCAACACATGCTCATTCTTCCATACAAGTAGGCCTACGTGTAGTTCTAAAATGAAAAGTAAATACATGCTATCTATAACTAGGTTGTAAATAAACCATAACCATCAAATATCAATTTAAATGAATAGTATTAAATACATCTGCATCAATAATGTGGAAAATAAGCCAACAGTTCACAAAGACACAAACCAGGCATACATTTAAGTACTCATACTGCCATCTACTGGTGGAGAGTCAGCTTAACTTACTTCCACTCTGTTTCGCTCAGGCAACAGCGCATCTTGCATTACGGTGGAAACCCAGTTAGATACCACTGCTGACAATAACAACTCTGCACACACAGTAATTGCTGGTAATTCAAAAGCAAAGAAAGAAAAATTACCAAGTGCTCACAGGTGAGAGGTAGTGGACTCCAGATGAGTGCCAGGTGCTCTTGAAGTTGAAAATAGTCACTTGTAGAAAAAAAGCACAAAGCTTGCTTCAGGCACACTGACAGAGCCAAGGATATTATAAAATGCCTTTATTGATTAGGGCATGTCAATATAAAATAACTACGAAACGCCGACCGTGACCATGCAGGGTCCTTTTTGGTTTAAAACGAAAAAACAAAGCCATTTTTCTGTTTTTGTTGTCAGAATCAAAAAATGAAAAATGACAAAACTAAATTCAAATAACAGCCCAATTTTGTTTTTTTTTTGCAGATTCATTTTTTCATTTATTGTTTTGGACAAAAAGTAGAATGGCGGTGACATCAGAGGCGGAAGTAACTTCAAAATGAAAGACAGGAAGACAAGATTGCCTATAAAACTTATAAATATCATATAAAACTTTCCCTTGTATCTTTTATTTCCACTTACACCTGATGTTTTGCGTATTTTGAAAAGCTGCCTGCCATTGCTGTGAGGAACTTTTTATTCATAAAAATAGAAATAAAATGTTATGATAGCAAATTTTATGGCTACAGTAAAACTTGTTCAACCATAACGTTGCTGTTCAGAGACTAATAAGGGAAACCATCATGCATATTGTTCCCACGACGGACGCATTGGGATTCCTTGAAAGGTTGTGTTTTAATGTTCATTCGCCTAATTGTCTGCAATAAAGTAATCGAGGATATAATAAATTATTGTGCGTGCTGCGTTGTTTTCTCCATAAAGCATCATTGTGTCAGTGAAGTGTCAAGCTGATGTTTGTCCTTTGTACCAGCAGATGGCAGAAGGCCAATGGATTTATTTGCAGTCGTTGAAAGCCTGGTTTTCTCTTAGTTTCTGTTGGATTATACAGACCTGCAGTTCTTCAGGTTATTGATACGGACAGTTGAAATTATATACAGCATATGTTTACTTGTGGGCGGCACGGTGGTGTGGTGGTTACCACTGTCAACTCACAGCAAGAGGGTTGCCGGTTCAATCCCGTGTGCGGGAGCCCTTCTGTGCGGAGTTTGCATGTTCTCCCCGTGTCAGCGGGTTCTCTCCGGGCACTCCGGCTTCCTCCCAGCACCCCCGCGACCCTCAAAAGGATGAAGCGGTTAGAAGATGAATATATTTACTTGTATTCTTTTATATTGTTGTATCACATAGCATTGTTGGCAGAGATGTGCAGCATTTTAATTACATGTATTTAAAATGTTTTATCACCTAATATGACAATAGAAATGTCATACAAAAATACATCCTGTGCCTTTTTTCAAAGTCTGATTAATCGAATAAAATAATCAATGATTAATCTATTATTTTTAAAAAAATATATAAGTTAGTGGCGGCCCTAACTGTATGCAACACATCTGATTCATGTTATTTTAACCTGTTAGTGTTTCCTACAATGTCCCTCACAAATAAACTAATAAATACATGAATACAAACGCCTTAGCTACTATTGAACATTTGAATGTGATGAGGAACCTTTAATGATCATATGAAGGCAAGTGAAGGAGCTGCTATGTTACGTTCTATAACCTTTACAATTTTAATTTAAACTTTTTTATGTCAACCTCCCAATGAGGTGCAGTTTCCTCATCGCTGCCCTGTGCATTGAGGCCCTCCAGACTGGACCGCTGTGGACGGAGTGTAGGGTGGTCCTTCTTACTGCTGGGCCTGACCTGTACTGGGATAACATAGTCTTGCAACAGTGAGCTTCAACAAATATCCGCTTCATGAAAATTGGGATCAAAAAGTACAACTATGTTATCATTTATTACCTGGATGTGATTGCAAGTCCATAAAACCAAGCAACTGTATTGATGTCTGTGTTGTATTTGTTTAAATAGCCCTATAGAATGATGCTAGCAGCATTGTCACCCTTATGTTCCTCATTTTGTTTATACTTTGAATATAACTAATCTAATGATCCAAACTGAATAATACTGAAGTGGCACAGTAATGACAGATTCAAGATCAATCAATCAATCAATTCAATCAATCAATTTTATTTATAAAGCCCAATATCACAAATCACAATTTGCCTCACAGGCTTTACAGCATACAACATCCCTTTGTCCTTTGGACCCTCACAGTGAAGGGTACCAGTAGTGTGTACCAGTAAAAGTTACTAGTATTAAAGCCAGGCTTGTATTGACCACAACATGCATAAAGTGGGGACCACAAGCAGTTTGATAACAAATCTTTAAAGAGTAACTAAACCCTAAAACCATTTTTTTTCAGCTGATAATCATTGTTTCTGGTCTTATAGTAGTGTTACTGACTGATCCTGCTCAAAATCTTGACAGTTTAGTGCAAACTGTTGAAAATCTATTTTATTTTAAAAATGTGGTATGGAGTGCCCTCTACAGCTTGAAACCTGGTTACTACATCTGAATTTACATTACATTACATTGGAAGCGAATGACTCTTTTCGGGGCGAATGATGTCACTAACCGTCCACGCTAAAGCCCGCCCTCCTCCCTTTACTCCTCTTCCCCTTACTATAAAAACATTCTATCTGCAGTTATCAAACTGATAGCAAGTAGGTTGGATCTGAGCAGAGAGAGTAGTAGAGCAGAGTGAATAGCTAGTAATTTGTCGAATTGTATTGTTAGCATAGTGTATTTTAGTGTATGTTTACAGTTAGTAGTGTGTTTATAGTATTTAGGTTAGTTGGTCAAGGAGAGGCGCTGAGGCTCGGGAGTATATGTGCGGAGCGGTGAGGGAGGGATGTGGAGGGCCGCTGCACAGTGAGAGAGAGCCGAGCCTCGGGGGTATATGTGCGGGGCCGCGAGGGAGGGGTGGATGGATGCGGTGGGCTGCTGCGCGATGAGCCCAGGCTCCCAGAGAGGGAGAAATAGAACCAAGTAGGATAAAATAAGTCGAAGTGTGGAGAAGGGGACCGGCTGAGCTCCGGCCGCCTTCCCTTCTGCCCATGTGACACAGTTAGGGGGCGTTTTCCAAGCTACCATCGGCACAATGAAAAGCCCTCTCTCCTCTCCCCGCAGTGAGGGACAATCTTCACTCTGCCCCTTTCCTCAGCCGCTTGCCTGTCCTCGCCTGCATTTCAGTTTCATCAGAATCATTAAGAAGTTTTAATTTTGATTTCCCTAAACAGTTTGTAAACAATTTTCATTCATGCTTCGTCTTTGGTTTGCAGTCCGTCAACCACCAGTAAAACAAGGAAGAAGCAGCCACTGAAAAACAACTCACCTCATTTAGACAATGCAAACTTTTTTGAACCCACCTCTTAAAAGAATCAGAACAGGAATCGTTAAAATCCAGACGATGCCCAATCCTAGTGCTTTTTACTTTTTTTTTTTTTTTTTTTAATAATCGATTATTCATCCTACTATTGTCATAGTAGGTGATAAAACATTTTAAATACATGTAATTAAAATGCTGCCCATCTCTGCCAACAATGCATAGGCCTACGTGATACAACAATATAAAAGAATACAAGTAAATATATGCTCAATAACGTGAAGAATTGCAGGTCTGTATAATCCAACAGAAACTTAAGAGAAAACCAGGCATTCAATCACAGCAAATAAATCCATAGGCCTACTGCCATCTGCTGGTACAAAGGACAAACATCAGCTTGACACTTGACTGACGCAACGATGCGTTATGGAGAAAACAACGCAGCACGCACAATAATTTATTATATCCTCGATTACTTTATTGCAAACAATTCGGCGAATGAATATTAAAACACAACCTTTGAGGGAATCCCTATACGTCCGTCATGGGAACAATATGCATGACGATTTCCCTTATTAGTCTCTGAACAGCAACGTTATGGTTGAACAACAAGTTTTACTGTAGCCATAAAATTTGCTATCATAACATTTTATTTCTATTTTTATGAAAAAAAGTTCCTCACAGCAATGGCAGGCAGCTTTTCAAAATGCGTAAAACATCAGGTGTAAGAGGAAATAAAAGATACATGGGAAAGTTTTATATGATATTTATAAGTTTTATAGGCAAGCTTATCTTCCTGTCTTTTATTTTGAAGTTACTTCCGCCTCTGATGTTACCGCCATTCTACTTTTTGTCCAAAACAATAAATGAAAAAATGAATCTGCAAAAAACCAAAATCGGGCTGTTATTTGAATTTGGTTTTGTCGTTTTTCGTTTTTTGATTCTGACAACAAAAACGGAAAAACAGGTCTGTTTTTTCATTTTAAACCAAAAAGGAAAAAATGGGAAAACCATGGTATTTACATTTTTTCGTTTTTAGTTTTAAACAAAAAAACGAACTGCCTGAAGGTACCCTGACCCAGGAAGCAGAAGTGAAGTGTAAAAACGTCAAAATAAAATCCAAGAGGATAGAATGGCCATTTTATTAAAAATGTAACACCCAACGTTATGTAAGCACAGGATCTAATAAAATAGATAGGCCTACATATGCTATGCATATGAAATATATTTCATACAAAAAATGTGTGATATATATTATTTAGTTGTGTAGTGTGAATTAATAGCCTAAATAATTACATATGTGGAAATAGCCTGTGTCATCCTTCCCTAACAGTCACAGAAGTGACAAGCAGAAGTTCCCATGTGTTACCAAACTGTTGTTAACCATTTCACATACAGATGTTACTCATTTCAATGCCAGGGCCATAGTGAAGGGGGTGAAATAATTGATCCAGGAGTAGCTGCAGTGCGCAACAACAACCAGCAGGTGGCACATGTGAGCAGTTGAGATGCAGCGTCCAACTGAAACTGTTTGAGAATTAGCAGTACTGTTATATTTTATGCCGGACCTGTACAGTATACTAACTCGTTACACAGTCTTAATTTCATAAAGGACATTTATATTATGATATTTAAACCAACCATCCGTGTTATGAAACATGGAAATAAACTTTTAGCTTCTGAAATATTTTATTTCGATAGCTCTGATAGAGCTCAGGATTTATCAGGAGGACGCTGCTTTACTCAAACAAATTTCACTGTATGGACCTGAACTGTGTGTGACCTTTTGGATGTGTAGAAGAACACAGAACATTAATTAACATTAGATCCTGACACATTGGATCCCGATAATTAATGAAGTCAGGCTGCTGCGTCTATTTGACTTCTTTTTTTGAACAGAGTAGATGTCATTTCCTGTGTTCTGGTTTCTGGGGGCTCCAAGTTAATGCAGCCTCTCTCATAACTGTTATCTTTGATATATCAGGCACTCCATAATTCAAAACATTAAATTCCAAACCAGGTAAAAAAAATATAATTTCACAACTTTCCCAGGAATTTCATTACACTGGGAAACCTTAAATAAGCAATCAGTTACTAAACACAATGCCAATGCTCAGGTGGTTCAGGTAGTGTCTCTGTTTGCCTCAAAATTTCAGTTCCCAATTCTAGTTTCACACAGGTCATTAAAGAATACCACACAATTTATGACTTGTGTATTTAATGCATATTTTGCTTTCATTAAAACAGGTGCAGAAAACAGGTGCAGAACACAGGACAGGTGTGTAAAATTTAAAATTTTGCCAAAGCCCAATGATCCTTTGACTGCCTCCACTAGCAGGTCTGTTAGTGCATCTTCGCTCAAAACACCCCTGGGAAGATATGGTCAGTGAGCATGTAGATGCATACGGGAACCACCTGCTGTTTGCTTCTTGGTCATAAAACATGACCTCCATGTGTTGAGAGAACCCCAGAGAAGGAACGGCATCGGACCCGGTCCAAAATATGAGGATGTCCTCAAATGTCAAGGGACCACTTCTTTCCGAGAAGAGAGACAGACATTTTTTCTTTAATACTGTTAAAGTAGCATACTAGTGCATGGATGTATATCTCAATGAAGTACTTCCTTGCAAAGTCAAAATTACAGGGTAAGACAACACGCACCTTCCAGAGGCAGTCCTGGCTAGTTTTACGCCCTGGGCGAACCATCCCTCGGCACCCCCCCACCGCTCCCCACCCCCCACGGTACGATACCAGTGAAAGTACCACGGTTCTGAATAGTATCACGATACCACGGCAAAAATGAGGCAGATGTGCCTTTTGTCATTTATTTAAGCAATATCACACGAGAGGTGTACTGTGATAATTCAGCCTGCGGCCTCGTGCCTACGACCGAATCACAGCTGTTACAATATCACAGTACAAGATCACGAGCTCGAGTGTGATATTGCTTTTATACAACAGTCCAACAGTTAAATAAGCAAGGCTGATTAAGAAATGTTGAAAAATGAGGACAAAATAGATAATTTAAGCATTTTATTTGTCTTCCGCCAACAAAAATAGTTCCCTCAGGACTCCGCTGTCACCATTGCTATGTAACGCAGACATGGTGCGCCAGGCACTTACTCTTTATACACATTTATCTGCAAGTTTCTGGTGACTGCATGGTGGACTGTCGCTTCACAGGCACAGCTGACTCTGCCTTCTCATCTGACAGTATGTTGCTTTTCTCCAAGTCATTGAGCTCTGCTGATGAAACACTGACAAACCTGGATGTGTGCTCAGATGGATTCAGCTTCTCCTCTCCCTCATCTTCCTCTGATGACCATTCATAGTTAAATTCAAAACTTATTTTAGGAAATAAATCCATATTTTTGGCTGTTTGACAGTGGATGAATTAATTAGCCTACAGCGCAACTGCTGACCTAACTGACACTAACCGTCAGTTTTGATTTGATTGTTGATTGCAATCAGCTGTGAGGCGGAGTAATACATACACAGTGAAATAACCGTGATGTTGTACTCCAATATCATCACGGTTTTACTGTCTCTCGACCAATCAGATTGCAGGGCCGGAACTAACTGTTGTATAAAAAAAGATAAATCACTTTTCTATAATACGTCACTGATATTTCAATGGAATAAATTACTTGACTTATTCATACTTCAAAAACAGCATCAATAAGTGATTAACATACGGGGGATCAAAATAAAATAAAGAAATAAAATAAAAATCAACCAGCCACCCTCCTCCCCTGTCAAGTAAAGAACAGTCCCTCCATAAGTAAAGAACAGTCCCTAAAGTGTGGTGAGGTTTGTGGGCCATTATCTGCCACAAAGAGAGAAATGTGAACGGCTCGTTTCTCCTCTGACACGCCACATACCTGTGTGCCGCCACGGCTCAGTTGTCCAGGTACTACTGGGCAGTCATGACACCAACGAAAGAGGAAATTACTGGACCTGGAGTCGGACTTCTCTGTCGCCGGGAAGCCGCTATCTTGTGCCGCAGAGCACTATGAGCCTCCGCCGTATTCCTGTCTGTTACCCCCGTTCAACCCACAACCACCAGGATTCGCCTTTCCTTTCTGCTGCTGGTTGAAACATGATAATAGGGGCGCCCCAGCGCCCACTCCACTTGACATGGAAATGAGCGGTAGTCTAGAAAACTGGCAAGTTTTTTTTGTTGTTGTTGTTGTTGTTGTTGTTTTTGGAGGGCGCTTGTGCGCCTTCATATAGATTGCCCTGGGCGGTCGCCCACATTGCCCATAGCAAAAACCGTCCCTGGTGGTGCCACACACCTTACAAGACAACATGCCACAAATTAATTTTAAAACTAGGCTACATTCATAATTATGACTTTTTATCTCACAATTTTGATTAGGGCTTCCATAGATAAAGATGGTTACGGTAAAAATATCAGGGCAGGGCAAATGCACTACACTCACATGGAATGATCGCTTTATGAGGTCCACGTCCAGTGATGCCCAGGCTGCTCGGACCCAGCTCACGATGTTGCGTTTGTCAGCTGCTCTCATGTTCCCTCCTTTTGTGAAGGTCTTGTTGCCCTCCTCTGCCAACCAGGCGTCATATGCCTCGCGGCGTATTCCCCCAACATTTGTTCAAAATATTTCAAAACTTCTAGCTTTAAATTAGCACTGAATTTGCGTTTTGTTGCCATCTTATTTGTTTACAATCAGCTGAGAGTGCGCAACTGCGCATGTGCCTGGATGAGGGTTTATGTGTGTGTGGAGGTGCGTCTCTGTGTCTGTGTATGTGTGTGTAATCCGGGTCTAGCACTCTATAAATGCCAAAATATCAAATAAACACCTCGGGTTTATAAAAGAGGCCGGCGTTTGTTTATTAAAAATTTTTTTAGACCTGGTTACTAAAAGAGGCCGGCTGCTAATAGGGGCCCGGTTTTAAATTGAGGAAATACGGTATGTTGATGGTGGGACGGGACAAGAGTACGCCTCAAAATAATCACCGGAACACAGGGAGAACATGCTGACTCCACACTCATAAATCACCACAACTCCTGAGGGAACAACAACATAAAATGTTCCCTAGCAGTTTGTTTATTCCCAACAATGAGAAGTAATGCCAGTCACTTCACTATATGCTCTGGGCAAGCACTTATCCATAACATAACCACAACAACAATTGCATTTTAGCATTATTTACCATGCTTGGGTTGTACAAAGAGAGATTGCTGAGCAAAATACAAAACGATCACTTACCACGTCTGCTCGTTTTGTGATGTCGACAGATGGTATGGCAGTATCTTTCAAGAAAAGCGTTTGAACTATTCCTGAGCTTCTGCGCTCCATCCTTTCACTGTAGTCCTCCGGTGAAAAAAGGTTGGAGCAAACAAACATTTTCTGGACCGTTTTCACAGGCGTGTTGGGATCGATGTCCAGCACAAATAGCCATTGTTTCATCCTGTCTGTTTTTTTGGTTGGTACTACGTGAAACGTCACTCTGCTCCATGTCTTCGACTTGTTACCGCAACCTTTTACAATACCTAAGTAAACCATGATTTACAACAACACAGCTGACAATACCGCAAATGCAAGGCTGCAAGCAATAACTACGTCACTGTCTCAGGTACGCACTGTGTCACTCCGCCCAGTGGTTTACTCAAGAAAGTAGTTCTGAGTATTTGCTTCATGTGTCGTAATGTTACTTAATTATACATTATTATTTCATAGCATGGGGAATGCGCAAGCCATGTGTTTTCCGCTAGAGCGTTTTGGAGTCATTTGATGGTGTATTTGATTAGTTTTGAGGGAGAGAGGGGGCTGTACCGTTCACCTCCATTTCAGCGGGCAGCTCTGTCCCTCCCAACAGCAGGCACTGACAATTAAAGGTAATGTACCTACTCATATGACTATAGGGATTACGGCAATAGGCGAATTTACCAAAATGTCAAACTATCCCTTTATATGGAACATCACTTTCGTTTCATATTAGCCTTTGAGAAAGTCATTAAATGTTGTTCAATGTTTTTAATAATTGGGTGAAAATGAAATTTAAAAACAGACCCATGATTGCTCCTCACTTTGGTTTTATTCATATTCCACATATTAAACAAAGTACAAGTTTACTCAGTCGCTATTTCAGCTTGAGTAGCTTTTACCATCAACAGATGCTTATTACCACACATCTAGTAGTGTGGTAATAAGTAGTGTTGAGTAGATGAACATGTGGAAAAAGCACAGGTGGTGGTCACCTCCACCTCCACCTCCACCACGTCTAACAAAAGGCAGAGAAACTGGTCCTGAGTCAGGTCGCTGAATGACCAGAGCCTCAGGTCATCACTCACCCCTAGGTCCCCAGGGCCTACATTAGAGGCTATTAATGTTACCCTTAATGTTGCAACAAATTAGAAACACAGACATGGAAAGGGAGTTGTTGACAAAACTAAAAAAATAAATGACTACTGATTGTTGTTTTTGTATCTGTAGAGTTCGTTAAATTACAAGGTGTGGAAATCACAAAATCGACGCCAAAATGAAAAGTTTGAATCAAAATAGCCAACTTCCTGTTTGGAGTAGAGCATTGATGGCTTCGGTCGGTGCTCGGGCCCTAATAATAATAATAATGAACAGCGCGATTACAATAGGGTCCTCACGGATGACTTCGTCATCGCTCGGGCCCTAATAATTAAAGCTGCAAGCAGCGATGAACGGGCCCTCGCACCTTCATGCAACTTGGGGGGGCTGGCAGGACGCCTTCACAATTTCCTGTTTCATGGCGAGACATCAAAAGTAAACCCTCTGCAGCGCGCGTAGACACTAATGACATGTCACGTTTGTGTACATCAAATATAGACCACAGTACTGAAATATCAGGTTAATCCAAAGATAAGTGTCTGGTAAGAAGTACTTCCTTTCACCACTAGTTGGCGCTATGACAATCACGGAATATTATCATATAAATGTGTTCAGGGTGGGACAAATATGAATCATGTTAAGTTTGGTGGACAATGGACCATTTACTCCAAATTTATAGCAATTTCCTGTTTCATGGCGAGACATCAAAAGTAAACCCTCTGCAGCGCGCGTAGACACTAATGATATGTCACGTTTGTGTACATCAACTATAGACCACAGCATTGAAATTTCAGGTTAATCCAAAGGTAAGTGTATGATAAGAAGTACTTCCTTTTGACTCTGGGTGGTGCTATGACTATCACGAAATATGGTAATGTAAATGTGTTCAGGGCAGGACCAATATCAATCATGTAAAGTTTAGTAGATATCGGACCATTTACGCCAAAGTTAGAGCACTTTCGTTTTTCATGGCGAGACCTCAAAATTCAACACTCGGGTACGCCATTCAACATTGGGCAGATCCTGTAATAACGTTTGGTCACAAAGTAGTCAAGCTCACATAAACCAAGTTTGGAGCAAATCTCATTAAATCTGTAGAACAAGTTTGTCAATTTACAAGCCCTGGAAATGGGCAAAAATGCACAAAAGTGGCACAAGTAAATTCAAAATGGCGGACTTTCTGTTGGGTTTGGAGCATGGCTCCAATAGGCTTTTTTGTATGTGATAGAGTGTTACAGATGCCTACCAAGTTTCATACATGCAGGTCAAACCAGGTTTGGCCTTGCTGCATCAAAGCACAAAAATCACATCAGACAACAGGAGTTGCGACCTGTGATGTGTATGCCACGTTTGGTGAGTTTTCAAGCATCCCTGACAGCAGTGAGAAATACAACAGAGGCCTGATGGGAATAGGGTTAAAGGGAGGTTCCCACAACAAGTGTTCTTGCTAGCCTTAAGAGATGTTGTTGTTGGGATGTCAAACTACCTGAGCACCATATATTTTGACTTTTGTGTTATGGGAACTGTAAAGATAGCAGGGTGAGAGAACATTGAGGCACTCACTGGTTATGTAACTATAAAGATAGAAGGGTGGGAGGACATCGTCCCTCACTCACTGACTGACTGTTCATGCAGTTGTATCTGGGTGTGTGAGTCCATTCATGAATGCTTAATAAAACTCAAGAAAGACAGACGATGTGTGAAGACTTTTTCTTTGAACTGTTCATTTACTGTAATTTTGCCACCACAAGATCCAATGAAACTGGAGCGTGGTCTGATATAAGGATATTATGGTAAGTACAAGCAGTAACAGTTGATAGCAACCCTGCATCTCTCAAAAAATAATCTATCCGGGAGTAGCTTTTATGTACAGTGGAGAAAAATGAAAAGTCTCTTCCAGTTGGATGGAGTAACCTCCAGATGTCCACTAGGTTATAGAATTGAACAAGAGTATTTAATGCGGTGCTGCTCTTTGATGCCTTTAATTGGCTTGGTAATTTATCTAGTCACATTCACATTGGAGCACGGTGTATTTGGGATTATATTAAACAGTTTTTTAAAGAAAACAGGGTCGTCAAAATTCAGACCATATATGTTTACCAGTGTCACTAGTTTCAAATTAAGGGTACCACATACCACTAAGTATCTGCCATTTTGATCAGAGAAGGTTTGTGTATGAACGAATGGGACATTTTTCCAAATATGTATGGCTACCCCCCTCTCCTTAGTACTAAAGTTAGATTGAAATATTTGTGAAGCCCATGCAGGTTGAAGTTGTTTTACTGCTGTTTTTTTAATTTGGGTCTCTTGGATGAAATAAATGTCTCCACATAATGACTTTAGGTGTGTAAACACCTTTCCCCTTTTAACCAGACTATTCATTCTTCTCACATTCCAACTAATTAGTCTAATTTCTCCATTGCTGTGCAATCCTGCCTTAACCACCATCTTTAAACCCTGTTGGCTCAAGTAAATGTGTATCCGTGACTGAGCAATGTGAACTGGAAACAAGAACATGTACTGAGACCCACCCACAGAACGAACAGATAAAGCCATCTCCCCTCCCCACAGCTATACTGTCTGCCCAAACCCCCCACTTAACGTTAGCTACAATAAACATTGTATAAGGTTACGTTCTCTCTCCAAACAGGAGAACCACCACAACTATACGATACAATTGTGCATTAAGGAAAACAAAAAAGTAAATAAAAATGTCCTCACCATTAAGTTAAGATGTTAAGTCCCATTTGCATAGAGCTATATAGAAAATATGCATTCATATCAAATAGCTCGAAAAGGTTCCACTCTTCATGTCCAACTACAGCAAGCGTCAGACCGGCTCTGATGAAAGTTTATTTCAGGCAACTGTAACATCCACTCATCTTGTCCAGTGACAGGCAGTTTCAGACTGACTTTAATTAAAGTTCACAGGATGTTATGCTCAACATGTCCATTAACAGTCAGTTTGTCGAATCCAGCAAAAAGCTACAGACTGGCTGACGGAAGCTAGTGCTAACAATATAACCAGGCAGTTAAAATGTCAGCTTACTGCATTGTTATTAGCCTGCAGTTACCAGTTAGTCACCTTCTGCTTCAGGAACCGTTCTGCTTCAGCCGGTGTGTCAAAAGTATCGGTGCTGTTGTCGACAGTGACGATGAACCTGGCTGGATGCCGAAATCCATATCTGATGTTCTTTTCTTTGCATTTCTCCCTCAGCTCATCAAACTGATGGCGCTTTTGTAAAGTTGCCGAAGTCAGGTCCGGAAAGATGAACAGCGTAGCACCGTTGTAGGTTAGGGGGGAATTCTGCCTCGCCAGTCGCATAACGAGCTCGTTCACCTTGTAGTCGTGCAGCCTTGCTACAATAGGTCTTGACTTTTTCTCCTGGGCAGGTTTCAGAGTTCTGTGGGCCCTATCCACCTTTATTGTTTTATTAAAGTGCTCCCTTCCTAGTAGCTCGGGTAGAAGCTTGGCCACAAAGTCTGTAGGTTTACCTTCCTCAGCTTTCTCCTTAATGCCCACGATTCAGATATTTTGTCGCCGACTGCAAGCCTCCAAATCGTCCAATTTCGCCCGTTGTTCTGCAGCCTCAGATGCTAGATTTACGTACCGTCTTTCTAGCTCATCAATCTGTTTCTCGTGCAAGTGTGTGGCCTCCTCTGTTGACGTTAAACAGACATTTATCTCGTCAAATGCCGATTTCAGACCAGAAAGGGTCTTGTTGACCCCATCAAATCTTTTTGTCCACTGTGGATTTCAATGCAGTGATAGCTGCTAGGATATCCATCATTGTAGCCAAGGTTGCGTTAGCATTAGCATCTTCCCCGCTTACAGCATTAGCTGAGGCTACTCCAGTAAGTTCGTCGTCTGCAGAGTCTTTTTCAAGCTTTTTTCCTCTGCCTGGTTTCGCCATCTTGCTCGGGAATGCGTCTAGCCTTACTCATGAGGGTTTCCAGAAAAGGTGAATGTTTTAAAATGGTTTTAAAATCAGAAGTGTGACGGAGCTCCCAAACACACATCTACTACATGCCATTGCAACCCGGAAGTCTCGAGAGCCACATATTTTGAGAGATAAATGCAGGTCTTACCTCCATCCCAGGTCTGACTGCTGCCGTGCTGTCGTCTAAGTGAGCTAGCGTTAGTTAAGCTGCTTAGATCGGGCTTCACACACATAAATGTTGAAACTTTTGTCAGTATGGGCATGCTGCACATCGTAGCTCTGTTAGTTACTGACACCACCCAGCTGGCAGTGTAACTTACTGTAAGCCGAGTTGCTAAAGCATTTTAAAATAACAACTTTGGTTAACCAGTTAGCCGAGGCTTACAGCTAAGCACTGGGTGTACAGCCTAATGTTAGCCCCTTCAGCCATCTACTCCACACTTCAACACTCGGTAGCAGCTTCCTAGTTTGTTTTTATACAACAAATTCACAACTCATAAAGCATACTTACAGGCTGTGATGCCAAATCTCCAGATTTGCTGAATGAAGTGGGAACTGCCTAGTCTTTCAGAACCGCTGTGAAAATCCAACTGTAAACTGTTGTCAGTTTGTGAAGCAGTCCTCAGGAAAATGGAGGGAACACAATATTGGGTTGTATTGCTGAGGAATAGTATCGAAAAATATATTCCAACCACTTATTCTTTTCTTCTTCTTTTGACAGTCCAAACAAGGGTAATTTGTGGTCACACTGACAAAGGCAGCGTCTCCTAGACATGGCATCACCTCAACAGCCTCTGCTCCGGCGCTGCTCGGATCAGGTTTGTTGGGCCTGCAGGCGGGCAATGTGTGCATAGCTAATGTGTTACATTGTGAGGCAACAAAGTCATGGAAGTAAAGGCAGGAATGCAAACGAGTGGAAGAGTTCTATGACTTCAGCCAAAGCCTGTACAGAGGCAATTCCTCTTGTTTACCCTCAGTGGGTTAAAAATGACAATGCCAGGAAGGCATGAAAACAGCAGCTGTTGATGGAAAGACCAGAGACACTATTTTCTGACCTGTACAAGAATGGAGATGTCAGCAACCTGATCTTCCCCACTGACCAGCCAATGGCATGGCATCAGTACCTACTACCTCTCTGTAAAGAAAGAGGGCATTTGTAATGGCTTGAAGCTCAATACCAAAGAGGCAGAAGACCCAGAAACTGTCATGATGACAGTCAACATGTATAAGAATTGAACTGTCTTAATGCAGTTTGAGCTGGACTTTCTCCTTGTAAAGGAAAGGCCCGACAGGAGAAGTCTTCCCCCACCGACAACACCCACACACTGAGCTGTCCCATCTTTGACCAGCCCCTGGAAGAGTACAAGCACCCCAGACCAGACCCACAACCCCCAGCTGAACTGCATCATCACTGAGATGAAGGTGAAATTCACAGAGCTGGAGAGACAGCTTGTGCAGTTAGGGAGCTGAACAGCAAACAGCTGATCAGGACTACTGCGGCTACTGGTGCTTCGCCCTCGGGCTCAGGTGGCTCCACGTCTGGAGTAGCTGGTCCTACACCTGCGGCTGATGGCGTCCCTGCGGCTTCCCGCTCCAACGGCCCCGCGGTCCCCGGTGCCTCGGCAGCTGCTGGTGCGCCGTCTCCCCGCTCCAGCTGCCCTGCCTCTGGGATCATTGCGGCTGGCTCCACACTGACAGCTGCCAGTGTCCCCGCTGCTCGCCGCCTGCCCATGGGTGACGTGGAGCCCTCCTCCCCACCAGCACCCGCCGGTGCCCAGAGTGGCTCTGCTGCGGTCCCGGATCGCCAGCTCTCCTTCAGGACAACTACCTCTGCTTCATGTTGCAAATTCCTGAAGGAAGCCATCCTCAGACGCTCCGGAGGCCTCCTCCACCCCACGCTGCCGGCAGACTCTTCTCCTCCTGGGGCCGAAACGGCTGATCCACCGCAACACCTGTCCGGCCGCGCACGGTCACCGATCCCATGGCCAGCGCACAGCCCAGACGCTGGTTCGCCACCATCCAACCTGGCAAAAACCCTTACTCGACCGCTCTTCCCTCCAACCACCCTGATCATCGGAGACTCCATCACAAGGAATATCCGCTTCTTCAGTGCCACCACCTGTTGTTTCCCCGGAGCCACAGTCCCGGGAATCCTGGGAAAACTCCCTGGGCTGCTGCAGTCACTCCCATCCTCCATTACCCGCATCGTGGTGCACATAGGGACCAATGACCTGGCTCAGGGTGCCTCTGAGCTGACCAAAAGTGCTTTCACCTCCCTCCTGGACCTCCTACACACTTGTGGAAAGTCCGTTTTTATCTCCGGTCACATTCCCACACTTGGTCACTTGGACGCGTGCTTCTCCAGACTGCTCCTGCTGAATACCTGGCTCATGCCTGCCTGCTACGCTCGAGGCTTCAAGTACGTGGACAATTTTAATCTTTTCTGGAACTGTCCCTCTTTCTTCAAATACGATGGCATTCTCCTTACCACCCTGGGAAGCCGCATGCTGGCAGTCAATATTTAGCATGCTGTACATCATGTGCCACATGCATGACTATTTACATCACACGCCCCCTCCACTGACACTCTTCCTCTCCCCGTGCAAACAGCACAGCCCCACTCACCAGCGCCCCCGTCCGACCATATCTATCATTAACCTTCCCACCTGAGACATTCCCTCCATCCATTCCTTCCATCATAAAGCTCAGACCACCCCGCCCTTACTGCACTAAGACTGTGAAAAACAAAAACTCATGCCCCATCTTCTGCATTCCTGCCACCCCCTGTGCTGCTCAAACCCAACAACATCTGAAACTGGCTCTACTCAACACCCGCTCACTGACCAACAAAAGTGCCATCCTACATGAATTCATCACTGACAACAAACTGGACTTCCTCTGCCTCACCGAAACCTGGATTACTTCTCCTTAAACCAGACCACACCCACTGACTACACCTACACCGACAAACCCCGCCCAAACGGACGGGTGGTGGCATTGCTGCCATGTACAGGAAACACTTACTCCCCCTTGGTCCCCCCCCTTCTATCATTCGTCGTCATGGTCTCCATTTCCACTGCTACGCTGACAACATCCAAATCTGCATCTCCACAAAATCCATCACCCCGGCCACACGCCCAACTGTCTGACTGAACTCCAATCATGGCTGCAAACCAACCTCCTCAAACTGAACTGTGACAAATCTGAAATAATACTCATTGGCCCAAAATCCCTCTCTACATCAACACAAAACTTCACCCTCAGCATCGACAACACCACCCTCTCTCCCTCCCCATTCATCTGCAACCTTGGTATCATCTTCGACAATAACCTCTCATTTGAACATCACATCAACCGCCTCACCCAAACTGCCTTCTTTCACCTCAGAAATATTGCCCGTCTCCGTCCATTACTCTCCTTCTCTGCCGCTGAAACTCTCATCCATGCTTTCATCACCTCAAGACTCGACTACTGCAACATCATCCTCTACAGCTCATCATCCAAAGTCCTCAACAAACTCCAGTACATCCAGAACTCTGCTGCCCGCCTCCTCACCCACACCCGCTCCCGTGAACATATAACCCTTGTCCTGCAAAACCTACACTGGCTCCCTGTCCTGTACAGAATCAACTTCAAGATCCTCCTCCTCACCCTACCTCACGGACATGCTCCACCACCACACTCCCTCCCGCAACCTTCGATCATCCGACAAAAACCTCCTCTCGCCTCCACACAGGACCAAGCACTGAACCTGGGGCAACAGAGCCTTCTCAATAGCCGCCCCCTCCCTCTGGAACACCCTCCCTATACACATCCGTGACTGTTCAAATCCATCCACCTTCAAATCACTCCTTAAAACCCACCTTTTCAAATCCGCTTTTAACCTTTAAACATTAGCTTTTCGTTCTCTGTTTCTCATGTACCCCCCTTTTTTTCTTTTTTTCTATGTTTTGCTCTATGCTTTTGCACCTTGTTGTTGTTTATCGTCTTTGTCTTCTGTTTATCTCTTCGAACTTATATGTACAGTACAGGCCAAAAGTTTGGACACACCTTCTCATTCAATGCGTTTTCTTTATTTTCATTACTATTTACATTGTAGATTCTCACTGAAGGCATCAAAACTATGAATGAACACATGTGGAGTTATGTACTTAACAAAAAAAGGTGAAATAACTGAAAACATGTTTTATATTCTAGTTTCTTCAAAATAGCCACCCTTTGCTCTGATTACTGCTTTGCACACTCTTGGCATTCTCTCGATGAGCTTCAAGAGGTAGTCACCTGAAATGGTTTTCCAACAGTCTTGAAAGAGTTCCCAGAGGTGTTTAGCACTTGTTGTCCCCTTTGCCTTCACTCTGCGGTCCAGCTCACCCCAAACCATCTCGATTGGGTTCAGGTCCGGTGACTGTGGAGGCCAGGTCATCTGCCGCAGCACTCCATCACTCTCCTTCTTGGTCAAATAGCCTGGAGGTGTGTTTGGGGTCATTGTCCTGTTGAAAAATAAATGATCGTCCAACTAAACGCAAACCGGATGGGATGGCATGTCGCTGCAGGATGCTGTGGTAGCCATGCTGGTTCAGTGTGCCTTCAATTTTGAATAAATCCCCAACAGTGTCACCAGCAAAACACCCCCACACCATCACACCTCCTCCTCCATGCTTCACAGTGGGAACCAGGCATGTGGAATCCATCCGTTCACCTTTTCTGCGTCTCACAAAGACACGGCGGTTGGAACCAAAGATCTCAAATTTGGACTCATCAGACCAAAGCACAGATTTCCACTGGTCTAATGTCCATTCCTTGTGTTTCTTGGCCCAAACAAATCTCTTCTGCTTGTTGCCTCTCCTTAGCAGTGGTTTCCTAGCAGCTATTTGACCATGAAGGCCTGATTGGCACAGTCTCCTCTTAACAGTTGTTCTAGAGATGGGTCTGCTGCTAGAACTCTGTGTGGCATTCATCTGGTCTCTGATCTGAGCTGCTGTTAACTTGCGGTTTCTGAGGCTGGTGACTCGGATGAACTTATCCTCAGAAGCAGAGGTGACTCTTGGTCTTCCTTTCCTGGGTCGGTCCTCATGTGTGCCAGTTTCGTTGTAGCGCTTGATGGTTTTTGCGACTCCACTTGGGGACATATTTAAAGTTTTTGCAATTTTCCGGACTGACTGACCTTCATTTCTTAAAGTAATGATGGCCACTCGTTTTTCTTTAGTTAGCTGATTGGTTCTTGCCATAATATGAATTTTAACAGTTGTCCAATAGGGCTGTCGGCTGTGTATTAACCTGACTTCTGCACAAAACAACTGATGGTCCCAACCCCATTGATAAAGCAAGAAATTCCACTAATTAACCCTGATAAGGCACACCTGTGAAGTGGAAACCATTTCAGGTGACTACCTCTTGAAGCTCATGGAGAGAATGCCAAAAGTGTGCAAAGCAGTAATCAGAGCAAAGGGTGGCTATTTTGAAGAAACTAGAATATAAAACATGTTTTCAGTTATTTCACCTTTTTTTGTTAAGTACATAACTCCACATGTGTTCATTCATAGTTTTGATGCCTTCAGTGAGAATCTACAATGTAAATAGTCATGAAAATAAAGAAAACGCATTGAATGAGAAGGTGTGTCCAAACTTTTGGCCTGTACTGTATGTACTTCTTTTCTTTGTTTAAATGTAAAGCGTCTTTGAGAGCTGCAAAAGTAAAATGTATTATTATTATTCATTATTATTAAGATGAGATGAGACCATCAGACCATCACCTTGACAACTCCTTATGGGTTGTCTTCCTCATCTTCCCCACCACCACACCCCACAAAGACCCCACCAGGGCAGCTACATTATAACTCCCATCAAGCAAGACCAGAACCACTTCTGCCGACAAGAGCCCCACCCCAGCCACAGCAACAGAGGTCACACCCTGACCCACAGGGTTACGCTCAGGCAGTGAGAAGAGCAGCAAGCCTGCCCCCCACCAGCACCCCTGTACCTTAACCACACAACAAACTGAGAGACATCCAGCAGATGCTTAGCCTGCTCTGCTGTCACCTGGGGTCCATTTCAGAAAGCAGGTTCAGTGAAAACTCTGAGTCTGTTAACCC
This sequence comes from Epinephelus lanceolatus, assembly GCF_041903045.1. NCBI lineage: Eukaryota > Metazoa > Chordata > Actinopteri > Perciformes > Serranidae > Epinephelus > Epinephelus lanceolatus. The sequence goes on from NC_135734.1 coordinate 1,476,184, forward strand.
TGAAATGAGGGAAACTCTGGGTTTTCCGTTTCAGAAAGGGAGGTAACTTAAACCAGAGAAAGCGGAGTAACTCCAGCCCATTTCAGAAAGAGAGGTAACTGAAGCTCGGTGTCAGTTACTACGGCAACTGACTCTGTGAACCTAACCTGGTCAGGAGCAGGTTTTTTTCAATGACCCTCGAGTTTCTAGTTGTCTCCTCCCTCTTACGCCACACACGCAGTGTGATTCATTCATTCATTCTTTTAGTGTCGCGTGGGTTTCGGCGAGTTTGATCATCTGTCCTCAAGTTAAAATTGGATCCTAAAGTGTGTTCTACTTCTAAATCTACTTTTTTCTACCATGGCATGTCTGTTCTTGGAGGACCCTGTGGACGAAGAGGCAGTGTTACTGAGGAGGGAGTTACGCATTTGTCGGGAGATTATTCACAGGCCAAGAATTGACATATTATCATTTCCAGAACATTTTCTTTTTGAACGGTACCGTTTCACATCACAGTCCATCATTTATATCCACACCCTCATCCGTCGTGACATGACCAACGTCACCAACCGTGGAAGTGCACTTTCATCTACCCAGATTTGTTGTGTTGCTCTTCGTTTTTTTGCAAACGGGAGTTTTCTGTATAATATCGGAGATGCAGAAAATATCAATAAAGCCACTGTCTGCAGAGCCGTGAGAAAAGTGTCCCTAGCTCTGAAACGTCTATTAAACTCTTTTGTTGTGTTCCCTGGACATAAACCTGTGAGGGTCATCAAGGACGAGTTCCACAGGATTGCAGGTGAATGATGTAGAAATCAGTTAAAATTTATGATTATAAATCATCTTCAGTTAATGATATGGTGCTGCAACCTCAGACTGGGATTAGTAATTTTAATTTCTTTTAGGATTTCCCGGTGTGATAGGGTGCATTGATGGAACCCACATTCCCATCATTGCTCCTTCACAAAATGAAGGAGACTATGTGAATAGGAAGTCCATTCACAGCATTAATGTCCAGGTAGATTGACTGTCTCAAAATGTCAGACTGCATCACACTGCAAAAACTCAAAATCATACCAAGAATATTTGTCTTATTTCTAGTCAAAACAAATCACACCTAAAAGTAACTTGTTTTTAGACAATTTTCACTTGTTTTAAGCACATTTTCACTTGAAAAATAATTAGAAAAATCTTTCAGTGAGCAAGTTTGTTATTTCTACTTATTTCAATTGAAAATGTGCTTGAAACAAGTTACTTTTTAGGTGATGTGTCTTAAGTGTAAACACATTTGATTTGCTTAGAAATGAGAAATGTAGACTAACAACTAACATCTGTTATTCTCTGCACTGTCAAGATCATATGTGATGCAGCCCACATTATCACTAATGTGGAGGCCAAGTGGCCTGGGTCGGTACATGACTTACGGATGTATCGTGAGTCTAATATCAGCAACATACTGGAACATGGTAAGGAGCCTAAAGTTTTGCACAATCACTTGTATGAATCCCCCCACAGGCACAATGAACACAAGCAGTTTTCTAGGAACTGGTTTAATGAAGCCATCCAATCTCCATTACACCATGAAAACTGTACACAAATAACACAATTGACACAATTAGATATAATAAAATAAAGTAAATTAGACCAGATAAAACGTAGGCTACACACATGTAGCTAGCAATACAATTTGACCAAATAATAAGAAACAAAAGGTACCTTGTTGGCTGCATGCAATAAAAGAGGGAATTGTCCATGAAGCAGGAGGTGATTGTCCTTAATGTCGTTTGTTGTCTCTTGTCTTGTCCGACAACTAACTTAAAAACCTTGTAAATAGCCAAATAACCGCAAGGTTATCTGACAGTCCATCAATCATCTCTTCATGTCAGGAAAGAAGAAAGCGGAAGTACGTAACAGGAAAGGAAAGTGAAAGTACGTCTCCAAACAATGCGAGACCAGGCTTGTAGACCATGTACATAGGAATAATCAAATTAATCAAATCATGTGTCACTCAATAAAACTACTATGAAAATACAATCATGTCTCCAATTATTAATATGAAATGTAAACATATAAATATGTAAATGTAAATAACTATGAATTAACTGTTTATATGAACCAATCATGGAATCAATTATGCATTAATGAAATATATCAATGAACTGTATGCACCATCATGGATACATTTACAACTTGTCTCCCTCCTTTAATGCACTCAAACATATCCACTATACATTACAGGAGCATTTGATGGCTGTCTGCTGGGTGACAGGGGTTACCCATGTCAGGTAACTCTGATGACCCCTTACCCTGACCCTGACCCAGGCCCTCAACAGAACTTCAACCTGGCCCATTGCAGAATGAGAGCCAGGGTGGAGATGACCATAGGCCTGCTGAAAGCCCGTTTCCAGTGCCTATGTCACCTCAGGGTAACACCTGAGAGGGCCTGTGACATTATTGTGGCATGTGTTATTCTCCATAATATTGCCACAATTAGAGGAGAGCAACACCCTGACCTACAAATGGAAGAGCATGATGATGACCCCATCCACCCTGCAGACATCCAGGATGGAAGAGCAGTCAGAGACATCATATGCCACAATCACTTCACTGTTTAAAATCACAATCACCACCACCCAGAGCAGTCAAATAAACAGAAAGACAAAAAATTATTTTTTTTTATTTGGTCTTCTTTATTTCCTACAAATAAAAAAAAGCAACAATTAGTTTCTTACTTTTTTTTTTTTTTTACATCATTACAATCATTAACACAATTCACCTGTGACCATGCACCCACCTCTAACTTGTGTTTCAATAACTCAATTTCCAGATCCGTTTTAGTTATCTGGTGGTCCAGCAGCACCATTTCCTTCTCTGTTTTCTGCACTGTTTTGAGTAAATGCACTCTGTAGATGCCTTTCAGTGGTAGCTGGGAATACATAAGGATGACATTATACAGTTGCACATGAATTCCACTGAATTAACCTCTGGCATTTACTGGATATCTTACTGTGTTAATCTGTGCTGTGGAGGTTGAGGGACCCTCCTCCTGCTGCCCAGCCATATTCTGTTAAAAAGGATAGGAATCTGTTAATACTTCAGTGTAGGCTAAATGTCACCATAATCCACACAAGAATGTAAAGACGTGAATGGGGAGGAAACTATCAGTACCAACATCAAGATTTTACCTCTGTAGGCCTCTCAGGCTCCCTCTCAGACACTGCAGAGACGGCAGCAGACATTGTGGTCCCATCATCTTCATCATCCTGTGAAGATGAGTGTTGTGTTTCAGTAGGCTATACTTTAAATATGGCATAATCTCTGGAGTATTGGCTACTTACAGTTGAAGTGGCACAAGGATCCATTAGACCGAGTACACCTTCAGAATCTGTTGGGACAAAAGAAAAACCCATGAAAGGGAAATGAACATTGAACTATAGGCCCAAAAGAAGTTGGAGGCCTAGGCCTATTACATCTTATCAAGGCTGGTGGCTCCTGTGTGACTGTGTCCAAAGATGAGGTCCCTCCAGGGATTCCCTCTGCGACTGACCTCCCAATAGTCTGACTCAAGGCCAGCTCCTCTGCTTCTGTAAGACGTGGTGGTGGTCCTCTGCCAGTTTTGCAGGCGTCTGCCCTCATTCTGTTGGCTGAGTAGAAGTCAGATGTTGTTTTTACTAGGCCTAATTTAACAGGATACAGGTGAGGACATTTATGTGTGTGAAAACAGCATTATGTTGGGGATAATGCACACTGAAACAGCTGCTGAATGATATTTACTGGTAAACATGATTAAAAAGAGGCACCTGCACTATTATGCTGAAGTCTTTGAACGATGTTTTTATATTTCATCTTGAGCTGCTTCCACATTCTTTTTATGCCGGTGGGATTGCATCTAAATGAACTAAATTTTAGCTTTAACACCATTTCACCTGTTTGCATCTGTAGCCTAATATAATTGTGATTGCATAAATGTATAAAATAAATTTAAACTTATGCATTGACTCAAGCAGTAATTTTCTCCCACACCGACTCCCGTTCCTTCGCTGCTGCAGCCGTGTTATTCTTCTTCCTGAAAACAGCTTCAAATTCGCTGTATGAGTGCATTAAAATATCCAACTCCAGACAAGTAAAAAATGCAGACCTTTTCTTGTCACTTGTTGCCATGGTGAATCGTGGTATCGGGGCTCCATTGATCACGGCTTTTTAAAGTCGTGGTGCACGAGCTTAACTCAGAGTGAACAAACTCTGTGTTGATTGAACCGATTAAAATCACCTGTTCTGAAACCCGTAACCCAGAGTTTCCCATCTCAGAGTTACTCAACTCAGAGGTCAGGGTTAGGCTCAGAGTTTGTTGAACCTCCTTTCTGAAACGGACCCCTAATAGGTCAGGCAATGCACTACACAACTCATAGGTTCTCTTTGTTTTGCTTTCATACAGTAAATATGTTGCGTTGTCAAAAAATAAAATAAAGTAAATCATCTCATATTAATGTATTGGAATCTCATATATTTAATTAGCTTCTTTGACAATAAGATATTTTTGAGTTAATCTGATATTAATACTGAATGTACCTTTTAGAGCTCCATACTTAATGACATCAACATCATTTGTTATTTTACGTTGGAATGTTCAGGGTCTGAGGTCTTCTGCTTTTGCCCTTAAAAGCAGGACCGCAGACTTCACCAAAGAGTTAGGAGATGCAGATGTGTTTGTTTCACAAGAGAGTAAAGGAGACAGTTTCACTGGTTGTCCCTTAGGCTACAATGAGATAGTGTTCCCATTCACCAAAACTTTGACAAAACTGTCAACAAAATTGGGAACAAACTACTGCAGCTATGTCGAACATTGGGCCTGTACATTGTTGACCGTCGGCTTCGAGGGGACTCCTTTGGTCACGATACACACAGCTCTCCTCTTGGCACAGTAGATTATGGCATAACAGACCTAGACCCTTCTGTCTGAGAGCATTCACAGTCAGCCCACTAACACACTTATCCAAACATAGTAAAATTACATACTACATCAGGAAGACAACAGACCTTCAAGCAGCAGAACCCAGAAAACTTAACTATACAAAACAACCCTATAGATGTGTTGGGATTCACAGGACCACAGATGTTTTGTCATTTGGTAAAATCTACACTGGACATTTAAAGGCTTTTTCCTCTGCATGCTCTTTGTCTTTCAAACAAAGAGAGCTATGTGACACCCATCACCTCAGGAGGTCTCACCTCACACCTCAGTGAGACACAAGTTGCACAACTTGATTGGACAGGACTTTTACAGTGACATGTGACTCTGTGATGTCACAGGCCTCTAGAAGATTTGCTCTCTCCAAGGCTTCCCTCTCTCTTGCTCCAACCGTGGAGCAGTGCACACCTTTTTCCGGCTGGGCCTGGAACAGCAGAGGCCCAGACCCTTGCTCCATAACCCCAAACCACTAAAGGGAGGGCAATTGATCAAAGACTCTCTTGCAAACACAAGGTTTACAACTAGCTTTCCAGCAACAAGGAACTAAGTGAGTTAGCACCCAGCGTCTAACTCTGCAAGGACCCCGAGCGACTGGCTTCCTCGGATCAGAACCTTTGGCAAGGCAAGGCAAGGCAATTTTATTTATATAGCACCATTCATACACAAGGCAATTCAATGTGCTTTACAAGAGAAATACATTAAAATAAAACATTAAAGGAACAATAGATCATTAAAAACAAAAGCTAAAAGCAAGACAATAAATAGTTAAAAACAGTGCAGAAAATGCATTTAAAAAGCAAACATAAAGCAAAAGCAACAGCAGACAAATATAAAAACAATAGCTACAGATTATCCTAACAATAAATTACATATCTAGTTCACTGGTAAGCTGTAGTAAATAGTAATGTTTTAAGCCCTGATTTAAATGAGTTGACAGTTTCAGCCGACCTCAGACATTCTGGAAGTTTGTTCCACAGGCGGGGAGCATAGAAACTAAAGGCTGCTTCACCTTGTTTGGTTTTGATCCTGGGAACACTGAGTAAACCTGTTCCAGATGATCTGAGGGGTCTGGATGCTTCATAACGTACAAGCATATCAGATATGTATTTAGGCCCAAGACCATTTAATGCTTTATAGACAAGTAACAAGATTTTAAAGTCTATCCTTTGACACACAGGAAGTCAGTGCAGTGACTTAAGCACTGGTGTAATGTGCTCCACTCTCTTGGTGTTGGTGAGGACTCTGGCAGCAGCGTTCTGGACGAGCTGCAGTTGTCTGATTGATTTTTTACTCAGGCCTGTGAAGACACCTTTGGAACAAAGAACACAACAAACACTACAGCTGGAATCACCTTCTCAGCCTTCTTCTGCCGGCTAACAAAGCAGTACACCACCAAGTGACTCTTTCTCCCACCCACTCAAGGATCGGTAACGTAACAACTGGGCATAGCTTATCACAGCTTTATAGGCTAAGCAAGATTGTTTAACTTGTTGTATGTGATTTGATGCGGTTTACTGAGTTATTGTTGTGATACATGAGGTGCATGGAGTGCTGCTGGGTGTAGAAAAAGTGTGCTTCTGGTGCTCTTCGGTGTGGGGATCAAAAAAGTGATAGGAGGAAAATTCAAAAAACCGAGGCACTCAGGGAGTAGAAAAATAGAAAGCCTTTATTAAGTTATGGCTTTGTTCTGATTAAAAATGTCGACATGTTTCGGCTGTGTGGGCCTTCATCAAGACAAATAAAGAGACTCTCCTTCAGACAACCTCTTAACACTAGTAAACAGTCACATGATCAGCGTGGCCAGGTGGAATCTCTTCACCTGATTGGGGTGAGCAAACAGATCAATTAGGAGCAACAGAGAGAACACATATCATACCATCAAAACATCACAAGCAGGAGAGAAATATACAATAATAACAAAAATAACAACAATAATACAAAATACCAAAGATTCTCAAAGATGGAAACATCTCTAAAGTTCTATTTTTTTAAGTTTTTCAATTTTTTAAGTGTTTCAGTTTTAAAGTAATATCTTCAAAGTGTATAAGGCATAAAAACACTGCCAGGCAGAAGAAAAAATAAAAAATAAAAAATAAATAAATAAATAAAGTAAATAATTCATTGTTTTAATTTATATAAGTAAAATTTTTAAGATAGAAGATCTAACAATTATTTCTCAAGACTATGACTATGTTCTCAAAAACATCTTCGAACCTTTTCTAAATGACCTTAGAATGCAAATGATTTATTTAGTTGGAAAAAAAAAAGGAATAAAGAAAAAAGACAACCCTCAAAAAATATATAATACCAAAAACAAAGAAAACAATATGCCTTATAATACAGGGAGCCCAAACACTTTACAAAAAGGGAGAAAAGTCCAGTTCTCCATTTAAACCTGGATATTGGGTCGCTTTCAATGTATATATCCAAAAAGAAAGTTATTGTTGTGATAGTTTGCAGTAAGGTCACTGATTAGTTGGCTTCGCCAAAGCTAAGTGTTTAGTTTGCTAATACTGTTCACCAACAGATTCTTGCACACAACTAAACAATCTCTGCACTAATACAGACCATTTGCAACACAAATCACATTCACATAGACTCATTAACAAATAGGCTTCCAACAGAGCTACACCCAAACAGGCATCTCAAAGTTCCCGCTTCTTTTCCTTTGTCTTTGTCCTGACCACACGGTCAGACAAACACCTCCCCCTACCTGAAGCCAGCCTTGATTCGGCCATTTTAGTAGTTCTCTGTTGTCAGCCATTTTGTTTTGTAGGCCAAACGGCTCTTTGATCACCACACCCGCCTTTGTCTTTTTTTCTCTTCTTTCTCTTCTTTCTCTCTCTCTCTCTCTCTCTCTCTCTCTCACACACTCACACACACACACACACACACACACACACACATATACACACCAAGCTTGTATATAGTTAGTCTGAATTTGTTTGTTATGGTTTGCTTTGCTAGTTTGTGAATAAATATAATTATTTGTAATCATACCTGCTGTCTGTTTAATGTTGCATAAGAGTGAATGAATAGTCAACCTCTGCTGCGTCAAGAACTCCGAAATCCTTCAGGCGTTACTGTTAATTTTGGTTGTTGTCATTAATTTAATTATTAATCAAACTCCAAATTAATAGTTTAGCCTATTTTATGAGACTGATATCTTTAACTGGCTATCATTTTTCCCTTTACGGGAATGGTGCCCCACGAGGTGATTTAATGTTAATTAAGTCACATTATTTAACATAATTATTAATTATTATTAATAATTATTAATTATTTCTGATAGCCAATTAAATCCCTACATATTTGGTGCCTCCGTGTGAAGCCCGAATTTATGTTCCCAACATTTTGGTGCCTCCATGTGAAGCCCGAATTTATGTTCCCAACAGATGGACAAACAGCGACTACCAGAAAGCAGTCAGACATTAGATAATTCAATCACAATTAGACCTTTTTTTTCAGCCTCATACCACCACAGTAACAGTGGCCTGGATCAGGCTGTACAGGACATTTAGTATATATTTGACAAGGTATCAGATTTATCCAATCTGTAAAAGTCTCAGCATCACAGGTGAAAAAGTCAACCAATGAAAAGTGGTTTGACTCAGACTGCAGATATCTGAGAAAAATACTCAGAAGCTTATCAAATCAAAAACACAGACAACCTGACAATCATGAGCTTCGCCTCCAGTATTGGGAAACACTAAAATTATACTGAGGAACACTCACATCTGCAAAGTAACAATATACACAGTACCAACTTGATTTAATTGTAGAATCCATCGACTCAAATATTTTTAAAATTAATATAAAATTACAAATTCTCCAATCAGTCGTTGAAGACAATCAAAATCCTTCAGACTATCAACTCACTAAGGAGGCGCTACAGATCATATCTACACTCGATACTCTCTACACCCTCATTAACAAACATGTCAACAAAAAAACAAAATCTTCTCATTTCGAAAAAAGCATTTGACTCAGTTTTGCACAACAGACGATCCCTGAAATTAAGTGAAAAGGGTGTAGGGGGGAAACCTATGATATAATTAAAACCCACATATACTTTTAATAAATAAGCTGTGAAAATTGGCAATATGGAAACAGATTTCTTTCCCCCAAAGTAGAGGGATAAAAAAGGGCTACAGTCTTAGCTCCACCCTGTAACATTTATATTGCCATTTTTATTGTCTGACACAAAAATTTAAAGCCTACTTTTTGCAGATGATCTAATATTGTTAGCTCCATCCAAGTAAGCATTACAACAGCAACTGGATCATCTGCAAAGCTTCTGTCAGACCTGGGCCCTGACGGTTAATCTGGAAAAAATAGAATTTTGGTCTTCCAGAAACGACCCAGTATAAGGGTAGACTGTATCGGCGCTTCATCTTACCTTACTTTTAGTCTAGTGGCACTGATCGGGTGTGGTTTGTGTGTGCAGTGGTGATGTCTCTCTGTGTGTGGGTGGAGGAACTTTACTTGCTGTGAGCCAATGGCTGTGGAGCAGTTACTGATTGAGGACAGGTGTGATTCAGATGCTTCACTCCAAGGGGTATTTAAGCTGCAGGCTGCAAACACTGCTCTCTCTCTCTGATTCTCTGTGTACTTCTAATCCGCAGGTATGTGCATGTTTAAGTGAAAGGGCTTTTACCATTGTGTTACATGTGAAATTAACTAGGTGAATGCTCTCTCTCATTCTCTGTGTGCTTCTAATCTGCAGGCCAAGGTCCCTTCGACAGCCTTAAGGCCAAGTTGCACCTCCAGAAAGGCCTAAGAGTGATGCCAGCCTAGTGTATGGCAGCAGTCTGAAGTCAGCCATCAAGTGACATGTGACAATGAAGGACAGCTATAGAAGCAACCAACGTGCGGCAAAGTGGACCTTGGCCTGCTCTCCTCCTCCCCCTCTGTGAGTAAAGAACTGACCATTCCCCCCTCCCCAGCATTAGATAAACTCTGATTTTAATATGTGTGTAAATAATATAATTGTGTTTAAACCCTTTTTAGCTTTGTGTTGTCTTTTGTCCTTACATTACTGGGTGTCAAATCGTGAATCTGCAGACCCACTGCAAGTATGGTAGTAGGGGTTTTATACCAGTGCACATACAGTACAGGCCAAAAGTTTGGACACACCTTCTCATTCAATGCGTTTTCTTTATTTTCATGACTATTTACATTGTAGATTCTCACTGAAGGCATCAAAACTATGAATGAACACATGTGGAGTTATGTACTTAACAAAAAAAGGTGAAATAACTGAAAACATGTTTTATATTCTAGTTTCTTCAAAATAGCCACCCTTTGCTCTGATTACTGCTTTGCACACTCTTGGCATTCTCTCGATGAGCGTCAAGAGGTAGTCACCAGCCACCAGTTCCCGGAGGTGTTTAGCACTTGTTGGCCCCTTTGCCTTCACTCTGCGGTCCAGCTCACCCCAAACCATCTCGATTGGGTTCAGGTCCGGTGACTGTGGAGGCCAGGTCATCTGCCGCAGCACTCCATCACTCTCCTTCTTGGTCAAATAGCCCTTACACAGCCTGGAGGTGTGTTTGGGGTCATTGTCCTGTTGAAAAATAAATGATCGTCCAACTAAACGCAAACCGGATGGGATGGCATGTCGCTGCAGGATGCTGTGGTAGCCATGCTGGTTCAGTGTGCCTTCAATTTTGAATAAATCCCCAACAGTGTCACCAGCAAAACACCCCCACACCATCACACCTCCTCCTCCATGCTTCACAGTGGGAACCAGGCATGTGGAATCCATCCGTTCACCTTTTCTGCGTCTCACAAAGACACGGCGGTTGGAACCAAAGATCTCAAATTTGGACTCATCAGACCAAAGCACAGATTTCCACTGGTCTAATGTCCATTCCTTGTGTTTCTTGGCCCAAACAAATCTCTTCTGCTTGTTGCCTCTCCTTAGCAGTGGTTTCCTAGCAGCTATTTGACCATGAAGGCCTGATTGGCGCAGTCTCCTCTTAACAGTTGTTCTAGAGATGGGTCTGCTGCTAGAACTCTGTGTGGCATTCATCTGGTCTCTGATCTGAGCTGCTGTTAACTTGCGATTTCTGAGGCTGGTGACTCGGATGAACTTATCCTCAGAAGCAGAGGTGACTCTTGGTCTTCCTTTCCTGGGTCGGTCCTCATGTGTGCCAGTTTCGTTGTAGCGCTTGATGGTTTTTGCGACTCCACTTGGGGACATATTTAAAGTTTTTGCAATTTTCCGGACTGACTGACCTTCATTTCTTAAAGTAATGATGGCCACTCGTTTTTCTTTAGTTAGCTGATTGGTTCTTGCCATAATATGAATTTTAACAGTTGTCCAATAGGGCTGTCGGCTGTGTATTAACCTGACTTCTGCACAACACAACTGATGGTCCCAACCCCATTGATAAAGCAAGAAATTCCACTAATTAACCCTGATAAGGCACACCTGTGAAGTGGAAACCATTTCAGGTGACTACCTCTTGAAGCTCATGGAGAGAATGCCAAAAGTGTGCAAAGCAGTAATCAGAGCAAAGGGTGGCTATTTTGAAGAAACTAGAATATAAAACATGTTTTCAGTTATTTCACCTTTTTTTGTTAAGTACATAACTCCACATGTGTTCATTCATAGTTTTGATGCCTTCAGTGAGAATCTACAATGTAAATAGTCATGAAAATAAAGAAAACGCATTGAATGAGAAGGTGTGTCCAAACTTTTGGCCTGTACTGTATGTACTTCTTTTCTTTGTTTAAATGTAAAGCGTCTTTGAGAGCTGCAAAAGTAAAATGTATTATTATTATTCATTATTATTAAGATGAGATGAGACCATCAGACCATCACCTTGACAACTCCTTATGGGTTGTCTTCCTCATCTTCCCCACCACCACACCCCACAAAGACCCCACCAGGGCAGCTACATTATAACTCCCATCAAGCAAGACCAGAACCACTTCTGCCGACAAGAGCCCCACCCCAGCCACAGCAACAGAGGTCACACCCTGACCCACAGGGTTACGCTCAGGCAGTGAGAAGAGCAGCAAGCCTGCCCCCCACCAGCACCCCTGTACCTTAACCACACAACAAACTGAGAGACATCCAGCAGATGCTTAGCCTGCTCTGCTGTCACCTGGGGTCCATTTCAGAAAGCAGGTTCAGTGAAAACTCTGAGTCTGTTAACCCTGAAATGAGGGAAACTCTGGGTTTTCCGTTTCAGAAAGGGAGGTAACTTAAACCAGAGAAAGCGGAGTAACTCCAGCCCATTTCAGAAAGAGAGGTAACTGAAGCTCGGTGTCAGTTACTACGGCAACTGACTCTGTGAACCTAACCTGGTCAGGAGCAGGTTTTCTTCAATGACCCTCGAGTTTCTAGTTGTCTCCTCCCTCTTACGCCACACACGCAGTGTGATTCATTCATTCATTCTTTTAGTGTCGCGTGGGTTTCGGCGAGTTTGATCATCTGTCCTCAAGTTAAAATTGGATCCTAAAGTGTGTTCTACTTCTAAATCTACTTTTTTCTACCATGGCATGTCTGTTCTTGGAGGACCCTGTGGACGAAGAGGCAGTGTTACTGAGGAGGGAGTTACGCATTTGTCGGGAGATTATTCACAGGCCAAGAACTGACATATTATCATTTCCAGAACATTTTCTTTTTGAACGGTACCGTTTCACATCACAGTCCATCATTTATATCCACACCCTCATCCGTCGTGACATGACCAACGTCACCAACCGTGGAAGTGCACTTTCATCTACCCAGATTTGTTGTGTTGCTCTTCGTTTTTTTGCAAACGGGAGTTTTCTGTATAATATCGGAGATGCAGAAAATATCAATAAAGCCACTGTCTGCAGAGCCGTGAGAAAAGTGTCCCTAGCTCTGAAACGTCTATTAAACTCTTTTGTTGTGTTCCCTGGACATAAACCTGTGAGGGTCATCAAGGACGAGTTCCACAGGATTGCAGGTGAATGATGTAGAAATCAGTTAAAATTTATGATTATAAATCATCTTCAGTTAATGATATGGTGCTGCAACCTCAGACTGGGATTAGTAATTTTAATTTCTTTTAGGATTTCCCGGTGTGATAGGGTGCATTGATGGAACCCACATTCCCATCATTGCTCCTTCACAAAATGAAGGAGACTATGTGAATAGGAAGTCCATTCACAGCATTAATGTCCAGGTAGATTGACTGTCTCAAAATGTCAGACTGCATCACACTGCAAAAACTCAAAATCATACCAAGAATATTTGTCTTATTTCTAGTCAAAACAAATCACACCTAAAAGTAACTTGTTTTTAGACAATTTTCACTTGTTTTAAGCACATTTTCACTTGAAAAATAATTAGAAAAATCTTTCAGTGAGCAAGTTTGTTATTTCTACTTATTTCAATTGAAAATGTGCTTGAAACAAGTTACTTTTTAGGTGATGTGTCTTAAGTGTAAACACATTTGATTTGCTTAGAAATGAGAAATGTAGACTAACAACTAACATCTGTTATTCTCTGCACTGTCAAGATCATATGTGATGCAGCCCACATTATCACTAATGTGGAGGCCAAGTGGCCTCGGTCGGTACATGACTTACGGATGTATCGTGAGTCTAATATCAGCAACATACTGGAACATGGTAAGGAGCCTAAAGTTTTGCACAATCACTTGTATGAATCCCCCCACAGGCACAATGAACACAAGCAGTTTTCTAGGAACTGGTTTAATGAAGCCATCCAATCTCCATTACACCATGAAAACTGTACACAAATAACACAATTGACACAATTAGATATAATAAAATAAAGTAAATTAGACCAGATAAAACGTAGGCTACACACATGTAGCTAGCAATACAATTTGACCAAATAATAAGAAACAAAAGGTACCTTGTTGGCTGCATGCAATAAAAGAGGGAATTGTCCATGAAGCAGGAGGTGATTGTCCTTAATGTCGTTTGTTGTCTCTTGTCTTGTCCGACAACTAACTTAAAAACCTTGTAAATAGCCAAATAACCGCAAGGTTATCTGACAGTCCATCAATCATCTCTTCATGTCAGGAAAGAAGAAAGCGGAAGTACGTAACAGGAAAGGAAAGTGAAAGTACGTCTCCAAACAATGCGAGACCAGGCTTGTAGACCATGTACATAGGAATAATCAAATTAATCAAATCATGTGTCACTCAATAAAACTACTATGAAAATACAATCATGTCTCCAATTATTAATATGAAATGTAAACATATAAATATGTAAATGTAAATAACTATGAATTAACTGTTTATATGAACCAATCATGGAATCAATTATGCATTAATGAAATATATCAATGAACTGTATGCACCATCATGGATACATTTACAACTTGTCTCCCTCCTTTAATGCACTCAAACATATCCACTATACATTACAGGAGCATTTGATGGCTGTCTGCTGGGTGACAGGGGTTACCCATGTCAGGTAACTCTGATGACCCCTTACCCTGACCCTGACCCAGGCCCTCAACAGAACTTCAACCTGGCCCATTGCAGAATGAGAGCCAGGGTGGAGATGACCATAGGCCTGCTGAAAGCCCGTTTCCAGTGCCTATGTCACCTCAGGGTAACACCTGAGAGGGCCTGTGACATTATTGTGGCATGTGTTATTCTCCATAATATTGCCACAATTAGAGGAGAGCAACACCCTGACCTACAAATGGAAGAGCATGATGATGACCCCATCCACCCTGCAGACATCCAGGATGGAAGAGCAGTCAGAGACATCATATGCCACAATCACTTCACTGTTTAAAATCACAATCACCACCACCCAGAGCAGTCAAATAAACAGAAAGACAAAAAATTATTTTTTTTTATTTGGTCTTCTTTATTTCCTACAAATAAAAAAAAGCAACAATTAGTTTCTTACTTTTTTTTTTTTTTACATCATTACAATCATTAACACAATTCACCTGTGACCATGCACCCACCTCTAACTTGTGTTTCAATAACTCAATTTCCAGATCCGTTTTAGTTATCTGGTGGTCCAGCAGCACCATTTCCTTCTCTGTTTTCTGCACTGTTTTGAGTAAATGCACTCTGTAGATGCCTTTCAGTGGTAGCTGGGAATACATAAGGATGACATTATACAGTTGCACATGAATTCCACTGAATTAACCTCTGGCATTTACTGGATATCTTACTGTGTTAATCTGTGCTGTGGAGGTTGAGGGACCCTCCTCCTGCTGCCCAGCCATATTCTGTTAAAAAGGATAGGAATCTGTTAATACTTCAGTGTAGGCTAAATGTCACCATAATCCACACAAGAATGTAAAGACGTGATGGGGAGGAAACTATCAGTACCAACATCAAGATTTTACCTCTGTAGGCCTCTCAGGCTCCCTCTCAGACACTGCAGAGACGGCAGCAGACATTGTGGTCCCATCATCTTCATCATCCTGTGAAGATGAGTGTTGTGTTTCAGTAGGCTATACTTTAAATATGGCATAATCTCTGGAGTATTGGCTACTTACAGTTGAAGTGGCACAAGGATCCATTAGACCGAGTACACCTTCAGAATCTGTTGGGACAAAAGAAAAACCCATGAAAGGGAAATGAACATTGAACTATAGGCCCAAAAGAAGTTGGAGGCCTAGGCCTATTACATCTTATCAAGGCTGGTGGCTCCTGTGTGACTGTGTCCAAAGATGAGGTCCCTCCAGGGATTCCCTCTGCGACTGACCTCCCAATAGTCTGACTCAAGGCCAGCTCCTCTGCTTCTGTAAGACGTGGTGGTGGTCCTCTGCCAGTTTTGCAGGCGTCTGCCCTCATTCTGTTGGCTGAGTAGAAGTCAGATGTTGTTTTTACTAGGCCTAATTTAACAGGATACAGGTGAGGACATTTATGTGTGTGAAAACAGCATTATGTTGGGGATAATGCACACTGAAACAGCTGCTGAATGATATTTACTGGTAAACATGATTAAAAAGAGGCACCTGCACTATTATGCTGAAGTCTTTGAACGATGTTTTTATATTTCATCTTGAGCTGCTTCCACATTCTTTTTATGCCGGTGGGATTGCATCTAAATGAACTAAATTTTAGCTTTAACACCATTTCACCTGTTTGCATCTGTAGCCTAATATAATTGTGATTGCATAAATGTATAAAATAAATTTAAACTTATGCATTGACTCAAGCAGTAATTTTCTCCCACACCGACTCCCGTTCCTTCGCTGCTGCAGCCGTGTTATTCTTCTTCCTGAAAACAGCTTCAAATTCGCTGTATGAGTGCATTAAAATATCCAACTCCAGACAAGTAAAAAATGCAGACCTTTTCTTGTCACTTGTTGCCATGGTGAATCGTGGTATCGGGGCTCCATTGATCACGGCTTTTTAAAGTCGTGGTGCACGAGCTTAACTCAGAGTGAACAAACTCTGTGTTGATTGAACCGATTAAAATCACCTGTTCTGAAACCCGTAACCCAGAGTTTCCCATCTCAGAGTTACTCAACTCAGAGGTCAGGGTTAGGCTCAGAGTTTGTTGAACCTCCTTTCTGAAACGGACCCCTAATAGGTCAGGCAATGCACTACACAACTCATAGGTTCTCTTTGTTTTGCTTTCATACAGTAAATATGTTGCGTTGTCAAAAAATAAAATAAAGTAAATCATCTCATATTAATGTATTGGAATCTCATATATTTAATTAGCTTCTTTGACAATAAGATATTTTTGAGTTAATCTGATATTAATACTGAATGTACCTTTTAGAGCTCCATACTTAATGACATCAACATCATTTGTTATTTTACGTTGGAATGTTCAGGGTCTGAGGTCTTCTGCTTTTGCCCTTAAAAGCAGGACCGCAGACTTCACCAAAGAGTTAGGAGATGCAGATGTGTTTGTTTCACAAGAGAGTAAAGGAGACAGTTTCACTGGTTGTCCCTTAGGCTACAATGAGATAGTGTTCCCATTCACCAAAACTTTGACAAAACTGTCAACAAAATTGGGAACAAACTACTGCAGCTATGTCGAACATTGGGCCTGTACATTGTTGACCGTCGGCTTCGAGGGGACTCCTTTGGTCACGATACACACAGCTCTCCTCTTGGCACAGTAGATTATGGCATAACAGACCTAGACCCTTCTGTCTGAGAGCATTCACAGTCAGCCCACTAACACACTTATCCAAACATAGTAAAATTACATACTACATCAGGAAGACAACAGACCTTCAAGCAGCAGAACCCAGAAAACTTAACTATACAAAACAACCCTATAGATGTGTTGGGATTCACAGGACCACAGATGTTTTGTCATTTGGTAAAATCTACACTGGACATTTAAAGGCTTTTTCCTCTGCATGCTCTTTGTCTTTCAAACAAAGAGAGCTATGTGACACCCATCACCTCAGGAGGTCTCACCTCACACCTCAGTGAGACACAAGTTGCACAACTTGATTGGACAGGACTTTTACAGTGACATGTGACTCTGTGATGTCACAGGCCTCTAGAAGATTTGCTCTCTCCAAGGCTTCCCTCTCTCTTGCTCCAACCGTGGAGCAGTGCACACCTTTTTCCGGCTGGGCCTGGAACAGCAGAGGCCCAGACCCTTGCTCCATAACCCCAAACCACTAAAGGGAGGGCAATTGATCAAAGACTCTCTTGCAAACACAAGGTTTACAACTAGCTTTCCAGCAACAAGGAACTAAGTGAGTTAGCACCCAGCGTCTAACTCTGCAAGGACCCCGAGCGACTGGCTTCCTCGGATCAGAACCTTTGGCAAGGCAAGGCAAGGCAATTTTATTTATATAGCACCATTCATACACAAGGCAATTCAATGTGCTTTACAAGAGAAATACATTAAAATAAAACATTAAAGGAACAATAGATCATTAAAAACAAAAGCTAAAAGCAAGACAATAAATAGTTAAAAACAGTGCAGAAAATGCATTTAAAAAGCAAACATAAAGCAAAAGCAACAGCAGACAAATATAAAAACAATAGCTACAGATTATCCTAACAATAAATTACATATCTAGTTCACTGGTAAGCTGTAGTAAATAGTAATGTTTTAAGCCCTGATTTAAATGAGTTGACAGTTTCAGCCGACCTCAGACATTCTGGAAGTTTGTTCCACAGGCGGGGAGCATAGAAACTAAAGGCTGCTTCACCTTGTTTGGTTTTGATCCTGGGAACACTGAGTAAACCTGTTCCAGATGATCTGAGGGGTCTGGATGCTTCATAACGTACAAGCATATCAGATATGTATTTAGGCCCAAGACCATTTAATGCTTTATAGACAAGTAACAAGATTTTAAAGTCTATCCTTTGACACACAGGAAGTCAGTGCAGTGACTTAAGCACTGGTGTAATGTGCTCCACTCTCTTGGTGTTGGTGAGGACTCTGGCAGCAGCGTTCTGGACGAGCTGCAGTTGTCTGATTGATTTTTTACTCAGGCCTGTGAAGACACCTTTGGAACAAAGAACACAACAAACACTACAGCTGGAATCACCTTCTCAGCCTTCTTCTGCCGGCTAACAAAGCAGTACACCACCAAGTGACTCTTTCTCCCACCCACTCAAGGATCGGTAACGTAACAACTGGGCATAGCTTATCACAGCTTTATAGGCTAAGCAAGATTGTTTAACTTGTTGTATGTGATTTGATGCGGTTTACTGAGTTATTGTTGTGATACATGAGGTGCATGGAGTGCTGCTGGGTGTAGAAAAAGTGTGCTTCTGGTGCTCTTCGGTGTGGGGATCAAAAAAGTGATAGGAGGAAAATTCAAAAAACCGAGGCACTCAGGGAGTAGAAAAATAGAAAGCCTTTATTAAGTTATGGCTTTGTTCTGATTAAAAATGTCGACATGTTTCGGCTGTGTGGGCCTTCATCAAGACAAATAAAGAGACTCTCCTTCAGACAACCTCTTAACACTAGTAAACAGTCACATGATCAGCGTGGCCAGGTGGAATCTCTTCACCTGATTGGGGTGAGCAAACAGATCAATTAGGAGCAACAGAGAGAACACATATCATACCATCAAAACATCACAAGCAGGAGAGAAATATACAATAATAACAAAAATAACAACAATAATACAAAATACCAAAGATTCTCAAAGATGGAAACATCTCTAAAGTTCTATTTTTTTAAGTTTTTCAATTTTTTAAGTGTTTCAGTTTTAAAGTAATATCTTCAAAGTGTATAAGGCATAAAAACACTGCCAGGCAGAAGAAAAAATAAAAAATAAAAAATAAATAAATAAATAAAGTAAATAATTCATTGTTTTAATTTATATAAGTAAAATTTTTAAGATAGAAGATCTAACAATTATTTCTCAAGACTATGACTATGTTCTCAAAAACATCTTCGAACCTTTTCTAAATGACCTTAGAATGCAAATGATTTATTTAGTTGGAAAAAAAAAAGGAATAAAGAAAAAAGACAACCCTCAAAAAATATATAATACCAAAAACAAAGAAAACAATATGCCTTATAATACAGGGAGCCCAAACACTTTACAAAAAGGGAGAAAAGTCCAGTTCTCCATTTAAACCTGGATATTGGGTCGCTTTCAATGTATATATCCAAAAAGAAAGTTATTGTTGTGATAGTTTGCAGTAAGGTCACTGATTAGTTGGCTTCGCCAAAGCTAAGTGTTTAGTTTGCTAATACTGTTCACCAACAGATTCTTGCACACAACTAAACAATCTCTGCACTAATACAGACCATTTGCAACACAAATCACATTCACATAGACTCATTAACAAATAGGCTTCCAACAGAGCTACACCCAAACAGGCATCTCAAAGTTCCCGCTTCTTTTCCTTTGTCTTTGTCCTGACCACACGGTCAGACAAACACCTCCCCCTACCTGAAGCCAGCCTTGATTCGGCCATTTTAGTAGTTCTCTGTTGTCAGCCATTTTGTTTTGTAGGCCAAACGGCTCTTTGATCACCACACCCGCCTTTGTCTTTTTTTCTCTTCTTTCTCTTCTTTCTCTCTCTCTCTCTCTCTCTCTCTCTCTCACACACTCACACACACACACACACACACACACACACACATATACACACCAAGCTTGTATATAGTTAGTCTGAATTTGTTTGTTATGGTTTGCTTTGCTAGTTTGTGAATAAATATAATTATTTGTAATCATACCTGCTGTCTGTTTAATGTTGCATAAGAGTGAATGAATAGTCAACCTCTGCTGCGTCAAGAACTCCGAAATCCTTCAGGCGTTACTGTTAATTTTGGTTGTTGTCATTAATTTAATTATTAATCAAACTCCAAATTAATAGTTTAGCCTATTTTATGAGACTGATATCTTTAACTGGCTATCATTTTTCCCTTTACGGGAATGGTGCCCCACGAGGTGATTTAATGTTAATTAAGTCACATTATTTAACATAATTATTAATTATTATTAATAATTATTAATTATTTCTGATAGCCAATTAAATCCCTACATATTTGGTGCCTCCGTGTGAAGCCCGAATTTATGTTCCCAACATTTTGGTGCCTCCATGTGAAGCCCGAATTTATGTTCCCAACAGATGGACAAACAGCGACTACCAGAAAGCAGTCAGACATTAGATAATTCAATCACAATTAGACCTTTTTTTTCAGCCTCATACCACCACAGTAACAGTGGCCTGGATCAGGCTGTACAGGACATTTAGTATATATTTGACAAGGTATCAGATTTATCCAATCTGTAAAAGTCTCAGCATCACAGGTGAAAAAGTCAACCAATGAAAAGTGGTTTGACTCAGACTGCAGATATCTGAGAAAAATACTCAGAAGCTTATCAAATCAAAAACACAGACAACCTGACAATCATGAGCTTCGCCTCCAGTATTGGGAAACACTAAAATTATACTGAGGAACACTCACATCTGCAAAGTAACAATATACACAGTACCAACTTGATTTAATTGTAGAATCCATCGACTCAAATATTTTTAAAATTAATATAAAATTACAAATTCTCCAATCAGTCGTTGAAGACAATCAAAATCCTTCAGACTATCAACTCACTAAGGAGGCGCTACAGATCATATCTACACTCGATACTCTCTACACCCTCATTAACAAACATGTCAACAAAAAAACAAAATCTTCTCATTTCGAAAAAAGCATTTGACTCAGTTTTGCACAACAGACGATCCCTGAAATTAAGTGAAAAGGGTGTAGGGGGGAAACCTATGATATAATTAAAACCCACATATACTTTTAATAAATAAGCTGTGAAAATTGGCAATATGGAAACAGATTTCTTTCCCCCAAAGTAGAGGGATAAAAAAGGGCTACAGTCTTAGCTCCACCCTGTAACATTTATATTGCCATTTTTATTGTCTGACACAAAAATTTAAAGCCTACTTTTTGCAGATGATCTAATATTGTTAGCTCCATCCAAGTAAGCATTACAACAGCAACTGGATCATCTGCAAAGCTTCTGTCAGACCTGGGCCCTGACGGTTAATCTGGAAAAAATAGAATTTTGGTCTTCCAGAAACGACCCAGTATAAGGGTAGACTGTATCGGCGCTTCATCTTACCTTACTTTTAGTCTAGTGGCACTGATCGGGTGTGGTTTGTGTGTGCAGTGGTGATGTCTCTCTGTGTGTGGGTGGAGGAACTTTACTTGCTGTGAGCCAATGGCTGTGGAGCAGTTACTGATTGAGGACAGGTGTGATTCAGATGCTTCACTCCAAGGGGTATTTAAGCTGCAGGCTGCAAACACTGCTCTCTCTCTCTGATTCTCTGTGTACTTCTAATCCGCAGGTATGTGCATGTTTAAGTGAAAGGGCTTTTACCATTGTGTTACATGTGAAATTAACTAGGTGAATGCTCTCTCTCATTCTCTGTGTGCTTCTAATCTGCAGGCCAAGGTCCCTTCGACAGCCTTAAGGCCAAGTTGCACCTCCAGAAAGGCCTAAGAGTGATGCCAGCCTAGTGTATGGCAGCAGTCTGAAGTCAGCCATCAAGTGACATGTGACAATGAAGGACAGCTATAGAAGCAACCAACGTGCGGCAAAGTGGACCTTGGCCTGCTCTCCTCCTCCCCCTCTGTGAGTAAAGAACTGACCATTCCCCCCTCCCCAGCATTAGATAAACTCTGATTTTAATATGTGTGTAAATAATATAATTGTGTTTAAACCCTTTTTAGCTTTGTGTTGTCTTTTGTCCTTACATTACTGGGTGTCAAATCGTGAATCTGCAGACCCACTGCAAGTATGGTAGTAGGGGTTTTATACCAGTGCACATACAGTACAGGCCAAAAGTTTGGACACACCTTCTCATTCAATGCGTTTTCTTTATTTTCATGACTATTTACATTGTAGATTCTCACTGAAGGCATCAAAACTATGAATGAACACATGTGGAGTTATGTACTTAACAAAAAAAGGTGAAATAACTGAAAACATGTTTTATATTCTAGTTTCTTCAAAATAGCCACCCTTTGCTCTGATTACTGCTTTGCACACTCTTGGCATTCTCTCGATGAGCGTCAAGAGGTAGTCACCAGCCACCAGTTCCCGGAGGTGTTTAGCACTTGTTGGCCCCTTTGCCTTCACTCTGCGGTCCAGCTCACCCCAAACCATCTCGATTGGGTTCAGGTCCGGTGACTGTGGAGGCCAGGTCATCTGCCGCAGCACTCCATCACTCTCCTTCTTGGTCAAATAGCCCTTACACAGCCTGGAGGTGTGTTTGGGGTCATTGTCCTGTTGAAAAATAAATGATCGTCCAACTAAACGCAAACCGGATGGGATGGCATGTCGCTGCAGGATGCTGTGGTAGCCATGCTGGTTCAGTGTGCCTTCAATTTTGAATAAATCCCCAACAGTGTCACCAGCAAAACACCCCCACACCATCACACCTCCTCCTCCATGCTTCACAGTGGGAACCAGGCATGTGGAATCCATCCGTTCACCTTTTCTGCGTCTCACAAAGACACGGCGGTTGGAACCAAAGATCTCAAATTTGGACTCATCAGACCAAAGCACAGATTTCCACTGGTCTAATGTCCATTCCTTGTGTTTCTTGGCCCAAACAAATCTCTTCTGCTTGTTGCCTCTCCTTAGCAGTGGTTTCCTAGCAGCTATTTGACCATGAAGGCCTGATTGGCGCAGTCTCCTCTTAACAGTTGTTCTAGAGATGGGTCTGCTGCTAGAACTCTGTGTGGCATTCATCTGGTCTCTGATCTGAGCTGCTGTTAACTTGCGATTTCTGAGGCTGGTGACTCGGATGAACTTATCCTCAGAAGCAGAGGTGACTCTTGGTCTTCCTTTCCTGGGTCGGTCCTCATGTGTGCCAGTTTCGTTGTAGCGCTTGATGGTTTTTGCGACTCCACTTGGGGACATATTTAAAGTTTTTGCAATTTTCCGGACTGACTGACCTTCATTTCTTAAAGTAATGATGGCCACTCGTTTTTCTTTAGTTAGCTGATTGGTTCTTGCCATAATATGAATTTTAACAGTTGTCCAATAGGGCTGTCGGCTGTGTATTAACCTGACTTCTGCACAACACAACTGATGGTCCCAACCCCATTGATAAAGCAAGAAATTCCACTAATTAACCCTGATAAGGCACACCTGTGAAGTGGAAACCATTTCAGGTGACTACCTCTTGAAGCTCATGGAGAGAATGCCAAAAGTGTGCAAAGCAGTAATCAGAGCAAAGGGTGGCTATTTTGAAGAAACTAGAATATAAAACATGTTTTCAGTTATTTCACCTTTTTTTGTTAAGTACATAACTCCACATGTGTTCATTCATAGTTTTGATGCCTTCAGTGAGAATCTACAATGTGAATAGTCATGAAAATAAAGAAAACGCATTGAATGAGAAGGTGTGTCCAAACTTTTGGCCTGTACTGTATTTGGGACTAAAAATTACCTCAACAGGAAATTTCAGTCTTGCTGTTAATGATCTCAGAGACAAGGGAAGGAGAGCTTTCTATGCTATAAAAAAGTCTTCAGTGTGGGGTCCTCTGGTAAATCAAGACTTTGAAAAATGGGACAAACACCCAACTGAAGTCGTGCACCCTGAGAGGGTAACACTTTACAATAACCATCATTTATAAATGGTAAACAAATAGTTTTTTAATGTTTAACCATCATTTATAAACGGTAAATAGACCATTTATAAATGATAAACATAGTTTATTAATGTTTAACCATCATTTATAAATGGCAAATAGACCATTTATAAATGGTAAATAGATAGTATATTAACGTAAGTTAATAGTTACTTTACCATTAACAAACAATGAAATTATAATTAATAATGTTTATTAATTATTAATGGACTATTTATTAACAGTTTATAGTTGCACTCATAACATTTGTAACACTATATTAAGCATTTGTTAAGGATTTCCAATTTTTTTTTTCCAGTGGTATAAGTGTGCAAAGCATGGAAGATTGGAATGAGGTCACATAGTTTATGATTTAGTTTTTGGACAATTTGGTTCATTACACAAGCATTCTGAAGGTAATTGTACTCAGAAGCCTCAGAAGATTGTGGCGGTGGAAAAGTATTCTCGTGGGAGCATTAAACTCAGACCATGATAAGGCACGATTTCAAAGTATTATTCTGTCCCCCACCACACAAGGTTTCACTGGGGTGGCTGAAGAACCTGTGTTCACCAGCGCCGAGCACCATATCCCCTCAACAGTCACCAGCGCATACCAGCAGACTCCCATCTGCATCTGGCCCATGATACTGGGCTTTATAAATAAAGTTGATTGATCTCCAGTGTCGATGTCGTGCTGGATTAGACCTTTTAAATCCAGCAGAAGCTGCCACAGCCTGTCCCGCTCACTAGTAATCAGTCCATCACAGTTTTTCTGCCAAACCTCCCTCACGTCCAGGACTCTCTCTCTTTCCCAGGTGGTCTTGTGGGAGTAGGCTGTGGGCCAGTGGCAGGTGGGGTGGGGGGGGCAGCATAGGCAGTTTGTCAGGGGAGGCGCAGCAGGCAGCCATATTGTCTGTTGTCTCAGCTGCCAGAACTGCAATAGTGTGAGCCATGGGGTAGCCTGGTTGGGGTGGTCCCTTAGACATTTGGATAACATGTCCATCAGGAAAGGCGAGGGCTCCCCTCTTGGTGTTAATAACCACAGTCCAGCGCCCCGAGAATGTCCAGTTCCATACAGTCCTCCAGGGTTGCGACGCAAACTAGCCAGGGAACTGAGGCTAGTTTCCTGGGGCAGTTGCCCCAACTGCAGAGTCACTAATGCCTCCCCCACCATGGTGGCCCATTCTCCAGTAACTGTCAGCAATTTCACTAAGGAAGGGAAAAGTATTATTCCGTCCCCCACCACATCACCGGGGTGGCTGAAGAACCTGTGTTCACCAGCACCGAGCAGCATATCCCATCAATAGTCACCAGCGCATACCAGTAGTCTCCCATCTGCATCTGGCCCGAATTTGGATGGTCAGCTTTGTTGTCAGCATTGTCAACAATGTCAGCTAGAACGACACGTGTCGTTCTAGCTGACATTGAAGGACTAGTTTACCGCACACACATGTGTCGTTCTAGCTGACCATCCAAATTCGGTGGAGGCAATGCTCCCACTTGGTTGGAGCACTGCGCTGGTTTCCCGTCAGGAAGAGGCTGGGACACAGCATCGGGGGGCCCACATCGTCCCAGTCATGTGGTCCCTGTCCTGTTTCCTTGATTTGGAGAGTTGCGAGGGCACTGACGGATGAGGTGGCTACCCACATCCCCAGCAGAGCCTTGAACGTGGCCTGGGCCGTTGCTCTTTCTTCACTGTGGCAGCCCGCACCAGTTGGGTCAAACTGCCCACCAACGCAGGTTCTATGGCAGTCACGTCAGCCGCACTTGCAGTTCTTTTTTTGCGGCATGTGGAGCATGTCGCCAGGAAATCAGCACACAGCATTTCCCTCTCAGTTGCTAACTCCAAAGCCTCCTGGAGAGACCTGGGGTGAGCCAACAGCCTCCGGATACACAGGTCAGGCAGAAGCAGGGCCTGGAGGAAGTGGTCACAGGCTATTTCACTCTGGATGGCAGGAGGCATGTGAGCATAAGTACGGTAAACTAGTCCTTCAATGTCGTTGGCAAGCTTCTTCAGCGGCTCTCCTGGCTGCCACTGAACAGTTGAGAGCGTAGCAGGCTAGCTGCTGAGCATAGGCCAAACCGCCTCTTTAGAGCTCCAACTACTGCAGCATAGTCCCTCCTATCTTCGGGGCTTAGCAGTAGTAGGCTTGACAAAGCATCCCCTGTAAGGAACATCACTAACTGGAGGGCTTTCTCCTCAGTGGACCACCTGCCGGCTTGGTCTACGTTTCAAACTGAGCATGAAAAGCTTCCCAATTAGCTTTGCCATCATACCTGGGGCTGTTCATTGAGGGTGGCAGGGAAACTCCAAGTCTGTTCATGTCTGTAATTACAGCCACAGCTGTTTACCCCCAAATATAAACCGACAGGGAGCCAAAGCTAAGGGCCTAAAACCAGTGTGATTGTGGGTAAAAGCCTAGCAGCTGAGTTATGTACAGTCTGATTAAGACAGGAATAAAGGCTGTTGCAATAATCAAGGTGTGAAAAAATAAAAACATGTACAACGGGCAATATTTCTGAGGTGGTAAAAACATGATTGGACAACCCTTTTGATATGTTGCTTTATCAATCATGACACCAAGGTTTCTTGCAACAGGCTTTGTGTTGTGACAGGTAACCAGTAGATGGCAGTATTTGTTCAGTGATATGATTTGTGCTCCACTGTGATATTTTCTCTCTGACACTTTGTGGCTGTGCTGTCCAGCAGTGACAAATTAATTAAAAACGTAACTGACTGTATGTACCCCATTGGGCCAGCTGTGTGGGTAGATGTGGGCATGTGTGGACCATAGGTACCCAAAAGCTGCTTAATTTTTTAAGTGTCTTGTGGGTCAATAGTCTGGCCAATCCAGGGCCCTTACACGTGAGGGGCTCCTGGGCTGCAGTCTAGGACAGCCTGTGTATTAATCTACATCAGCTGATACCATAGGACCCTCAACCTGGATCATTTAGAAGACCTTATGAACCCTACAAGATTGCCTTTTACGATAGATATACTCTCTCACACACATGCTAAGAATTCAGTCTCAGCTTTCACACCTGGATCTGTGGTGATACTGGCTCCTTTCAGGTGGCTCGGGCATAAACAAGATCCTCCTTACCCCAAACACTGTCATTCATGTAATCTTACCCCCCTTTGAGAGTCTAGTGGGAACCATGGAGAACAAAGATTAGATCTATTACGAAACGCTGGACCAAAATCTAAACCTGTTGCCACTGAAAACAAGCAAATACAATAGTGTTACACCACCAATTGTCTGGTGCTTTCCACAAATGAGAGGCAGCCATGGTTTCCAGTTCTGGGAATTTGTTATGTAATAAACGTAGGTATGAGGAAACCAAGTAGGGGAAAAGTGTGTGTGTGTGTGTGTGTGTGTGTGTGTGTGTGTGTGAGTGATTGTGTGTGAGACAGTTCTTGTCTAAGTGGTCAAGTTCCTTCGACAATATTTTTAGTCTTTACAATATGATTAGTCTTTACAGGAAGTTACATGTGCATGCTCATAGAGAGCATATTTAAATATCCAGTCAGGTGCCTCTGGGAGTGTTTTTACTCTGAGTGGGGAGCAGAGTGGCATTTGTTGAAATGTCAGTCACTGTGTCAGCTATGTGGTGAACTGGTTTTGTCCCTCTATTGTTAGTATCAAGTAAACTGACACTTCAGTCACTTTTTGTCTTCTCATAATAGGTTGCATTGTGTTTCTGGTTCAGTTGCTTTGGAAGAGATTTAGAAACTTGTTAGTGACGCACTGATGGAATGATCAGACATTTTCATTTCTAGAAAAAAAATGTCTTACAGAGCACTGGTATATGTTGAATTTATCTAGAAATTATTTTCTTTGACATATTTTAACAAATCAATGTTGAGGTGAGATAATGGTCATAAACATGACATAACAAATCACAAGAAAAGACTAAATATTAAATCAATATTAAAAATAAGGAAATGTTTGGGAGAGGCTGCTGAACTGAATATTTGTTTGCATAAGCATATCATCATTTCTGGCTTGAAGTCATCTGGCCTCATGCTTTTGGCTGGCTGTACTGGCCAGATGAAAATGTTTGTTTCCTGGTAGCCAACATAGCACAGGTTGGTGCCAAGTTGTTGTAATTCCAGCAAAACAACTATGCATTGTCTACAAAACATTATGTAAGGAGCACACAATCATAATACATTAGTTTACTTATTTACTGTGACTGCCTATCCTGTTGGGGGTCATGAGGGGCTGGAACTTATCCCAGCTGTCATTGGGTGAGAGGCAGGGTACACCCTGGAGTCACCAATTAAGAGAGAAAACCCACACTGACACAGAGAGAAAATGCAAAGTCTTTGAACCAAGAACCCTCTTGCTGTGAGGCGACAGTGCTAACCACTGCACCACTGTGCCGCCACACACAGTTAATCATCTTACTATATAATGACAAAACTCTGTCTGTGGGTGTGTCTGTTCCACGTTTTTCTCCTCACTGACCTGGTCAATCCATGTGAAATTTGGTACAGTGGTAGAGGGTCGTGGGAGGATGCGAAGGAAGCAATATTACATCAGTTGGCCAAAGGGGGGCACTATAGCAATCGACTGAAATTGCAAACTTTGAATGGGCATATCTCATGCCTCGTATGTCGTCTACTTTGCACAGAGATGCCTCTCCTCATGAGGAACAAATTTGCCTCAAGAACCTATAACTTCTGGTTATATAGATTTTCCGCCATTTTGACCCGATCAAACAAAATGATGGCGCTAGAGAGCTAATTTCTTATCTAGGCCTAACCGCCATATTGATTTTTACTAAACTTGGTAGATATGTAGAACAGGACGCTTTAAGATGACTGGACTTTAACTCTAATTGGCAACTGGGTGGCGCTATAACAACAGATAAATGCTTAAAAATGGCTAAAATGTGACCGATCGCTGTGGCTCCCCCTGTGGCCGAATGTTGTTGTTTTTTTTTAAAATTTTTGGTATGACTAAGTCATGGTATGGTATGCTGTCACTGAAACTGTCAGTGTGTCATTCTGTCTGTCCCACGTTTTTCTACTCACTGACGTGGTCAATCGATGTGAAACTGCACATATGTTTATGTTTATTATTTTATATTACTTATTGTAGGATTATAATTGTGGATACCTCCAAAGATGGAGACTACATCACAGAACTATCATAAATCTGTTTTCTTCTGCCTTTCCTTTCATCTGCCTTTGGTGTATGTGTACTGTACATCAATCAATCAATCAATTTTATTTATAAAGCCCAATATCACAAATCACAATTTGCCTCACAGGGCCTTACAGCATACAACATCCCTCTGTCCTTATGACCCTCGCAGGGCCCTCCCCCAAAAAAAACCTTTAACGGGGGTAAAAAAAAACGGTAGAAACCTCAGGAAGAGCAACTGAGGAAGGACCCCTCTTCCAGGACGGACAGACGTGCAATAGATGTTGTACAGAACAAATCAGCATAATAATAACAGTAATTTGTATGACACAATGAGACAGAAAGAGATAAAGAGAGAGAGACAGAGACAGAGAGAGATGCAGGACAGACAGTAATGACAGTAGCTTACAACAACATTCATGAAAGTAATAATATTATAGTTATAATTCTAGCTATTGTGGTACAATATGTTTAAAGTATAATATCTGATAGTATACATATGTGACAATAATCATATGTGTATAATAACAGTAGAAGTATGACTAATGATAACAGCAGTAGCAGGAGGCATCTGGCAGGACCGAGGCAGCAGCACAACCACACATGTCACACTATCCAGGCACCGCTACGATATGAGTTAACCTGCGAGACAGTGGAGCACAAAGGCTCCAGGGAGAAGAAGCCGAGTTAGTGACATTCAGTACGGCCGAGTTAGCAAGATGCAGTAACAGGACATGAGAGAGAGAGAGAGAGAAGGTGCCTGGTGTATTATAGGAGGTCCCCCGGCAGACTGGGCCTAAGTCAGCCTAACTAGGGACTGGTACAAGACAAGCCTGAGCCAGCCCTAACTATAAGCTTTAACAAAGAGGAAAGTCTGAAGTCTAGTCTTAAATGTGGAGACAGTGTCTGCCTCCCGGACCGTAACAGGAAGATGATTCCACAGGAGAGGAGCCTGATAGCCGAAGGCTCTGGCTCCTGATCTACTTTTGGAGACTTTAGGGACCACGAGTAACCCTGCGTTCTCAGAGCGCAGTGCTTTGGTGGGATAATATGGCACTATGAGCTCTCTAAGATATGACAGAGCCTGACCATTTAGAGCTTTATAAGTTAACAGTAGGATTTTAAATTCAATTCTGGACCAATTTTTCTGCATCTTTTCGGGTCAGGATAGGCCTAATTTTCGCAATATTACGCAGATGAAAAAATGCAGTCCCTGAGGTTTGTTTTTAATGAGAATTAAAAGACAAATCTTGATCAAATATCACTCCGAGGTTTTTTACGGTAGTGCTAGAGACCAGAGCAATGCCATCTAGAGAAACTATGTCATCAGATAAAGAGTCTCTGAGTTGTTTGGGGCCAAGAGCAATAACTTCGGTTTTGTCTGAATTTAACATCAGGAAATTGGTGCTCATCCAGGTTTTTATGTCTTTAAGGCAATTATGAAGTTTAGTTAATTGATTACTTTCTCCTGGCTTCATCGATAAATACAACTGTGTATCATCCGCATAACAATGGAAATTTACAGAGTGATTTCTAATGATGTTACCTAAAGGAAGCATATATAGAGTAAATAGGATTGGTCCAAGCACAGAACCTTGCGGAACTCCAAAACAAACTTTAGTACGTTACGATGATTCATCATGGAAGTGAACAAATTGAAAACGATCAGATAAATAAGATTTAAACCAGCTTAGTGCAGAACCTTTTAGGCCAATTAAGTGTTCAGTCTCTGTAGCAGAATTTGATGGTCAGTTGTGTCAAACCCCGCACTAAGATCTAACAAAACAAGTACAGAGACGAGTCCTTTGTCTGTAGCAATCAGATCATTTTTAACTAGTACTGTCTCAGTGCTATGATGCACTCTAAATCCTGACTGAAATTCCTCAAATAAATTATTATCCTGGAGAAAATCACACAGCTGGTCTGCGACTACTTTCTCAAGGATCTTTGACATAAAGGGAAGATTAGATATTGGTCTATAGTTGGCTAACACCTCTGGATCCAGGGTGGGCTTTTTTAGGAGAGGTTTAATTACAGCTGCCTTAAAAGACTGTGGTACATAGCCTGTTAATAAGAATATATTGATCATATCTAATATATGAGTGTTAACTAAAGGTAAGGTTTCCTTAAGTAGCCTAGCTGGGATGGGGTCTAAGAGACACGTTGATGATTTAGGTGAAGAAATCACTGAGGTCAATTCTTGAAGAGAAATCGGGAAGAAGCAATCTAAATATTAAGTCTTACAGCTGTGTTTGAGGGCAGATGGGTACTATCTGAGGACAGGAGGTCATGAATTTTGCCTCTAATAGTTAGAATTTTGTCATTAAAAAAGCTCATAAAATCATTACTGCTAAGGGCTAAAGGAATACAAGGCTCAATAGAGCTGTGACTCTCAGTCAGCCTGCTGAAAAGAAATCTGGGGTTGTTATTTTCTTCTATTAATGCTGAGTAATAGTTTGCTCTGGCATTGCGGAGGTCCGTCTTATAGTGGGGCGGCATAGCTAAACTATCGTTCATTTTGTGATGAAAACACCAAATTTGGTACACTCATTGCTGTGAATCTGGATATTGGGGCATCGCAAATTTTAATTCTGAGGACTGTGGCAGCCATTTTCTAAAATGGCAAAAAGTGGCAGCCATTTTCTAAAATGGCTGCCAGTGGTTACTGGCATGGAATGCTTTGTCTATCCTATAGATGCTGTTTCATGTTTTTAGTGCCACAAATATAATTTAGAGGCATATTAAAGGGCCAGTGTGTAAAATGTGTTGAAAACAGTGACATCAGTGGTCAAATTCTAGATTGCAGGACTCACTCGCTCACCCCTCCCGTCGGGTAAATGACGGTGGCCTTGTAGAGACAAAAAGCCTTGCGCACGAGTTTTTCAGGAGTAGGATGTTACGATATTGTAATGAATCCCTCACGAGCAGGAGACCAGAGGAGCGTTCTGGAAAAAGGCCAGTTTATTTGAGCGCTGGTAACACTCCAGGGGGTAAAAGACTCCGTCCCAAACTCTGACTCTTCTAGCGTAACACACACACTTCATACACACATACTCGTTTACCATACTAAGTGGGGACCCCCTCCCCCCTCTGCTCCACCAATTTCCAGCCCGCACACTGACTGATAGTGTAGCCGGTAAACAGAACTCAGCTGTTTATTTAGCCTAGCAATATCTCCGGACTATAGTAGCTGCAATGGACGACTTTGAACGCGATTTTGAAGAGTTTCTTGTAGCGGACACAGACCCAGAGCCATACCTTTTTGAGCCGGAGCATACAGATGAGGAACTCCATGTGTTTGATGCTGAGTGGGTGAGAAGAGAGGCTTAATGCACAGAATGGGATTCGGTGCTACTGCTGCCATCACTGGGGAGATATATCATCAGGAGGAAAAGTGCCGCAGAGAGTGCATCACAAGGAGTAAAGTTGCATCTTCTTTTTCTCGCAGATGACGGTTCGGGTTCATTCTCTCCTGTTGCGTGGTAAGTGTGGTCCATTCGCAAACTTTATAGCTAAAAAAACTTTTCACTACTCTCTATCGACGAGCTACTAACACTCTCTGCTGTTTCCTTCTCCTTCTTCCTTCTTTCCGCTGTCTTCGTTGGTTCATTGGTGGCTGGCTGGATTGTCCGCTCGGTCTGCCGTACATACATGGCGGCGCAAGATGGCGACCTCTCTAAAGCAAGGCCCTTGCTATATATATATATATAAAAGCATAATTATAAGGCTACGAAAACCAAACGAATTTTATTTTATAGTGATTATACACTTGTATAAACATATTAATGGGTAGAATATTCAGATTCAGGTTCAGATTGACAATAAACCATGCCAAATATTACACACTGGCCCTTTAAAGTGGAAAAACTTTATTAAAATGTAATAGAACAGAACATGAGCTTTTTAAAACGTTTTATTAGCTTCTCATTCAGAGTTTACAGCCTCCTCTTTGGCTTGTCTTCCTTTGTTGCTCCTTAAAAAGCAAAAAAAGAAAATATTTTAATCACTTGCCAGATGATATTGTTAGACTCATTATTTTCAGTACAGTGAATGTACAAAATAAATAGAACACCTACCTTGTACTTTGAGTTATGAGAAGATATGGTCAGCTCTCATATTCTCCCTCACAGAAGCACAGGCCTGTGCACCGAAGAGCATCCTTCTCGCACCTGCAGAGCTTTTTGCAACCACTCTTGCAACCACAAGAGATCAGCTCACGACAGGATTTTGATGCCTGTGGCAGTGTCGTCCAGTGGGGTTCAAACATTCCTTCATAATTTTACAATGTCTTACTCTCCCACACTCAGCTCTGCCACTGCTACATGTTCCAAGCTAACTACCTAGCTTAACTAGTTAGCTTTGCTAGCTTGTGAATTTACTTTTCCACTGAGGCCCATATTGATTGTTTTTCTCTTTAGCCTTTACCTATGATGTTCAAAATGTGTACATCCTAATAATAAAATTTTATTACATAGTTATTACAGTTGAAATAATTCATTCAAATAAACACAAGAAGTTTGTGCTCTAGAGAAAGGATCAGCACTCAGTGAATAACCTCCTAAGCCCTATGATAAGCTATTATGGCAAGGCTTAACTATACAGACCAGTGAGCAGTGATAATAAACATGTCTTTGGGATCATCAGGTGGGAACCTCCTTTCACTAGTGTTTTGTCTAGTTGGTCCCACGACACCTCCAGGAGGCTAGACAGTGATCTCTGACGTCCCAGACACACTCCCCTAATGCCAGCTCTCACTGCTCCCCGCACCAACCCAACAATCTCCTTTACCTTACATTAATTCAATTCAATTCAATTTTATTTATAAAGCCCAATATCACAAATCACAATTTGCCTCACAGGGCTTTACAGCATACGACATCCCTCTGTCCTTAAGACCCTCACAGCGGATAAGGAAAAACTCCCCCAAAAAAAACCCTTTAACGGGGAAAAAAAACGGTAGAAACCTCAGGAAGAGCAACTGAGGAGGGATCCCTCTTCCAGGACGGACAGACGTGCAATAGATGTCGTACAGAACAGATCAGCATAATAAATTAACAGTAATCCATATGACACAATGAGAGAGAGAGAGAGAGAGAGAGAGAGAGAGAGAGAGAGAGAGAGAGATGCAGGTAATGACAGTAGCTTACAACAACATTAATGAAAGTAATAATATTATAGTTATAGTTCTGGCTACTGTGGTACAATATGTTGAAAGTATGTATTAATATCTGACAGTATACTTGTGTGACAATAGTCATATGTGTATAATAACAGTAGAAGTATGACTAATGACTAATGATGGCAGCAGCAGCAGGAGGCATCTGGCAGGACCACGGCAGCAGCACAACCACACACGTCACACTGTCCAGGCACCGCTGCGGTATGAGTTATTCTGAGAGACAGTGGAGCACAAAGGCTCCGGAGAAGAAGCCGAGTTAGTGACATCCAGAATGGCCGAGTTAGCAAGATGCAGTAATAGGATGAGAGAGAGAGAGAGAGAGAGAGAGAGAGAGAGAGAGAGAGAGAGAGAGAGAGAGAGAGAGAGAGAGAGAGAGAGAGAGAGAGCCTGGTGTATTATAGGGGGTCCTCCGGCAGACTAGGCCTAAGTCAGCCTAACTAGGGGCTGGTACAGGGCAAGCCTGAGCCAGCCATAACTATAAGCTTTATCAAAGAGGAAAGTCTTAAGTCTAGTCTTAAATGTGGAGACGGTGTCTGCCTCCCGGACCGTAACAGGAAGATGATTCCACAGGAGAGGAGCCTGATAGCTGAAGGCTCTGGCTCCTGATCTACTTTTGGAGACTTTAGGGACCACGAGTAACCCTGCGTTCTCAGAGTGCAGTGTTCTGGTGGGATAATATGGCACTATGAGCTCTCTAAGATATGACGGAGCTTGACCATTTAGAGCTTTATAAGTTAACAGTAGGATTTTAAATTCAATTCTGGATTTTACAGGGAGCCAGTGCAGAGAAGCTAAAACAGGAGAAATATGATCTCGTTTCTTAGTTCCTGTTAGTACACGAGCTGCTGCATTCTGAATTAGCTGGAGAGTTTTTAAGGACTTACTAGAGCTACCTGATAATAGAGAGTTACAGTAATCCAGCCTTGAGGTAACAAAAGCGTGGACCAATTTTTCTGCATCTTTTCGGGTCAGGATAGGCCTAATTTTCGCAATATTACGCAGATGAAAAAATGCAGTCCGTGAGGTTTGCTTTAAATGAGAATTAAAAGACAAATCTTGATCAAATATTACTCCGAGGTTTCTTACGGTAGTGCTAGAGGCCAGAGCAATGCCATCTGGAGAAACTATGTCATCAGATAAAGAGTCTCTGAGTTGTTTGGGGCCAAGAACAATAACTTCAGTTTTGTCTGAATTTAACATCAGGAAATTGGTGCTCATCCAATTTTTTATGTCTTTAAGGCAGTTATGGAGTTTAGTTAATTGATTACTTTCTTCTGGCTTCATCGATAAATACAACTGTGTATCATCCGCATAACAATGGAAATTTATAGAGTGATTTCTAATGATGTTACCTAAAGGAAGCATATATAGAGTAAATAGGATTGGTCCAAGCACAGAACCTTGCGGAACTCCAAAACAAACTTTGGTACGTAAGGATGATTCATTACGAACGTCAACAAATTGAAAACGATCAGATAAATAAGATTTAAACCAGCTTAGTGCTGAACCTTTTAGGCCAATTAAGTGATCCAGTCTCTGCAGTAGAATTTGATGGTCAATTGTGTCAAACGCCGCACTAAGATCTAATAAAACAAGAACAGAGACGAGTCCTTTGTCTGAAGCAATCAGAAGGTCATTTGTAATTTTAACTAGAGCTGTCTCAGTGCTATGATGCACTCTAAATCCTGACTGAAATTCCTCAAATAAATTATTATCCTGGAGAAAATCACACAGCTGGTCTGCGACTACTTTCTCAAGGATCTTTGACATAAAGGGAAGATTAGATATTGGTCTATAGTTGGCTAACACCTCTGGATCCAGGGTGGGCTTTTTTAGGAGAGGTTTAATTACAGCTACCTTAAAAGACTGTGGTACATAGCCTGTTAATAGGGATATATTGATCATATCTAATATATGAGTGTTAACTAAAGGAAAGACCTCCTTAAGTAGCCTAGTTGGGATGGGGTCTAAGAGACACGTTGATGATTTAGATGAAGAAATCACTGCGGTCAATTCTTGAAGAGAAATTGGGGAGAAGCAATCTAAATATATATTAGATTCTACAGCTGTGTTTGAGGTTAGATAGGTAGGCCTACCATCTGAGGGCAGGAGGTCATGAATTTTGCCTCTAATAGTTAGAATTTTGTCATTAAAAAAGCTCATAAAATCATTACTGCTAAGGGCTAAAGGAATACTAGGCTCAATAGAGCTTTGACTCTCAGTCAGCCTGGCTACAGTGCTGAAAAGAAACCTGGGGTTGTTCTTGTTTTCTTCTATTAATGCTGAGTAATAGTTTGCTCTGGCATTGCGGAGGCCCCTCTTATAAGTTTTGAGACTGTCTGTCCAGATTAAACGAGATTCTTCCAGTTTGGTTAATCGCCAATTCCTTTCAAATTTTCGCGATATTTGTTTTAACCTACGGGTTTGAGAGTTATACCAAGGAGCAAACTTTCTTTGCTTTGTT
Source organism: Epinephelus lanceolatus (assembly GCF_041903045.1). Lineage (NCBI taxonomy): Eukaryota > Metazoa > Chordata > Actinopteri > Perciformes > Serranidae > Epinephelus > Epinephelus lanceolatus. The sequence continues at coordinate 1,512,960 of NC_135734.1, forward strand.
AACTTCTTTTTAAGAGGAGCTACAGAGTCAAGCGTTGTTCGCAGCGAGCCTACGGCGCTATCAACAAAATGATCAATTTGGGAGAGGTTAAAGTCGGCACGGGAAACCTCTGTTACTGAAGGTATTGGTATTGAATTTAACGACGAAGTAATCTTTTCCTTAAATTTTGTGACAGCACTATCTGATAAACATCTAGTATAGTAACTGTTGCTGAGTGGTGTGTAATCGAGTAAAAAGAAATCAAAAGTAATCAGATAATGATCTGATAGCAAGGGATTCTGTGGAAAGACTTTTAGGTTATCAATTTCAATTCCATACGTCAGAACTAGATCGAGGGTATGGTTAAAACAGTGAGTGGGTTCATGTACACCCTGACTGAAGCCAATGGAGTCTATTAATGAGATAAACGCGGTAGCCAGGGAGTCATTATCAACGTCGACATGAATGTTAAAATCGCCTACAATAATAACTTTATCTGATTTAAGAACTAAACTGGATAAAAACATTACACATGGCTTTCTCAGCCCAAACAGCACCGCCACCTTCAACCAAACCCAGGCTCCGTACATGCGAGCTCCAGGTAGAGACCGTGCTTATATTATCTTTCTTAGCAAATTCACCATACCCTATTTCACATGCTACATAGCATAACTCCAATATAAGCTTAAGTTAAAAGAGATAAATAAACTCACATGATCAGCAAACACACTCACCTTGCAGCATGGTCTCAAACAAAAGGGATTCAAATAGGCCACTCCCACACTTAAATAACCTTCCTCTTCCTGGATTTTCTCCTGAGAGGACTGATTGGTGGATCTCTCCATCTGATCTCAATGAGTTATGTACCCTGCTTAGTAGTTCCCCCTGCTGGCCCCCAACTGACATTATTTCTTCTCTTATAGATCCATTGGCTAGCTCTGGCTGCTTCATCTGACATTTCCTTCACTGTCTTCCTCAAACTCTGTCCCCGCACTCCAAGTTCTCCCAGGAGCGAGACAGCTGATCTTGCTATGAATCCCCTAAACCCCACTTCCACTGGACAAATCCTAGTTTGCCATCCTCGCTGCTCAGCTTCTGCTCCTAAGTCTGCATATCTAACCTTTTTTCTTTCATAGGCTTCTTCCTTACCAACAGTATGTTACATGCGCTACCAGAGGTGACAAAACAATCGACCTGTGTTATGGAAATATAAAGAACGCATATATAGCATACAAAAAACCACCTGTTAGTACTGCAGACCATAATGCTGTCCATCTGATCCCTGCCTATCGCACAAAACTGCAGAGAGAGTGCGTGGCCAAGAAGTTGGTGAAAAGGTGGGATGGGGATGCAGTTGAGACTCTACAGGGCTGCTTCCAATGCACAGATTGGGACGTGCTCACTGATGGGAGCAGCCTTGAGGAAGCCACTGAGGTGGTTACCCACTATATCACCTTCTGTGAGGGAATGATTGTCCCTACAAAAACTGTAAAGGTGTTTTCTAACAACAAGCCCTGGATCACAAAAGCCCTGAAAAAAACTCTAAATGAAAAGAAGATAGCATTCAACTCAGGAAACAGAATCGAGTCTAAACTCATCCAGAACAGACTGAACAAAGAAATAAAAGCAGCCAAGAGAGGGTACAAGGAGAGGGTCGAGAAACTTTTTCAGGAAGGCAATGCCAGGGACGCCTGGCAAGGCGTTAAAACACTGGCTGGCCTCCCCGACAATTCAGCATCATTAAATACAGGGACAAGAGACCCCGTTAACATGGCAGAGGACCTTAATCAATTCTACTGCAGGTTTCACCAGTCTGACTTCTCACAGGAGAGGAAGGACCTAATAGCTGAGCTCACCCCAGTGACATCCACCCAAGTAAACCTGGAGCTGCAACAGGCAGAGGTAGAGCTCATGCTAAAGAGGATGAAACCAAACAAAGCACCAGGACCTCACCAGATCTGTGGGCGGCTGCTGAAGTCCTGCTGTAGTCAACTGGCTGGTGTTTTTTGCCATCTCTTCAACCGCTCCCTGGCTGAACATTCAATCCCGTCACTCTGGAAATCCTCCATCATTTGTCCAGTAGCCAAAAAGAGCAATCCCACCTGCGATAATGACTATCGGCCAGTAGCTTTAACATCTCTGGTAATGAAAGGCTTTGAAAGGCTTATTCTTTCCCAGCTTCGGAAGGAGGTCAGTATGCATGCTGACCCCCTTCAGTTTGCATATAAACAACACAGGGGTGTGGATGATGCTGTACTGACGCTGCTGCATGGGGACTATACTCATCTCGAGAAGCCCAAGTCATTCATCAGACTGGTGTTTGTGGACAGAGGGTCAGAGTCAGTGGTCACCTCAGCTCATCCAAGTCTGTTTCCACAGGAGCCCCACAGGGCTCTGTAATTTCACCTGTCTTGTACACTCTGTACACTGATGACTGTAGAAGCACTAACCCAGGTATAACATACATTAAATATTCTGATGACACTGTGATCATGGACATCACAAACACACCAGGACAACTACAGTCTGAGATGGATATTTTTGCAGAGTGGTGCAGGCGGAACTGCCTTGACCTCAACTCTTCAAAAACTAAGGAAGTGGTTGTCGACTTCTGCAATAACCCCACCATCATCCCCACCCTGTCAGTTAATAACCAGCTGATAGAGAGGGTTGAGTCATACAGATATCTCGGGACAATAATTGATCACAGACTCACCTTTCAATCAAATAGTGAAGCCATCTTTTCCAAATGTCAGCAGCGTCTCTTCTTCTTGAGAAAGCTTCGCAGACTCCAGGTTCATCAGTCAGTCCTGACAGCTTTTTACAAATGCTTCATTGAATCTGTAATCACCTTCAACATATCAGCCTGGTTCGGTTCACTATCTAACATCCATCGCAACCCACTAAACAAAATCATAACAATGAGCAGTAAAATAATCGGACTGGAGCAGGAATCACTCATCAACATTTACAACAGAAGGGTTAAACTAAAAGGTACACACATAGCCTCAGACATCACTCATACACTGCACAGCCACTACAGTCTGCTACCTTCAGGCCAGAGATACAGATCACTTGCATTCAGGACTAAGAGAGCCATGTCAAGCTTTGTACCCACATCCATCCGGCTCATGAATGCCTGACCTATGTGTGTATATGTGTATGTATGTGTACATGTAATTTGTATGTATATATATGTACATGGCTCATGAATGCCTGATTTATGTATGTACAGGGTTGTTTACACCACTCCTTTAACTTGACCATGGATTGCTTTTATTTATTTATTTACTATCCATATTTTTAACAATTGTTTTTATCATTACCTAATCATCATGTACTCATTGTGCTGGCAAGCTTTCCTCTCTCCAATTTTTGACTGTTAATTGATGGTTGATTGTTGGTATTTGCTGAATGCATGCGGTATATTATGTTGCGTTGCTGGTTATGTGAACTGTACATGCACTGATGCTCTGCACAAATGAAGTTCCTAACGGATAAATAAAGTTCTTTGAATTGAATTGAATTCCACTGAGTCTTCCCAAGGAACTGTCAGCTCAATAAAATAAACTATCCGTTGACTCACTGACCACAATACTATGTCAGGCCTCTGCGTGGTACAAACTATTTGCTGGGGAACAACAAGCTTTCCCCCTAAATCTACTTGCATTTCCCAATCACAAGCACCTTCTAGGCGGCCACACCCTTGCCTCCTTACTAACTTATCCCTTCTGTATTTCTCTCCCTCACGGACAAACTGAATTGCTAAACTCCTATCCTTAACACCTTCTGAATTCACCTGTCTTTGTTTCTCTTCGATGCCTGCAGCTAAACATTTCAACACCTGATAATGTCGCCATGTATATTGGCCTTGTGACAAGCTAACTTTGCACTTGTTCTTAATTTAATGTGAACTGTGAGTGTGTCTAACTGTATTTTTCTTAATTTAATACATATTTACATTTTTAAAATCTTGTAATGAATCATTTAAATATTTTGATTCATTTTATTGAATAAATGGTTGATACGGCAACTAGGGTGCGTTTTTGCGATGCCCCAATATCCAGATTTGTTTGAAATATATCCACCAACACATGTACCAAATTTTGTGCTTTCATCACAAAATGAACGATTGTTGTGATATATTGACCTAAGCCACCCCACTATTATACGTTTTGAGACTGTCTGCCCAGACTAAATGAGATTCTTCCAGTTTGGTTAATCACCAATTCCTTTCAAATTTTCGCGATATATGTGATAACTTACGGGTTTGCGAGTTATACCAAGCAGAAAACTTTCTTTGCTTTGTTAACTTCTTTTTTAGAGGAGCTACAGAGTCGAGTGTTGTTCGCAGCGAGCCTACAGCGCTATCGAAAAGATGATCAGTTCAACGATGGAGGAATCATTTCCTTAAATTTTGAGACAGCACTATCTGATAAACATCTACAGATGTTTTATCATTTGGTAAAATCTAAACTGGAGATTTAAAGGCTTTTTCCTCTGCATGCTCTTTGTCTTCAAACAAAGAGAGCGAGGGGACACCCATCTCCATAGGAGGTCTCACCTCACACCTCAGTGAGACACAAGTCTCACAACTTGATTGGACAGAACTTTTACAGTGACATGTGACTCTGTGATGTCACAGGCCTGCAAGAACTGCTCCCTTCCAACAGATCTCTCTCTCTTGCTCCAGCTGCTGTAGCAGCTCACACGTCTTTCCGACAGGGCCTGGAACAGCAGAGGCCCAGACCCTTGCTCCTTGCCCCAAACCACTAAAGGGAGGGCAATTAATCATAGACTCTCTTGCAACACAAGGTTTGCAACTAGCTTTCCAGCAACAAGGAACTAAGTGAGTTAGTACCCAGCGTCTAACTCTGCTAAACCCTGAGTGACCAGCTTCCTCTGAGTTTCACCTTTGGAACAAAGGACCCAACAAAGACTGCACCTGGAACCATCTTCCCAGCCTTCTTCTGTCAGCTAACAAAGTAGTACACCACCAAGTGACTCTTTCTCCCATCCATTCAAGGATCGGTAACGTAACAACTGGGCATAGCTTTATCACAGCTTTACAGGCTAAGCAAGACTGTTAACTTGCTGTATGTCAATCAGTCAATCAATCAATTTTATTTATAAAGCCCAATATCACAAATCACAATTTGCCTCACAGGGCTTTACAGCATACGACATCCCTCTGTCCTTATGACCCTCGCAGCGGATAAGGAAAAACTCCACAAAAAAAAAACCCTTTAACGGGGAAAAAAAACGGTAGAAACCTCAGGAAGAGCAACTGAGGAGGGATCCCTCTTCCAGGACGGACAGACGTGCAATAGATGTCTTACAGAACAGATCAGCATAATAAATTAACAGTAATCCGTATGACACAATGAGACAGAGAGAGAGAGAGAGAGAGAGAGAGAGAGATGCAGGTAATGACAGTAGCTTACAACAACATTACTGAAAGTAATAATAAGAATATGTGATTTGATGCTGTTCATTGAGTTATTGTTGTGATTCAATCAATCAATCAGTCAATCAATTTTATTTATAAAGCCCAATATCACAAATCACAATTTACCTCACAGGGCTTTACAGCATACGACATCCCTCTGTCCTTTGGACCCTCGCAGTGGATAAGGAAAAACTCCAAAAAAAACCCTTTAACGGGGAAAAAAAACGGTAGAAACCTCAGGAAGAGCAACTGAGGAGGGATCCCTCTTCCAGGACGGACAGACGTGCAATAGATGTCGTACAGAACAGATCAGCATAATAAATTAACAGTAATCCGCATAACACAATGAGAGAGAGAGAGAGAGAGAGAGAGAGCGAGCGCTGCAGGTAATGACAGTAGCTTACAACAACATTATTGAAAGTAATAATATTATAGTTATAGTTCTGGCTACTGTGGTACAATAGTTAGTACAATAATAATAATAATAATAGTGATTGTTTGCAGTTAGGTCATTGATTAGTTGGCTTCGCCAAAGCTAAGTGTTTAGTTTGCTAATACTGTTCGCAAAGATTCTTGCACACAACTAAACAATCTCTGCACTAATCCAGACCGTTTGCAACATACGTCACATTGACATAGACTCATTAACAAATAGGCTTTCACCAGAGCTACACCCAAACAGGCATCTCAAAGTTCCCGCTTCTTTTCCTTTGTCTTTGTCCTGACCACACGGTCAGACAAACACCTCCCCCAGCCTGAAGCAAGCTTTGATTCGGCCATTTTGGTAGTTCTCTGTTATGAGCCATTTTGTTTTGTAGGCCAAACGACTCCTTGATCACCACACCCGCCTTTGTCTTCCTCTTTCCTGTCTCTCACACTCACACACACACACACACACACACACACACATATACACACCAAGCTTGTATATAGTTAGTTAGAATTTGTGTGTTTTGGTTTGCTTTGCTAGTTTGTGAATAAATATAATTCTTTGGAATCATACCTGCTGTCTGTTTAATGTTGCACAAGAGTGAAGGAATAGTCAACCTCTGCTGCGTCAAGAACTCCAAAATCCTTCAGGCATTACCGTTAATTTTGGTTGTTGTCATTAATTTAATTATTAATCAAACTCCAAATTAATAGTTTAGCCTATTTTATGAGCCTGATATCTTTAACTGGCTATCACTTTTCCCTTTACGGGAATGGTGCCCCATGAGGTGATTGAATGTTATTTAAATCACATTATTTAACATAATTATTAATTATTAAAAATAATTATTAATTATTTCCAATAGCCAATTAAATCCCAACATTTTGGTGCCTCCGTGTGAAGCCCAAATTTATGTTCCCAACATTTTTGGTACCTCCACGTGAAGCCTAATGTGTTGACCCCAACATTTTTGGTGTCTCCGTGTGAAGCCTCATGTGTTGACCCCAACAGATTTAAGAACTAAACTGGATAAAAACTCAAATATACAAATATACAAATACAGATACAAATTCAGAATAGGGTGTTGTGGTGTTGTTCCTTCATCTATTTAGCTGTGTTTTGTGTTGACCAATCAATAATGTCTTTGACAAATGAATGAAACCAAAACAATCCAACAATAATAGCAATAGTGACTATAATGATAATAATAATGATGATGATGATGATAATAATAATAATAATAATAATAATAATAATAATAATAATAATAATAATAATAATAATAATAATAAACAATAGTAAATTTAACTGTCACCACTAATATGTTTGTTTTGTTTGTTTGTTGTTGTCGGTTGGTTGTTGTTGTTTTTTTGCTACTTGTTATACACCTTAACTTGCTACTATAAAATCTTATAATCACATACAGACTTGACACTGGATAACACCAGCATACATATTTCCCAGAAATCATCATTGCATATATATGTCAAAAATACCAATGAAAAAAAAATAAAATTAATTTGATTGTGTAGTTGTTGTTTTTTTTATAGTTCATGTAGAGTAGGCATATATTTTATATCATTTTTTGTTATGGATTGGTACTGGCTATTTACAAAAAAAGAAAGAAAGATAGGTATACCTTTTAAAAGGCATATATAGAAAATGGCAGATGTTTTCCACCTAACATATAGTTGGAGGGCCCACTCTCTCTATGGGCCCCTTTACCTCATGGGCCCCAGGGCAACCGTCCTGACTGAACTATTATATTCACACCCCTGCTGTAAATGTAACCAATAAACATCCAATGCAATCCAATCCAACTTTATTTATAAAGCGCTTTAAAACAACCACTGAGGTCCCAAAGTGCTGTACAGAGAAAATAAGAAGCACTATAAAATACACCATAGGTTGAAATGCATAGTTTGCATAATTAGAAAATAGAAAATGTAAAAAACACATAAAAACAACACAGTGTTAAAAGTCAGGGAAAACAGGTGGGTTTTAAGAAGATTTTTAAAAACAGGCAGTGAGGATGCCTGCCTGATGTGCAGTGGCAGATCGTTCCACAGTTTGGGAGCTGCCACAGCGAATGCACAATCTCCTCTGTGCTTGAGCCTGGTTTTGGGCACTGTCAGGAGCAGCTGGTTAGCTGACCTGAGGGAACGGGTGGGCATTAAAGGCTGTAGCAACTCAAAGAGGTAGGGTGGGGTAAGGCCATTAAGAGCTTTAAAAGCAAATAAAATAATTTTAAAATGGATCCCAAAATGAACTGGCAGCCAATGAAGTGATGCTAAAATTGGTGTAATGTGCTAATGCTTGCGTGTACCAGTTAAAAGTCGTGCAGCAGCATTTTGTACCAGCTGCAGACGAGCAATGGAGGACCCATTAACCCCCAGTAGTCCAGCCGAGTGGTGACAAAGGCATGGATGACTGACTCAAACAAGGACAAAACATGCCTTTGTCCTTGCAGACATATTGTGGGAAATCCCCTTTGAGAGCAGCACCTTTGGCTGTTTGGGATATCTTATTATGATTTATCATGACATAATCCACTAACTTTCCACTAACTCCACTAAACGTTCTTGCACGTGACCATCCGTCCCTCCTTACACTTTGCTCTGTTGTTTCCAGTTAGACAGTCATTGTTGTACTGATAGCAACTGATAGTATAGGATCATGTGTGTTACAACAGAGGCCATTCCTTGGCTATGACTCCTACTATCTCAGGCTCCTTTCAGGAAATGTTTATTGCTTTGCCTTTATAACCTTTACTGCAAGCAGTAAAGTTGCTGCTGACATTATTAGAGTCCAATCCATTTAAACCGCAAGCTGTTAGAATGATGGGTAGGGCTAACCAGAACAAGGCTAGATGATCACATGGGGAAAGTCAGCCCCAGGTTTTATTGGTAGAAATGTGATCACAGTTTTTTTTTTTTTTATACAACTGCACAACAAGCATTTACCTATCCTTCAGATACTTTTTTTTCTAATCTCTTAACACAGCAAAACACCTATCAATCAATCAATTTTATTTATAAAGCCCAATATCACAAATCACAATTTGCCTCACAGGGCTTTACAGCATACAACATCCCTCTGTCCTTTGGACCCTCACAGTGGATAAGGAAAAACTCCCCAAAAAAACCCTTTAATGGGGGAAAACCTACATCATTCAGTTCGCCAAATAGATCATTTTCTGTTCAATACCACATTCTTTTAAATAAATGCAACTTGTTGACTCAAAGACATCATTCTTTGAAAACACTAGCACATTTTATCCAAAAGGTACACATGGTTAATCACAACTTTCAAATTACACAAATATAGTGGAAAAAAAACATAAATAAAAAATAAACGTACAAGTATGATTTTTCTCTCTCTGCTCCTCTGTATTGCTCTGTATCCACATTGAACAAAATCATCCAAAAGTCCCCCTTTTACAGGAAGTTTCTTTTTTTGTTTTACCTATACTTAGGATACTTTTTCTAAAGTTTTAACACAACAACCAACTACATCACACACTTAGCCAAATGGTAAACTGTGCTCAAAACCACAATTTGTTCAGTAAATACTAACTCCACATTTCCATATGCAAAAAAACTCTCCACATACACTCTATCACAGTTTTCAGCACAAGAGGAACATGTTGTCAATCATAGCACTATTTTCAAAATAATAATACTTGATTACAAAAACTGCATTATTCTTCATGTTTCACTTCTCCCTGTAAACAATTGACAATATATTGGGTAAAATATACCCGACGTTAGTAATGGTGTTACTAATTGTAACGTCAGTGTTCTAGGGTTAAAAGTGCTTTAGAAATGTTTCAATATCTCTTTTGAGCTGCTGCTATTACAAACCTAGATGATTTATACTATTTGCTCAAACACTGTCTCTGTGGCGTTTACAGTATGACGTGATTTAGAAAGGCACATGGACAGATTCAGAAAACGTCCTCAAAAGACTAACGGTAAGTGACCTTTGCAAACCTGGAACTTCTTAAGCATGACAAACACAAAATAATAGTATATATTACTAAATAATAATAGTAATGGTCAAATTTAAAGTCCACTTAGCATTATGCCTTAAAGGCAGCACACTACACCCCTGGCCTCTATAAGGTTACTACATAACCAGCCTATAAACTGAGTGGGTTTCTGAACCTCAGTTGCTAGTTAGGAGTAAGAAGACTGCTGAGACTGGTCTGAGGAAAGTCTTTGAGTGTCCTTGATCTTCTGTAGTCTTTTATACTACTTTTCTCACTTTTCCATCTTCTTCAGGGAAGGACTTTTTATTTATATCCACTGGCCAGTTGTTGTAGGCAGCTTGATTGTCTTTGCATTGAGTTCAGATTCCTTGGACATTCTTTACGACTGAGTTGAGCCTTTTTTCTCCCAAGAGCCACACTCAATCATTTATTTGGTTTTCTTTTGGAAGGTTTACTGGGTTCTTTTCTCCACTGTCTAGGTTAACGTTTTTCAGAAGACCTCCGAGGCAGAAGAGAATGTGCTGTGAGATTGGCGTGAGGCGATAAAAGCTGCTGTTTAGAGGGTCTGTCTTGTTTATATCTAAAGCTTCAAATTCCTCTGTGAATGCTCTCTTCTGAAGAGCTCTGCCTGACTTCAGCAGACACACACACTCGGAATAGTTCAACTGGAGTTGCAGGCAGATAGCACTTATGCCATCCCTTACACATGCTGTTGGACAGCTTGTAAGACCTTGCAATATGAAATAAGAGTGCTATGGCATGTGCAAGAGCATTGAAACTGGAAAAGCTCTGAAAGCAGTCTGTGCCAAAGCTTTTCTCTTGGAGCTGCATTGCATTGCTTCTCACTTGTGGACAGATCTCCATGTCTAGCTCTGGTTCGACTACGTCAAATAATAGAACTGGCTCTGGTTTGTTGGAAATTTGAACAGGAAGACAGATCCTGTAAACCATGTTGTTTGCACAAGGTGTAAGGCAAGAACTGACCTTAACAAATTGTCGACAAGATTATTCTCAGTGCTCACGTAGTGCCACTGTGCCAATCTTGTGGTTTGGTGTATACACTGAGAAACTGGATTTAGATGTAGTAGCATTTGGACTCCTTGTAGATGTAGCCCAGGACCACTTTTGGTCCTAGAGTGAGTCTCACCAGGCCTTCCATTTACTGACTTTATCTTCAGGTGGTACCATGACCCACTCAGACAGCTGAGCTGTGAGCTACCTGAGAAGGGCTCTTACTTGGATCAGGAATGGGGCCAGAAAACCCAGTGGGTAAAAAACACTGTTGCTAGTGGAGAAAACTTAATGGCCAGTCAGTGGCTTGGTGTCAGTTGACACAGAGTAGGTGAATACGTCTCGTTATCTCCCACAAGAGACCAAGGCTGTGTTGAGTGGATGTGGCTTCTCCACTAAGGACTACATCTTTCACAGCTGTCATGCAGTCTTCAGTTGGGAAAGCTTCAAACACTGCTTGACTATTTCAGGTAAACTTGAGAAGGTTTGGCTTGACAAGTCAAGTCTATGCTCTGCGTAGCAAGTCAATGGCTTTGGCATCAGTTAGCACAGAACAAAGGTCAAGGTCAGTGTAGAGGTGACACTCTACAAAGTTGACTGTTTTGGCTTCATGTTCTTGCACACCCTCTCTTATACTTATTCTTAGCCCATACCTAATTATGCCTGAAGAGAGAGATTTCTTTGGCCATATCATTGTACCGCAGGAATATTATTAGGGCCTGAGCGACAATGAAGTCGTCCGAGGACCCTATTTTAATCGCGTTGTTTATTATTACGGCCCGAGCACCTAGCGGTGCGAGGACCCTATTGAAATGCAAGGATTTTTTGTTATTATTATTATTAGGGGGCCAAGCCCGACGGGTCAAGGGAACACGTATGCAAGCAGACGCGTTTCCTAGGACCAGCAGTGCTAGGAACCCTATTGTTTTTGTAAAGATTTTTATTTTTATTCTTCCGTAGGTAAAAGTGGTGCTGCAGGCTAAACCGTGCAAGGGAGGGCAATGCAATTTGGAGGGGTGGTCCAGACCCCTGCACATACCTCAGATGCAAAAAACTATGTATATCTGCCTGCAGGGGGCGCTATAACCTAGGCCAATGCGTTTTTGCCTATAGCTCCCACACTGTATGTCGCACATTCAAAAATCTTGTATCCCCAGCTTCCCTGAATAGAGCTGAATCACTTTGCCATAGGCCATGCCCACTTGCGCCTAGGAAGATTTTTCGCAAAATTGAGAAACCTACGTTTTCAAACTTCTCCTTGGGATTTTGTCCAATCTGCGTGAAACTTGACATATAAACTCTTCTACTGGACCTGATCTAAAGTTATCAAAAGAATTTTATTCTGTCAAACAATGCACAAATTATTAACAAACAAACTTCTATAGCTAGCTATAAAAATGCAAACTGTTGGATATCTCGGTCAAACCAAATGCTATTAACACCAAATTTGAGATCATTGGTTGGCATAAGACTGTGAGGGTATGAGCAGAATTTGGCGAATTTTGGCAACTAGGGGGCGCTACAAATATGGTAAGTTTATATCTTTTGAACGGCTGCACCGATTTCTACGAAATTCGGTTGGTATGATGTAGGGCCAATTCTGAGGTCATATCTTGAAGGGGGTCATGACTGGTTAATGTGGGCATGGCTTATTACAAGATAAACAACAAACATTAATTTCAGCCAAACTATTATGCTGAGGGCTTTGAAATTTTAAGGGTAGATATAGAATAGGACACAGATCTTCTGTACTAAAAATTGCACATGTACTCCACTAATGTGGCGCTATGACGGATGCAAACGCGTTTTTTCCTGCAACTTACACATTTTAAATGACACTTTCACAAACATTATATCCATGTGTTCCCTGGATAGAGCTGGGTTTTCTGACACAGGCCCCGCCCACTTCTGCTGCACATTCTCTTTGCTAATTCGCCACATGTCCAAAACGTACTTTTTCAAACTCCTCTTACATTTTAAGTGCCACCTGCCTGAAATTTTGCACATAGAATCTCCAGATGTGTCTGATAAAAAGTGATCAAAAGAATTTTGGCACTCCAAAAAATGCACTTGTTACAACCAAACAATCTTTTTTGCTAGCTAAAAAACACACATTGTTTCATATTTCGCTCAAAGTAGATGCTTTCAACATCAAACTTAAGTCACTTGTTCCCAAGGTCATCCAGAGGCTTTGTGCCAAACTTGTTGCAAATCGGTCTATAGGTGGCGCTATAACAGATGCAAAGGCAGTTTTGACTGTAACTTCCACATTTTAAATGACACATTCATAAACATTATATCCATGTGTTCCCTGGATAGAGCTGGGTTTTCTAACACAAGCCCTGCCCACTTGTGCTGCACATTCTCTTTGCTACTTTGTTACATGTCCAAACATTGGCCTGCGTCCCTGCGCTCGCCCAAAGCCTGTCGTCCTTCGGGGACAACTTCCATGGGCTCCGCGGGACGCGGGGACCGAGTCGCATGGGGGGGCTTGGCCCCCGTTCATAACTACTTGCAGTTCTAGTTATTATTAGGGGGCCAAGCCCGAGGGGCCGAGGGAACGCGTATGCAAGCAGATGCATTTCCTAGAACCAGCGGTGCTAGGAACCCTATTGTTTTTGTAAAGATTTTTATTTTTATTCTTCCGTAGGTAAAAGTGGTGCTGCAGGCTAAACCGTGCAAGGGAGGGTGATGCAATTTGGAGGGGTGGTCCAGACCCCCGCCCGTACCTCAGACGCAAAAAACTATGTATATCTGCCTGCAGAGGGCGCTATAACCTAGGCCAATGCGTTTTTGCCTATAGCTCCCACACCGTATGTTGCACATTCAAAAATCTTGTATCCCCAGCTTCCCTGAATAGAGCTGAATCACTTTGCCATAGGCCACGCCCACTTGCACCTAGGAAGATTTTTCGCAAAATCGCGAAAACTGGAAAACCTACTTTTTCAAACTTCTCCTTGGGATTTTGTCCAATCTGCGCAAAACTTGACATATACACTCTTCTACTGGACCTGATCTAAAGTTATCAAAAGAATTTTATTCGGTCAAAAAATGCGCAAATTATTAACAAACAAACTTCTATAGCTAGCTATAAAAATGCAAACTGTTGGATATCTCGGTTAAAGTAAATGCTATTAACACCAAATTTATGATCATTGGTTGGCATAAGACTGTGAGGGTATGAGCCGAATTTGGCGAATTTTGGCAACTAGGGGGCGCTACAAATATGGTAAGTTTATATCTTTTGAACGGCTGCACCGATTTCTACGAAATTCGGTTGGTATGATGTAGGGCCAATTCTGAGATCATGTCTTGAAGGAGGTCATGACTGGTCAATGTGGGCATGGCTTATTACAAGATAAACAACAAACATTAATTTCAGCCAAACTATTATGCTGAGGGCTATTATGCTGGGTTTTCTGACACAGGCCCTACCCACTTCTGCTGCACATTCTCTTTGTTAATTCGCCACATGTCCAAACCTACTTTTTCGAACTCCTCATACATTTTAAGTGCCACCTGCCTGAAACTTTGCACATGGAATCTCCAGATGTGTCTGATGAAAAGTTATCAAAAGAATTTTGACACTCCAAAAAATGCACTTGTTACAACCAAACAATCTTTTTTGCTAGCTAAAAAACACATATGGTATCATATTTCGCTCAAAGTAGATGCTTTCAACATCAAACTTAAGTCACTCATTCCCGAGGTCATCCAGAGGCTTTGTGCCAAATTTGTCGCAAATCAGTCTATAGGTGGCGCGATAATGGATGCAAAGGCAGTTTTGCCTGTAACTTCCACATTTTAAATGACACATTCATAAACTTGCGCTCGCCCAGAGCCCGTCGTCCTTCAGGGACAACTTCCATGGGCTCCGCGGGACGCGGAGACCGAGTCGCACGGGGGGGGGGTTTGGCCCCCGTTCATAACTGCTTGCAGTTCTAGTTATTATATTTATTATTATTAGGGCCCGAGCAGGAGACCTGCGAGGTCCCTATTGTTTTTCTCCCGAATATTTATATATATATATATATATATATATATATATATTTTTTTTTTTTTTTTTTTCTTCCGCCCATATGATCGCATTTTTCACTGCCTGAACATACATCACCAAACTTGGAATATGAGTCACACCTGGCGAAAAATTTTATGATTTTATGATCTATTGATCTATTGTTCTATTCCTGAATTTCCACCACTAGGTGGCGCTATTATTAAGGAAGATTTCTTTGGCCATATCATTGTACCGCAGGAATATTATTAGGGCCTGAGCGACAATGAAGTCTTCCGAGGACCCTATTGTAATCGCGTTGTTTATTATTACGGCCCGAGCACCTATTTCATATCTTGACCAAATACAGTTGGATTACCACAACACTTTTGCTAATTGTGTTGCATGGCCGGATGAGGGTTTGTGCAAAATTCGGTGCAAATCGGCCAATAGGTGGCACTCTGGTGGCAGTCTAATTAGTGTGAATTGAAGTAAATTGGAAAATCTTCAAATCCTCTTCAAAACTCATCGACTTTCAACCTCTTCTTGTCCCTCATACTTTGAGCTAGAGACCCCATGTCAACTTTTAAGAGTCAGAGGACCTTGAACTATTGGGCATGTATTCAGCTTCTACTTGTTGGAAAAATACATACGTGGGTTGGGTGCCTACCTGTATACTGGAAATGTAAGTAAGAGATAACATTTATTTTTTTTATTTATTACAGCTGACAAGACTTCTAGGTGCACGCCCCCCGACGGCAGCATGCCCTGACGCGTGTGGACTGCAAGGGCCCGTTCATTGCTGCTTGCAGCTTTAATTAGGGCCTGAGCGACGACGAAGTCGTCCGAGGACCCTATTGAAATCGCGCTGTTTATTATTATTATTCTTCTTTACCCAACTTCGTGCCCCAATTTCGCCCCTTTCCCAAATTTGAAAATGCTTCTAACTTTCCACATTCGTCCGGCCACATCCGAAATTCAATATTTTTGGGCGGTTGCACATGGTCGGCGCGAAATGCCAAAATAGCGCCCCCCTACAAATTTTCAAAATACCCTCCCCATTGGGGTTAGTTTGTCGTAGGCAAACGAAATTTGGTACACACATGTATCATACCCAGATGCACAAAAAAGTCTTGTCATGGTAAAATCCCAACAGGAAGTCAGCCATTTTGTTTTGAATTTTTTGTGGCGATTTCCAGAACTTACATTTGAACAAACTTGTCCTAGGGATTTTGTCCGATCGACTTCAAAATTGGTACAGATCATTCTGAGAACATGCTGATCAAAGTTATTAAAAGCTATTCTCTATGTCAAGGGGCGTGGCCACTAGGCCGTGACAAACTTTGGCGACTTTTCGTTTTCTTGCCATCGAATTTCGAATGGCTCTCCTGCCCACATACTTGATCTCAGCGGCTTCAAACTTGCTGGACTTGATGATGGCGCCGCCCCAATATGTTAATATCCCACCTTACTCATAGCGCCCCCCGGTGGTAACAGGAAGTTGCCAGTTTTTACTTTAACATGTACTAATGCCACAAACTTGACCGCATCAACTTCATTTCACTTTTAATGCATGCAGAACAAGTTGGTGAAGCTACTTTATGAACGCTGTGAAGCTACGTCTAATGGTGTCCATGTGGCGGCGTGGCGACTATCGATCCCTTGCCACTAAATACGTCTGGCAATTTGATGGCTTCAATGACCTCATCTCCTCATGAAAATTGATACACAGGTCAAGAATGGCAAACTCTTACATCTGATAGGGGCGTTGCCCATAGGGGGGACAAAATGCCTCTATAGTGCCCCCTTGAAATTTTTAAAAACCCCTCCCCATAGGGTTTCTTTTGGAGTTGTAACATGAAAATTGGTACACATGTGTATGTTATCCAGATGCACATAAAAGTCTCTAGCACAAATGGTCTACTCCAAACAGGAAGTCGGCCATTTTGATTTTGACTTGTCATTTTGGCGTGATTTCCACATGTTGTATTTTAACGAACTAGTTCTAGGGATTTCATCCAATCGACTTCAAATTTTTTACAGATCATCCAGACACCATACTGATGTGCTCTGCATGTCTGTAGGTCAAAGGGCGTGGCTGCTATGGTGCTGACATTTTTGATCCATTGCCATGCATATTCAAGCAGCTCTCTCTCCCACATAATTCATCCAAACTGCTTCAAAATTTCTGTACATGGTAAGAGCCCTGCCCTCAACGCCTCCATATGCTCGAAGGCAATCTTGCTCATGGCGCCCCCTTGTAGAAACAGGAAATGCCATCTTTTACACTGACAAACACCAACCTCAAGCTCCAGACCTGATCAACTCCATTTCGTGGCCACATGACGATCAAGTTGATGAATCTCCACAGTGACACACTCATGTTGCAGGCCGCAGCAGTGGCGACTTTTCATCCTTCGCCACGGAACATCAACTTGATATAAATCCTTCATGTATTGTCCGATTTGCTTGAAATTTCACGTGTGATGAGGGTCCACCCCTGAACGCACCTGCCCACATCTGGTTACGCTCATGCCGCCCACTTGTGGAAACAGGAAATGCCCTATTATACATTGACACTGTCCGATTTGCTTGAAACTTCACATGTGTGATGATGGTCCACCCCTGAACGCACCTGCCCACATCTGGTTACGCCTATGCCGCACCTTTGTGGAAACAGGAAATGGCCTATTATACATTGAAATTGTCAGATTTGCTCGAAACTTCACATGTGTGAAGTTTCGAGCCCCTGAACACCCCTGAACGTACCTGCCCTTTTCTCCCTTCTCGCTTCGCGCCACAGCCCCCATGTGCCTCAGGCCCCCACGGTTACATGGGGGAGCAAGGGCCCGATCACAGCTGCTTGCAGCTTTAATGGTCTTCTTGTACCTGTAAACACTGAACGTCAGTCAGTCAGTCATATTTATAAAGCCCAATATTACA
Source organism: Epinephelus lanceolatus (assembly GCF_041903045.1). Lineage (NCBI taxonomy): Eukaryota > Metazoa > Chordata > Actinopteri > Perciformes > Serranidae > Epinephelus > Epinephelus lanceolatus. Next base: position 1,530,757 of record NC_135734.1, read on the forward strand.
AATCACAATTTGCCTCAGAGGGCTTTACAGCATATGACAAAATGATACATAAAGAGAGACGGAGAGAGATGCAGGACAGCCAGTAATGACAGTAGCTTACAATAACATTCAAATAATAACATTCAAATAATAATATTATAATAATAATTACGGCTCACACAGAAAATAGACCAGATGCCGAAATGATTGCTGCGGCCGGTGTGGATGACACAATCGGTTAACATGGGCGTCGAAAGGAAACTGGCTTCACTTCTCGGTGCTTCGAGGCTATTCGCTGCGCTTCCGCCGGGCGGTGTGGCCCTGGCATTAGTGACATGCAGTAGAGCCGAGTTAGCGAGATGCAGTAACAAGACATGAAATTTTAGCAAAGGAGAGAGAGAGAAGGAGAGAAGGTGCTCAGTGTATTATAGGAGGTGTATTATAGGGGGTCCCCCGGCAGACTAGACCTATGTCAGCCTAACTAGGGGCTGGTCCAAAACAAGTCTGAGCCAGCCCTAAGTATAAGCTTTATCAAAAAGGAAAGTCTCAAGTCTAGTCTTAAATGTAGAGATGGTCATTTGGTGCCTCCCTGACCGAAACAGGAAGATGGTTCCACAGAAGAGGAGCTTGATAGCTGAAGGCTCTGGCTCCTGTTCTACTTTTGGAGACTTTAGGAACAACAAGTAACTCTGCATTCTCAGAGTGCAGTGTTCTGGTGGGATAATAGGGCACTCTGAGCTCTCTAAGATATGTTGGAGTCTGACCATTTAGGACTTTGTAAGTTAGGAAAAGGATTTTAATTGTAATACTTGAATTTACAGGGAGCCAGTGCAGACAAGCTAAAACAGGAGAAATGTGATCTCATTTCTTAGTTCCTGTTAGTACAATGCCGCCGCATTCTGGATTAATTGGAGAGTTTAGACTTATTAGAGCTAGCTGATAATAGGGAGTTGCAGTAATCCAGCCTAGAGGTCACAAAAGTGTGGACCAATTTTTCTGCATCTTTTTGGGACAGGATAGGCCTCATTTTGCAGTGTTACACAGATGAAAAAACGCAGTCCTTGAGGTTTGTTTTAAATGGGAGTTAAATGACAAATCTTGATCAAATATTACTCAGAGGTTTCTTACCATAGTGCTAGAGGCCAGAGCAATGCCGTCCAGAGAACCTATATCATCAGAGTTTCTGATTTGTTTGGGGCCAAGAACAATAACTTCAGTTGTATCTGAATTTAACATCAGGAAACTGGAGCTCATCCAGGATTTTATGTCTTTAAGGCATTTTTGAAGTTTAGTTATTGATCTGGCTTTATCGATAAATACAATTGTGTATCATCCGCACAACAATGGAAATTTACAGAGTGATTAAACATCTGCTGTGTATCTGCCAGGACAGCAATCTTTTCTTTCCAGGACCACATCAGAACTCATAAAATGAGTTGTCGAGGTCAGGCCTGTGAGGAGCACATCACTGACAGAAGCGACCTTTTTTTAACTTAAAACTTGTGTTCTTGGTGCTTTGACTGCTTGGTCCAGGACAGACCCAACTATGGTTAGGATAGCAGTAATGGTTAGTTCCAATAAAGGGAAACTGGAATGTTACAGCACGCAATGATATTTTTGACATCAGTGTGCTTCCAAGTTTGTGTCTACAGTAAATCAGAAATGTTGTTTCCAAACATTGATACTAGGTTTAGATTGCACCTGTGCTACTGTTAAGGTGTTTTCAGACAGCAAGCTGTTGCTACTAACACCGCTGCCTCCACTACCCTCACTGCCTCCACCACCTTTGCCGCCTTTGCCACTTCCGCTGCCTCTGCTGTCTCCACCTCCTTTACATGATGGCAGCTGCTCTTGTTAAAGCTCACAGCTCTTTACCACTGCATGAAGAATTTATGATGGCTTAACTTTTACAACTTGCCCCTGTGGCTTGTTGTGTGTCCATGGTAACCACAGGAACCACAGTGAGGAAAACAATACAGGAGCTGTATCTGTACTTACTGTATCTAAGTTCTTTTGATAAACCTCTTTACTAGAGCAAACAGATCAATAACACCAGCTTCAAAGTCTGTTCATCCTGACTGGGACAATAAACATTTATATTATTTAGCAAAACTTGCTTTATTGATCCTGTCATACTTTTAGTCATTTCCTCCTTTTAAGCTACAATCCACATTATTTATCTGCATGAAGAGATAATACTAGGTGGATCTCAGCAGGCTGGTGGGACTAGAGGCAGCTGTCCAAAAGCACCTTTACAGTGATGTTTCCCCCTGGTAGGTGATTGGCTGGCAGAGTTCTGGAGTTTCCCTCAGAAATCCATCCTAGATGATAAATATTAAAGCAGCTGTGCGGAACTTTTAGTTTTCGTTGATTATAGAGCCCCTTTGATCGAAGCGGTATGACACCCACAGCCTGGTGTCGTAAAATTCCGACTGCAGCCGGCAATTACCGCATGCATTTGTTTTGGAGAGCGAGAGGATTAACTAACATCAGGTCAGTCCAAGTAATTAGTGGAAACAGCAAAATTACTCAGTAAATTCTCCTGTCGTGTTTCTGTTCTGATCTAATCTAATCTGGTGTGTATTTTGAGCTACTAAGGCTACCGTAGTAGTGTGAGCCTCAAGTTATTCTGGGTAATGTAGTAACCGTTGTGCTACTGGAAACAATGAGAAGCAGCCGTGTACGTCCGGTGTAAGGAGGAATAAACAGTTAACAAGTCATCTACTGAGTCCGCATTATTATGTGAAAAGAATACACCGACGATTTGGGAGTTATGCCCTTTCTCTATCATTTTCATATTGAGACAGCGGTTAGCATGGCACTTGTAGGGGGTCAGTACATCTTGAGCGGAGGGATACACCGGTCAGCAACAGCTGCAGCTTGCTCTGGGACAGGTACACTAGGTCACTCGGTAAAAGCAAACAAAGACACGACACGGACGATATTACTCACCCGACTGAAAGCTGTCCATCAGCTCCTGCAGGCCTGGGGCGTTTTTTCCAGTTCATCTTAGGAACATGAAAAAAAGTTTCAATCACGCTAGGATTAGTGATTGCTGCAAAATATTCATTTCTTGTGATGCAATCTCTGTGGCGGTTTTCCTCCTGATGATATATCTCCCCAACGATGGTAGCACTGAGTCCCATTCTGTGCAGCAAAATGGGAGCGGAGGATTCAGCCTCTCTTCTCGCCTGCTCAGCATGCAACACATGGAGTTCCTCATCTGTGTACTCCGGCTCAAACAGGTATGGCTCTGGATCTGTGTCCGCTACAAGAAACTCTTCAAAATCACGTTCAAAGTTGTCCATTGCAGCTACTAAAATCCGGAGATATCGCTAGGCTAAATAAACAGTTTTGTTCACAAGCTACAGTACATCTGTGCCTGCTCACCGGTGTATCACTCCGCGGATCACAGCGCAGGATGTACTGACCCCCTATAAGCGCAATGCTAACCCCTGAGACCCAGCCACTGGACGTAGAGACACAAAAAAGATATTGATCATGTTGTCTCAATATGAAAATGATAGAGAAAGGGCATAACTCCCAAATCGTCACCAATTCTTTTATGTGAAGATACAGTGAAGACATAACACAATCCTAACACAACAAAGCTGTTACCTGCAGCCTTCGGTTGCAAAACTAACGCTACTAACGTTAGGTCAGTCCAAGTAATTAGTGGAAACATGCTAACATGCTAACGTTACACACAAATTAGTAGTAAAGTAAGACCTGTTCATAAATGTTTTGGTGTAGCTCTGGATTTCTTATAAACTGAGGACAACTGCCTGCTGTATATTTGTGTTCATGGTCACAGTCACAGATAATTTTAGATGATGCTCCTTCGTTATCCGCCATTACATCAAAAGTACAACCAAGTCCTCATAGACACATCCCTGGTAAAACTGTTAGGTGTTATGTGTTCAGCAATGCCCGTTGCGTACTGCTTACTCGAAGAACACTGTAAATGTAACGGAGTTAATGTTTTAATGATCTCACTTGCCTTTAATAACTATGTTGGTCATCCTTGAAGGTACACTGCTTTTGATTTTTAAATATTTCGCCTGCCTGTACAATGTGTGTTGTTTTCGTATTGTGATGGGGAGCTGCAAATTCGTATTGTCTGACAGTAATTGAATGCCACATTGACTGCCCCTGCAGGCTTCACGGGTGCACCCCGTTAGTAAGTCTGCAGAGCATCGTAGCATGGTAGGTCGAGTTTTACCGAGCTCCGTAATATTTATTTTAACGGGTTTTACAGGCAGTGTGTTTTATTTTATGTGTCATTTTATTGCAGTGTCACCTGTGTCTTGCTGGGCTGTGGGAGCTAACTGACCTATGTTATTCGATTTGTCTACCAGCTGTGACCGAATAAAAATACGTCGGAGTCGTCAATGATTGTCCATGTCGTCTATACACAATGCATAAGAGTACAACCCGCTACATAAACAAGGCTCCTTCTTCTGTGGTTTAATCGCTGCGAGCCGCTGCGGGCGAGCAGAATCACTTCCACCTTGGGTGCCGTATTCTGGTTTGCTGACTTCCGCTGTGTGTTCAACCCGAGCCAGGCTATGCTAAATAGCCATATAGAGAAAGGCTTTTTTGTCGCTGTTGGGTTCAAATAAATATGCGGATCTTCAAGGGGGGGTGATACGAACAAGGAGCGGGTTTAATTAATGGTAAAAAGTTCCGCACAGCTGCTTTAAATTAATAATATTTATTATGTAATTAAAGTTGGTAAAAGTGTTATTTTATGTTTCCTGCTTACAGTCAGAATTAAGCTGCCTGTTATATTGTGTATTTAGTAGGCATTATGGTCATAATTCTGACTAGAATTAAACGGTCCATGGCTGCAGTTAACAATGAATAACCTAGAGACAGTGAATCTGTCTGTGTGTCTTAAACTGATTTATTTTAGCTTTGAAGTGACTTTTAAGCTATCTGCTTGGACATCAGTTGTTTTATTTTTGTTTTTATTTATCTCCGGACATTATCTTTTAATCACTGGATGTCCAAGCATTAGGGGTTTTAACAGCCAGACACTGTCCGGCCTGCTTGACAGGTGGGAAAACTTCTGCCAGCTGACAGCACAGCGATACATCTATGGCTACATCTATACACCCCGATGTGGACCCCCAGCTTGTAAAAGCAGACAAAAAGATTAGCTACACATCATTTGAGCATCATGCCTTTGTTTTTAGCAGTCCTCCTATTCTTTGCATCACAGTTTACAGACCACCCCACCATTCCACCATTTATCAGTGAATTCTCAAAATTCTTAACAATCAAACACACCACCTATAACAGAATTTTAATAACTGGTGATTTTAATTTACATGTTGATAATACCCCTGATCCAATGTCCAGAGAATTTTTAAACCTTTTAACCTGCATGGATTTTAAACAACACGTCACACAGCCAACTCACAACAGAGGACACACCCTGGACCTGGTCATAATCTATGGCCTGTCCACTGGTGTGTCCTCTGTTGTTGACCTGGCTGTGTCTGACACTACTGTGTGTATTTTAACATCACCAGTTTTAGCCATCAGGAGGCCCCGGTGAAAATGGTGAGGAAATGCTACCTAACCTCTGAAGTGACTGCAAATTTTATTTAGATTTTACAGAGCACTCCTGCTGAAATTTTACCTGCACCCTTTCATTTTATAGTGGACAATTTTAACAGTAAATTGAAGTCAACACTTGACTCAGTGGCTCCACTTTTAACCAAAACAATAAAAACAAAACCTACACCCCCATGGAGAAATGATAATATCAAAAAACTGAAAAGAAGTGCAGGAGTGCAGAGAGGAGGTGGAGAAAAACCAAATTGACAGTTCATTATGAAATATTACGCGATCAGCTCAAATCCTACAATAAAACAGTCAAACAGGCAAGAATATCCCACTTTTCAAAACTCATTTCCAATCATAAAAACAACCCCAAATTCCTTTTCTCCACCTTTGATCTTTTAACCAACACCAATTTTAATAAACCATCCAAGATATCAACAAACGCCCTCTGCGAGGACTTTGCAGACCACTTCAGAAGTAAAATCGATGATATCAGATCCAGTCTTTTATCTCAACAGAATGTAATTTTTAACACCCCTAAACAGTCGCTTTTACCTGAGGAAAAGCTGGAGAGTTTTGCCCTGGTTGATGCAAGGACACTTGGTCGAGACAACCTTCCTTTTAGATCCGATTCCCACATCACTTTTAAAAACATTTTATGGATTCTTTGAGGAACAGATTTTAAACATAGTAAATTACTCTCTTCAGACAGGTGTCTTCCCTGCTGCCTTCAAAACGGCAGTGGTGAAGCCCCTTCTGAAGAAGAGTAATTTAGATCCCAACATTTTAATAATTACCGACCTGTATCCAACTGAAAAACTGGTTTTTAGCCAAGTAAATGACTTTTTAAAAAGAAACAATATTTTAGAGAAGTATCAGTCTGGTTTTAGGATGAATCACAGTACCGAGACAGCCCTTTTAAAGATTTTAAATATCAGGTTTAATGCAGATTCACAAAAACTCACAGTCTCGGTACTACTGGATCTAAGCGCCACCTTTGATACAGTAGATCACCACATTTTATTAAACAGACTCAGAAACCTGGTGGGCCTCTCTGGTACTGTTTTTGACTGCTTTAGCTCTTATCTCACAGATCGTTGCTTCTTTGTAAGAATAGATACATGTTCCTCCAGAACACATGAAATCAGGTGTGGGGTGCCCCAAGGGTCAATTTTAGGTCAAATTCTTTTTAATCTATACATGCTTCCCCTTGGGGACGTCATCAGGACGCATGGCATCAGCTTTCACAGTTACGCAGATGACACACAGCTGTACATCGCCACGTCTCCTGATGACACAGGGCCCATTGATACCCTTTTTTAACTATATTTTAGATATCAAGTCATGGATGGCAGTGAATTTCCTACAGCTCAACCAGGACAAAACAGAGGTTTTAATTATTGGTCCTGAAGGCCAGAGAGAGAAACTTTTACCAAAACTACAAGATTTTAAACCTTCACAATGTGTGAAGAACCCGGGCGTCATTTTTGACTCTGAGCTTCATTTTATTCCACACATCAAAAATGTAACGATAGGTTTGTATCATCTTAAGAATATAGCCAGAGTCCGCCCGTTTCTCTCTCAGGCTAACACGGAGGTGCTGATGCATGCTTTTATCTCTTGGGGGGAGGGTTTTTAATGTGTATGTAGTATTTTTGTTGTATGTTTTTATTCTGTGAAGCACTTTGTGCTGCATTTTTAATGAAGTGAAGTGCTGAAGTGCTATACACATAAAGTTTGATTTGATTTGATTTGAATCTATTTCAGGGTGCATCTATAAATCACGAATGGGAACCTGTATGTGTGTGTGTGTGTGTGTGTGTGTGTGTGTGTTTGGTTTCATTCAACAGTGTGTGGTGCACAAAATGAAAGTGTAAGAGGTTAGTTTAATAAGTAACTCCAGAGAAGGGCATAATGACTCTCTGTGTTTATCCAGTGACAATATGCTGAGATCATAGCAGTAAAAATCCAGCCCTCCCTCCCTGTCTCATATTTTTTCTGGCACAGAGAGAGTGTTTCCAGTAAGCTACGTGCAAAACACACATTCTGGCCTGTGGCCACATCTACCTGCCAGACAGGTATGTTGACCTAGTAGGAGGAGTTGCTCTCACCTCACTTGTGCTCACTTGTGTGTGTGTGTGTGTGTGTGTGTGTGTGTGTGTGTGTGTTGGGAGTGCTCTGCTTAGCTAGTTAATTAACAGGACTAACAATGTGAGTGAGTAAAGATTAAATCAGGTGTGTTTCTGTTGGGAGGGCTCTCAGTTGAGTTAGATTAGCAATGACTGGAAGATTAATAAATTCTTGGATCATGAATTTAGTGCAACAAAGAGACAAAACATGTTTGTAAGACTATTTGACACTTTTCACATGCTCTCATATCAGAACAAAATTTTCTCATGCAGAGAAAAAGTTTTATAACTTAAAACTTGTAGGTGTGTGTGTGTGTGTGTGTGTGCGCAGGTAGGGCACCCCTGGTCAAAGTTTAATTCACTGTGAGAAGTTAAGTAAGTAGAAGATGAACTGATTTCTAAAAGACACAGAGTTAAAGATGAAACATTTCTTCATTATTTTAAGCACGATTACCTCTTAATTTCAATCTTCTCCAGTTTCAAAATAACAAAAAATGAAAAAGGCCTCAAGCAAAAGTTTGGACACCACATGCTTTTCAACATCTTGCTCAGATGTTGAAAAGCATGTTTCATCTTTAACTTCATGCCTTTCAGAGATCAGTTTATCTGTTACTTATTTAACTATTCACAGTAAACGAAATTTTGACCAGGGGCGCCCAAACTTTTGCATGCCACTGTACATACTGTATTACTACATACTGTACTACTATAATGTGTGAACTTTTCAGAAAGGTGCCGGTGACATCACTGCTGCTTCTTTAGCTGGTGTACTGTCTAACCGTCAACAAAGACAGAAGAGCTAATTTTTTTGGGAGCAGATCGGCCGGTGGAATGCTATTTTAAAAGATCAGATTCCAATAATGTGAATGGTAAATCAACAGTCACAGAACAATAATATTTTTTTTTTTATTTATTTTTTTATTATTTTTTTTAAATGCAGAAAACAAGTGAAATATATTGTTGGGGGAACATTTTGGTGACATGTTAGGTATGAAGACTTTTGTGACTTACCAGTGGTGTTCACATTTTCTCATTATGTTAATAGAAAACAATTCATTCAGCATTACATTTCCCTCAAAATTCTGTTTTCCATTTCAAATGAGTCTTATATGACCATCATAATAGGAGATGGGGCTGGATATAAATGTCACTGACAAAAGACAGGACTCAGTAGTGGCAGTGGTTAGAACTAACACAAGTTCTTATACAACAGAAAAGCCATCTAGATGTTATCATGCCTTGTCACTTCCAACAGGCCAGACCATCAAGCTGATACCATAAACCACCATCTGCCAGTCTCAGCTGGAAGAAGCATGTAAACCACAAAGCTCATTTTTGCTGCTAAGTGTTGAAAAATCTAACAATGGTGGATTGAAAGTGTCTCTACAATCAAAGGTATCACACAGCTCCACAGGCCACGATTAAGTCTTCCATCATAATGTCATTACACACGCACACGCATGCACGCACACATACACATTGCATTTGCACAATCTTTTACTCATCCGTATCGACTTTAACACAAAAGAGACATGTTACATGGTTCATTTGAAAGCTTTGGGCGGCAGTAGCTCACCCCATAGGGACTTGGGTTGGGAACCGGAGGGTCACTTGTTCAAGTCCCTGTCTGGACCAAATACAGAGCGTGGACTGGTGGCTGGAGAGGTGCCAGTTCACCTCCTGGGCACTGCCGAGGTGCCCTTGAGCAAGGCACCGAACCCCCCAACTGCCTGGGTGTCTGTCCATGGCAGCCCCCTCACTGCATGTAATAAATTCTTGGATCATGAATTTAGTGCAACAAAGAGACAAAACATGTTTGTAAGACTATTTGACACTTTTCACATGCTCTCATATCAGAACAAAATTTTCTCATGCAGAGAAAAAGTTTTATAACTTAAAACTTGTAGTTGTGTGTGTGTGTGTGTGTGTGTGTGTGTGCGCAGGTAGGGCACCCCTGGTCAAAGTTTAATTCATGTATGTGCATGTATAGGTCCTGTTTGTGTATGTGTGTGTATTTCGGACCTGTGCGTTAATGACAACAGGGTGAAAAAATTGAATTTCCCCTCAGGGGTATTAATAAAGTATATAAAATTTAAAAAAATAAATAAAAAAAACAAAATAAAATCATTTAAATAAATTAAGATTTAATGAAAGTGTTGGGTTGTATCATGGCACCAGGTGTGCAGGTTAAAAGGTGATATTGTGAAACACTGCCAATTTGTGTAGCCATTCCAGTTAACAGTTCTTCAGTTTTAATGGCACCACACTGGTTAAGTCTACAGTATGGATCAGTATGAGGCCCTGTTTTCATACTGACATTGCTTTAGCGATGTTGTTGTTGCTTCTTTCTTTTCTGTACTCTCACTTGAAGTGCAGGTAATGAAGCCAGTCAAACACAGTGTGTCCTGATGTATGATAAAGGTGATCGTTATGATTGTCATCATGCACAGTGTGATATCTGTTCACTTCAGCTAATTTATTCATTCACTGTAACCAGTTAAAGATAATTCTGTCCAGCCCTGTTGAAGCCCTGCTATTCATTGACATAGAGAATAGGTTCACATTAAATTTGTTTGTGAATTCAAATTTTGAACGTTTCAGATACACTGAAGAAAAAACAATCAAATGTGCCCCTTAATGTATTTTTTAGTTCATTTTTTAAACTTTGCAGCAATACTTTTAACTGACAATACAAGTTACAATCACTGTTATTAAATCACATTTCAACTTGTCATCTGATCCTGATCCCTGCAGTTATGGTGACAGCTATGACCATACAGCCTGTGGGTTGACAAATGAAGCTGAGGTGAGGTAGCACCTAGCAGTAAATAATTAGCAAACCCACCATAGCAAACTCGGTTTTACAGCTGGAGTGAAGATACTAATATCATAATAAAGTAGACAGCCTAAGGCATTCATTAGTAAAAATCATGTCATGCTATCTTAATGGTAAGGGGCTAAATAATGCACCAAAGTTAGGCTAAATTTTGGTGAGGGGAAAGGGGCATTGCCATTTTTCAAAATGGTTTATTTCTGCATACTAGGATTCTTAAACAAGTCTTGGAATTGCATATATTAACACATGATAAACACTAGATTTGAAAAATGGAAATGAAGTGCAGAGTTTCTAATTTGCTCATGATTTGATCCTATGATTTAATGCCTTGCAATTTCTTGGATCAGTATTTTATTTTACTGTTTTCTCTGCTCCTTTTGTTAAGGTAAACCGATTGTAACCACCAGAGTCTTATTTGAAATGTTTTTTTCCTCTGAATGTTGAAGTAACTTTCTTGGCGTTTTGTGTTTTGTAATCCTATTGCGTATATGTATGCAGAACAGAGCATGGTCTGGATGTGTTTATAACACTGAATTTGGAAATGGTTGTTAGAGACCATCCCTGTCACTACTAGAGCTTATTTGAAATTACCTGTGTTTGTATAAAGAGCTTAAAGTGGGTGGGTGGTGGTGGTGGTGCTAGATGCAGTGTGGATGAAGGGATTCAATTTGGAAAATGTTGTTTCCCTTTGTCCCAATGTTGTTTTTAATGTAATTCAAGGCTTGTCCCTACCCAACTAATAATTGCTGTCCTAATTACCAAGTTGGTGCACTCATTAATCTTTCAGTAACTGAAGTCCCACTCAGAGCAAGAAGGCCGTCAGCTGCAAATGTATAATATTCTCTCCCTCCTGTGATTTCATATTGGCTAAATACCCATCAGAATGAAGAGGATATTTTAGAGGAGTACTGCATACAATAAGTGGGTGATAATTGTTTAGCATTGTTTAAATTTAACACTCAGAGTTGCACTTCATTATCACATCTGCCAACCTTCATGATGGTTACAGATATACCAATAAGATCCCTGGGTTCAGTTTTAAAAATTAATCTCAAAACAGCAAGTACACATTAACATGCATTTCTGTAAAAAAGAAAAAAAGAAAAGAAAAAAAGCAATTATTTAAGAGATATTATAGATATAATGAGATGTATTTTACAGGTATACACATTTATCAGTATAAAGTGGAAGACAGCAAAGTGGACTAAAGGAATACTTTACTCCCAATTTTCAACCAGTGTGGGGAGTCTGTGCAGATGAACAGTGTTTGGCATCCCCCCCTTCCTCAGCGGCAGGAATTCCCTGCCCTTGTCATGAGCAACAATATGGCATTTCACATCATTGCTGACATGTTCCATCTGGCAGATTTTGGCTGATGGACAGGCAGGGACCTCCGGGAGCTGGCAGCACATGGGGTACCTTAACAATGTTAATGTTGGTTGAAAATCAGCAAAGTATCTCTTTAATCACATTAACAAATAAAAAAAATCACACAACATGCAGCTGATATCTGACTGATTTATACAAACACTTTTTACAGGTGATGATCATATATGAGACGTGATATAGTTACTCCTTTGTACTTTGTATAAACACACTTTAAAATAAGTGATACTGATAGACATGTAGTGCACATCATTACTGTATTAATGTGAAGTTGTATCACTATTTCACCCTAATTCTATCATTGTCCTTCACATTGAGTTCACCAGCAGAGGACTTTTCCAAATTTGATCCATAAGTGATTGGAAAACTGATAGTGAAAGTTATACCCTTTCATAACAAGAAAGTAATATAAAAGTAAGAAAAAGAAGGATACATTCTAGACATTTGAGCACCACAGTACAGTCATTAATGCCCATATACTAAAAAAAACAGTGACAGATGAGGATGAGCCAGTCCTGTATCACTACACTAACTTCAGCTCAAAACAAACAGCAGAGTGAATTCTGTACATTTGTAAATAGTTAGCCTTTTCAGCCTTTAGGTGCTTACAGCATCCAAAATGATGCCCACTTTGGTTACTGTGCATATAGTTAGGTTTCTGAAGTGACAATCAAAAGCATAAAACAGGTACAATATTAATATTGGTTCATAAAACCTACTAGAGCCAAAAACACTGGCTTACATTTTCTGCAACACCTTCCTTCTAAGAGGAAGTTAGTGTCTTAAACATCTGGGAAAGCAAGGATTTTTTTTCAGACAGGCCACACAAGTATTTCTAGTTCTGAACTACTGCCTTGATTGGCTTTTTGGCTTCTACGTGCTCGGTGACTGATGTCTCACATGCCCATGGCAATCTCTTCAATCTTCCAGCCACTGGAGTTCTTTCCAAATTTGTATACGAGCCTCCGGCCATCTACTCGCTCCAGGATCTCTCTCTTATAATAATACCTGAGGGAGGAGGAGGGTTAGTTAGTCCAGGCACAAAGTATGTGGTTCCCTTCATCATCTGCTGCACTTCACTCATTTAAAGCACTTGTTAGTAAATTAAAATGTAAAAAGTGGCCCCTAATCCTCTTTAAATGTACTTTTTCCACTGGTGACCAGACCAGGATTGAAGGGGCACTTCACCAGTTTTACATGTCAAGATCAATTGATCAGTCACAGGGAGTATTAAATAGTTATAATGTCCTTCTGTGGCTGAAGAGGACCTTTGTCAGCTGACATCATCAGGGTTATTGTATCATGGCTCAGAGACTTCAAAGTTAGAGGAAAAGGCCTGTGATACAGAGTGGGGGTGTGGGAAATCACTGCAGAAGCCCTTTCATTTTGACCAAAGAAGGTAAATCTACACAATCTGTGATGACCGTCTGTGTTGTAACATCTCCTTATTTAACAGAAATGACACCTCTGACTGTTTTCTGTTTTAGACCCAGCCACAATGTCATACAATTAAGGCAGATACAACTGAAAGTTGATGAAACAGCTGGGAATTCCTCCTCGAACTCACCTCATGGCACGGCTGAGTTTTTCATACGTCATGCTGCTGTTCTTCTTTTTCTGGCCCCACATCTGAGCCACGGCCTCAGACTTGAGAAACTTAAAGACACCCTCGCGACGGTCCTCCCACTTCATCAGGCCCTGGTTCCTCTCTGGGTGGATCAGAATGTCCCTGATGAACTCCCACAGGTGAGTGCCACGAGGCGCTGCAGACAAACAGTGGGTCATCATGAGCTAAATGTCTTTTTGTGTGTGCATGGATGTAGCACAGATATGCATCTGCACATTGATAAAGATGCAAAGTAGAATCTGTAAAACAGCTCAGCAGTGTTGATGTAAAGAAGCCTTTTGAACAGTATTTTACATGATGAATAACAGTATGCTGACCTTACCATGCTTGTTTTTTTTTGGATTTTCATAAATGCTGTTGCTGTGCTCTCTGTTGGCTTTGGGAGGTCGCCCCCTGGGTCGCTTGAGTCGAGACTCTCCTTTCTCTGTTTTGATGTGCACCTCTGACAACACAACGGTTAACTGTCAGACGTTTATTTAAACTCAGTAGCACTGCTGAGACTGTGGAATGCAAAGAACCATACAAACCATGAGTTTTTTGGCTTACTCACTTGAAATCAGGGGGTAGGAGAACTCCGGGTCTGATTCACCACTGCCAGACTCAGGGGAGCTGAGGCTTGAGAAGTCAAACATGCCACCTGAAAAAAATATGAGACATCTTTCAGATATACTGCATTCTTAAGAAACTGAGAGGCAGAAGAGTTGAGCAAGATAACAAAGCTGAAATACTGACTGTTGGAGGAGGAGCTGTACTCGCTGTCAGACTGGTTATCAGACAGGCACTCGGTGTCTCCAAGAGGTGTCATGGGCTCTATGGTAAGACTAGTAAGATCATAATCATCCCTGTAGTCAAACTCCCTCTTGCTGATGGCCTCCTCAGCTGTGAATAGTAAGTAACATTGTTAGCCCTATTATTTCCACACAGTATTGATTTTATGTGCATATGTAACATCTCGATATAATATGTACCTTGGCCAATTCTAATGCTGCTGAGCAGAGGGAAGTTCAGGTTGTGCAGGAAGTTGTCTAGGAGCTGGCAGGTCTCATTCAGCTCTGGTCCTGACAGGCTCTGCAGCTCTGAGAAGAAGAGATAAGAAAATTTGTTGTTTCAGGCATAGCATTCATTCGCGAGAAGAGAACTCCTGTACCAACAGAGGCCAAATCTATATGTTTTGACTGTAAACATTTAGGTTTATTGACATATAACTGGAAAATTTGACTTGAATAATCTGTCACAAAATAGGCCAGTTTTATTTTAATATGCTGTATTGATTTTGGCGCATAGTACCTTTAAACCCTGAACTTAATAAAATCTTTACACTGCAAGTACAACCCAGCACTCAAATGGCATGAACTACATATGGATGTATTGCAGCTCTAAAGTTCTACAATTCATTCTCACATGACAGGTTGAGCTTTACCATATTTGGTCTTATGTTCCTGCAGACTCTGGTGGAGGTGCGGGGCAAGTTGCGGGCCGAAGACCTCAATCATCTGGTCCCGGGTCATCTGGCAGAGAGCAGGGCCATCCATGGTGCAGTAGGCCAGACTCAGGATGCTTGCATCAAACTTGGTGCTCTCTACGTGGTCACTGATCCACTCCAGAACATTGTCTGCTGTCCAGCAGTGAGGGCTGATGTGCCTGTACCACTGACCTGCAGACAGAGAGGCAGGAATTACATGATATTGTATAGAGTGCAGAAGGTGTGTTTATAAAATGATCCCAGTAAGTGCTATAATTGCCCTGGCAAGCACGTTAGACATAACAGAGACAGATTTAGAAACTATATTTTCATGTAAAATCATGATCTTGTTTCATACATTTTTGTAAATTCAGTTGTCTCTTTCAAACTACACCAAGACTATGTCAAAACTTGCTTCTTAAATTTACTTTCAAAACATGTAAATTTATTTGCATGTGTACATGCTCAGCTCGCAGTGATGTGGACTAATACCAGTCTGCATCATCGCCCACTCTGGATTTGTGTCTCTAAGGTCAGACAAACAAAGCCCGAGCTGTTTCGTCTATGAGGTGATAGTATTTTTCTGTTTGACGGTTATGCCAAGTTAAACATTGACTGCCTGGTAAATGATTGAGCCAACGGTGTCTAAATGCGGTCAAAGCAAAGTTCAGTGAGCTAATGGTCCCACTGGCTGAAGTTTGAAAATAAAGGGTCATGTTTACTGTGAGATTAGTCTTCAGCTGAAACTGCCCACTGAACTCAGACTGGACTATAATGGTTAACAACGGCTTCACCGCCAAGACGCTTCAAGATTTGTTGGTGCTGCACTGGAATTTCTCAATTGTGGGATCAATAAAGGTGTATCTTATCTTATCACACAAACAACTGCTCTCTTAAAGCGATGATAAGACAAATGAGTGCTGCAGCAGCAGTTAAAAATCCTCTTACCGCTTATGTTGGAGCTGTAATTCTGCAGGGTGTTGATGCTGGGCAGCACACCAGGCTGCTGTGACAGGACATCAGGGATGCCAGTCTGATACATGGTGAGGTTAGCATGAGTCAGGATGCTGCTGAGGCAGGGAGATGACATGGAGACACTGCGAACCACAGAAGAAAATATCTGTATAAACACCAGTTAAAAAAACAGAGAAGAACAGCTTTTGTAGTGTGTAACAAACATGTTGTTAACTTTTGTAGTATAATCAAAATCTGTACCATTTCTAAGCATGACCACTGTAATATTTCAATTAAATAGGTAACAAATATCTTTTACCTGTTAACAGCAAGAGCCACAATATGATGCAAAGGAATTATGCTCCAGGACAATGCGCAGTATGAGCATGTATTATGGAATTCCCACTGTTAAAGTATTAGTGCTCTCCTCTGGCTGTTCTCTATGTGACCTGTATGTCTGAGGAAGATTTACCTGTTTCTTCCTTTAACCACCTGTAACGCTTTATACTCCTGTAAAGGAGTGGAGAACGGACTCAGGTGAGTTCAGGGGAATTCCACCTGAAACTGGCCACGCCTCTTTCCCCTCTCCTCCTCCGCTTTCCCGAGAACTTGATCAACAAAACAAACCTGCTCTACTATTCTCTATAGACTTTTTTTTCTTTCTCTTTCACACTATCAGCCAGCGGTGCCAGTCTATACATACAAATATAACCATACTTGTATTTATAGGTTTGCTTCATGTTATTGAAGCATGTTATTGCTTCAAGTTTCCTTTAACTGAAAATAAAAACAAAAGTGCTGAAATGTGTTTGAAAATCTTTACTTTATTAATACATAAAAGCAGTTTGTAAAACCTGCAGTGGAGAATTATTTGCTTCAGTAAATTTTATATCAATTTTCATAGACTGAAAATCCATAACTCAATATTTGTACTACCTTTCTACCCAAAAATATACACAACAAAAATATAAAAGCTTTTCCAATTTAGTCTCTCATCTACCTCTCTTTCATTTTTCTTTTTCTTATTGTCTCAAGCGTTTTATTTTAAGTTTTTTGTCAGCAATTAACACAAGGTAAGAACTACATTGTACAGTTTAACTGTTTTGAACTGACTTGACTTTGTCATATTTCCATGACACAGCTGCCTTTCACCCCCACAGGGTAGGGGGTGGAGAGACTGTGGATGCCAGAAGTTTGCGGATGGTCACAATTTCTAAAAAAAATAGCCGCACACAGAGTGTGTGAAGAAAACCCACTGTGTCAACATACAGTTTTATCAATCAACAGCTAAGCTTGAGAGTGACAAATAACCTTTATCAATCTGTCTTACCACACACACAGACATAGACACATACATATATGAATAAATACATATATACATATACACACATAGTGAAAATAATTTTAAAGAAGTGCAGGTGTTCTGCATAGAGCTGATTATAGCTGATTCGTCACACCCTGCATTTACACATTTGCATTTGCACTTCCATGCTCAGATGTACCTGAGGGGAGATTTAATTGAGGAAACACACACACACACAAAGACACAGGCAAAGATGAATAAATGAAATGTTGATACTTATTGTTGTATCCTCACAGTGAGAAGGACAGTACACTGCAGGGCAAACACACAGTGTTTAAGTGGACTGTTCAGGTGTCAAGTTTCACAGAAAATTTTTTTTTTCTATACTGCGGTAAATCTGTGAGACATCCTGTGGCTCACTGCTGGTACCTAGTGGTAGATCATCTTTCAGTCATTCAACTTTTATTTTAACATAGAAATACACTGAGACAGACACCTCATTTACAAAAATGCTCATAGCCACCAAGAACAAATATAAGACAAATGGTGATCAAAAGTAATAAAATGAAAAATAATAAAACTTAAAGACTAAAATATAGGTAGCAGAGTGGTGCAGCAATTAGCATTGTCACAGCAAGTGGGTTTGGGGATTCACAAAGCTGAGCCACCTCACATCAGTTGGTTTAACTTTGTAAAAAAAAAAAAGAAAAAAAAAGTGAGACTAATCACACACTTGTTTGATCATTTCAGAATTTAATACTTGCACACTCATAGTCCTGCCTTTTGCTCCATTTTCATTTCTCAGATATCAATGAAACTTGCTTGCGTACAGGATCTGCCCTTTGCAAATACTTTCTGATTGATGGGGCCATGTTTTTTGACCAATCTTGCTCATTTATGGTTGGATTGTGTATCTCAGTCTCACAAGACTGTGTACCAAATTTGGAGTCAAAATCCAAAAAAACTCTATTCATATTACTGTACTGAAAAAATAATCCATCAATCAATCCATCTTTGTTGTCCAAGAGACTTTTATTTGTAGAACACAATGAGATGTAGATGCGTTTAAGAATTCCTTCCATTCAGCACAGGACCAGATCATTCATCCTCTCAAAATTTTCACTTTTTTTTTGGCTGTTAATTATAGGACCACCATCACAGCCAAGTTTCATGTCTCTTGCCAAGCTCATAGTTAATTAAGCAAAGGTATGATATTAAATCAGCTGACCAATTTTATCAGCTGATATGGGCCTGTCATAGACATATCAGTATTGGGGCTTTTCTGATATGCGCTGATATAAAAAATGTTTTTTACAGAACATACTATACAGTATACTTGGGGTGATTTAAATACGTATTATTATATAGAGTTCGCTCTCAGCACTGCTATAACAGAGTGCATCACAACTGATCACGGTTCTGCCATTTTGGGCTTGAACCCTTATACTAACAAACCCACGCAAACTCAATAGGGGTCTGCCCCTTCGGGCCTGAAACCCAATGAAGCAATTAAAATTTAGAGCAAATTAAAGCTCAGGGCTCAACAATAAGGATTGCCCGATTGCCCGGGGCAAGTAAAACTCACAGTCGGGCATGTAAACTAACAACTCAATCGGGCAAGTTGCTAAAAATAGTAAAAGTTAATAACTAATTGATAAAATAAACGTGCTCTTCTGCTCTGATGCAGCGGTCTCTCTGCCTGAAGTCACAGGCACAACTGTGTAATGTCCTGCCCACAGCCCCCATTGATATTATTTTGCGCGACAGACGCTTCATATAATAACATAACAATATACTATTTATGGTGTTATGCCATCGTGTCATTTCCGTCTCTACATGGTCACGCGTTAACAATTCTCCTCTGCTCTCTGTATCGCGCACGGCGGAGTTCCGCCACACACACAGGTGAGCACGCTAGAGCGGCTCGGGCCGCATTTTCCTGATGCAGCTGACAAACTGCCCGGTGCAGTTTGTCAGCTGACAGAGTTATTGAAAGGGACAGTGTGTAAATAGACAGACAAACAGACTGCTGTTTGTCTGTGCGCGTAGCACGGCACTCATGCTAAGCTTGTGTTGCGTTCAGGCGTTGTCACGTAAATAACAACTTCCAACACTTAAATAGGTCATAGCACAAAACAGCAGCATGTCATGTGACTTTTTACTTTATTATATTCAATAAAATTGTATGTTCCTAAATCTTGAGACACCTCATATGTAAGCTAGACAGACATTTCACCTGCTCATACTGTGCACATATGTACTGTATGTACTTAGTCCTAAAGAGCCCTTCTGGTGCCAATAGATAGATTGGAAACATCCCAGCAGGCTGCTTTGCAAGCATACAAAAAAGTTTCACGCATGTGAAAATTATTTTTCATGCGTGTGCTTCACCTCCGCTGCTACAACTCCATCCTAGGGGAAACACTGCTGTGTGCGTTTTGTGCAACAGGTGGATGTGGTAGTCTACTGGTAGAGTAGAGAGAGAGCTAAGTAGCGTTGAAGTACAGTAGAGCAGGGCAGAAAGATGGAAGCAAAATATACTAAAACCCGGTGTTAATACAGCAGAACTGGAGAGAGGGGTGAAAAATAAATAGAGGTGGGCATGGCTCAAGTAGGGCATAAAATTATAGACGGAGAACGATTGACAAATTTTTCACTTTAAGCCCCGACACTGTCATTTTTGTGTAGGAATTAAGCTACAATACATGACATATGTTGTTGTCTATGTGTCTATGTGAGGGACATGACAAAAGTTCAAACAGTAATCCCATCTTAATTGTGGTTTGAAAGCAGGGACAGGGAGAGAATGTAGGACTGTCACTTGTTTTTGCTCACATGAACAATAAAGTGAAACAATTGTTATGTAAAGGAATGTCCTGACATTTTTTTCGCCACATTTTCAACTGATGTATTAACTAAAATGTAACTGTGATATGTCAGCTATGGAAACAAAATATCTTCTCCAAAACATCCACATTGAAACAAAATACACTGTAATGATAAAGAAATTATATAATGTTAATAACAACATAGTGTCTGTCATACTGTTAAGAACTGAAGTGTTCCCCATGTACTGTAAAAGACAAAGGTCTGTGGTGACAGTACTCCTGGTTTGTTGTGTAACACATTGTGATGTAAGTACATGTATAAATACATAATATACATTTTAACAGGATAACAAATATTAACATGGATAAAACATGAATTATAAAGGAGAGTAAATCATAAAAGAAAACGATTTTTACAAAGACTAAAGTGGTAAATAAACAAAGGAGCTTGTAAGTGCAACATTTCCTTAAAGATGTGTATATTTTCCTGTTTGTAACACTCTGTTATGGACTTGTACTTGAAATTAGGTAATTTGCTGTAACCCTCCAGGTCATTCAGTTGGGTTCAAAGAAATAATATTGATGAAAATAAATGGAAATACTTTTAAGGTCATTTTTATTATTCAAATGTTTTTATTGGCTTTTCACATACAATACAATCAACAAAGTCACAAACAGCATTCACAAGATACATGAAAATAAAGCAACATAATCACATAAATCACAGAAGTACATAACAGAAAATATACACACATATACATATATATATATATACAGTACAGGCCAAAAGTTTGGACACACCTTCTCATTCAATGCGTTTTCTTTATTTTCATGACTATTTACATTGTAGATTCTCACTGAAGGCATCAAAACTATGAATGAACACATGTGGAGTTATGTACTTAACAAAAAAAGGTGAAATAACTGAAAACATGTTTTCTATTCTAGTTTCTTCAAAATAGCCACCCTTTGCTCTGATTACTGCTTTGCACACTCTTGGCATTCTCTCGATGAGCTTCAAGAGGTAGTCACCTGAAATGGTTTCCACTTCACAGGTGTGCCTTATCAGGGTTAATTAGTGGAATTTCTTGCTTTATCAATGCTTCTGAGGATAAGTTCATCCGAGTCACCAGCCTCAGAAATCGCAAGTTAACAGCAGCTCAGATCAGAGACCAGATGAATGCCACACAGAGTTCTAGCAGCAGACCCATCTCTAGAACAACTGTTAAGAGGAGACTGCGCGAATCAGGCCTTCATGGTCAAATAGCTGCTAGGAAACCACTGCTAAGGAGAGGCAACAAGCAGAAAAGATTTGTTTGGGCCAAGAAACACAAGGAATGGACATTAGACCAGTGGAAATCTGTGCTTTGGTCTGATGAGTCCAAATTTGAGATCTTTGGTTCCAACCGCCGTGTCTTTGTGAGACGCAGAAAAGGTGAACGGATGGATTCCACATGCCTGGTTCCCACTGTGAAGCATGGAGGAGGAGGTGTGATGGTGTGGGGGTGTTTTGCTGGTGACACTGTTGGGGATTTATTCAAAATTGAAGGCACACTGAACCAGCATGGCTACCACAGCATCCTGCAGCGACATGCCATCCCATCCGGTTTGCGTTTAGTTGGACGATCATTTATTTTTCAACAGGACAATGACCCCAAACACACCTCCAGGCTGTGTAAGGGCTATTTGACCAAGAAGGAGAGTGATGGAATGCTGCGGCAGATGACCTGGCCTCCACAGTCACCGGACCTGAACCCAATCGAGATGGTTTGGGGTGAGCTGGACCGCAGAGTGAAGGCAAAGGGGCCAACAAGTGCTAAACACCTCTGGGAACTGGTGGCTGGTGACTACCTCTTGACGCTCATCGAGAGAATGCCAAGAGTGTGCAAAGCAGTAATCAGAGCAAAGGGTGTCTATTTTGAAGAAACTAGAATAGAAAACATGTTTTCAGTTATTTCACCTTTTTTTGTTAAGTACATAACTCCACATGTGTTCATTCATAGTTTTGATGCCTTCAGTGAGAATCTTCAATGTACATAGTCATGAAAATAAAGAAAACGCATTGAATGAGAAGGTGTGTCCAAACTTTTGGCCTGTACTGTATATATATATATATATATATATATATGTATATGTGTGTGTGTGTGTGTATATATATATATATATATATATATATATATATATATATATATATATACATATATATATAGATATAGATATATATATAGATATAGATATATAAATATACATTTAGTTAAAAAATTTAAGAAAAAAATAAAAAATACAAATTCTAACATGTTACAGAGATTGTGTCCATTAAGTAGCAGTCTCAGTGTCTCTAGCTGGGAATTCCAAATTAAAGTACTTCAAGAATGGCTGCCAGACCTTGTAAAACCCCTGATTGGGTGTTTCAACTTCTCAAGTTTTAAATGCGCCATTGCATCCCCAACCCAGTGCCTGTGCGTGGGAGGCATAACTGACTTCCAGTTAAACAAAATAAGGCTCCTGGCCAATAGGGATGAAAAGGCGATGGCATCCGATTGTGTACCCGATATCGCCACCTCGACAGGGACCACACCAAATAACGCAATTTCAGGGGCAGGGCTTATCTCCTTGTCACAGATATAAGAAAATGTGTCAAAAAGTGAAGACCAAAACTGTACTAGCTTTGGGCACGCCCAAAACATATGGTAGAGGGTGGCCGGAGCCTGACAGCATCGGGAGCAGATTAAATCCACATCTGGATACATCCTGGCAAGTCTACTCTTAGACAAATGGAGCCTGTGGAGCACTTTAAACTGGAGCAAACCATGTCTGATACAGATTGAACTTGAAAGTATTCTCTTAATTGCACTTCGCCAGGAGCCATCCGTGACTTCAAATCCCAGTTCCTACTCCCACGCTGCTCTAATATTATTAAGTGATGGAGAGGAAATCATTTGAATACTCTCATACAATCTGCTCACTCCCCCTCTTTGATTTGAATCTCCATCCAACCACTCATCTATCCAGTCATTGGGCGGGAGTGACGGAAAGGAAGGAAAATGCCTCCTAACAAAGGCACTTACCTGCCAATATCGGAATGAATGTGAGCTGGGAATATTATACTCACTTACAAGCTGCTCAAAAGATATGAACACACAGTCCTTAAAAAAGATCCTTCACCCGTTTCAGACCATTCCTGAACCATAACTTAAACGCTGTATCCATGAGTGAGGGCGGAAAGAGTGTATTAGCCAAGACTAGGAGAGAGGGCATAGCCTGTCTATGTTTGAAGTGGGTCCTAAATTGAGACCATATTTGTAGTGAGCCACTCACAATAGGATTGTTTGTGAGGTGCTGTTTACTGATTGGTAGTGGCGCACATACTAAAGAAGGTAGGGACACAGGATGGGTGGAATGTTGTTCCATTTCGACCCATACAGGTCCACCCCCCTCATAAGACGCAGAGACCCAGTATGTCACTTTATAAATATTAGCTGCCCAATAATATTGTAGAAAATTTGGTAGTGCTGCACGATTTGATAAAAATGTGCGATTGCGATCTGAATGGACAATATCGCGATTTGCGATTACAATATAATACATAAATGGTATCATTAGTCTTCTTGCTTGATTCAGTGTTTCCCCTACATTATATCAGGGGGACACTGACCTGACCTGACATAGTTATTGTTATGGACAGTGTAAATAACCATCAACAGACAGAGCACAGTCAAACACGCTGCTCATACAGCAGCGCAGCATGGCACTGTACACACAGCGGAGCGAACCTTTGTTGCGTTCAGGTGTTGTCACGTAAATGACAAATTCCAGCATGCCATAGCACAACACAGCAGCATGTCAAGTGGGCTGAAACTGAGCATAATTGCTCAGTTTTTCATTTGTTATTATATAGTTTGTTACAGAGTCCGTGATTTCCCCGTGACACTTACAAATGTTTGCGTAATTGTGCTTTGTTGTTTCATGAGGCTCTGGCGGCTTTCAGGTGTCTCTTTGTCTTTAACGTTACACGGCTCGGCTTTCTCTCACATGCATGCTTCGTACTTTTCTCTGTGCTGTCTCAAGTGCTGATATAGATTGGTCGTGTTGCCGCGGCGACTTAAACTTTTACACAGCATGTCTTTCTGTTCAACGCCGTCGTACCTGAATCCAAAGTATCGCCATATAATAGACGTTGCGTTTTTTCCACCACCAACTCAGCCTGTTCTTGGTCGTGCTCATGCTCCTCTAACCCTAACCCTAGCCTCCAGCTTCTTTCTGTTTCTCAAGATGAGCCCTTCTTATTCGTGGGATGGTCTTATTCCAGATAAAGACGGATTTGGATTTATCTAACTCTTTAAAAAATGACTTTGGGATAAAAACAGGCATTGTATGAAACAAGAATAAGAACCTGGGCATAATTGTCATCTTGACAGATCTGACCCTGCCAGCAAGTGATATAGGCAGTGCTGACCAACGGACAAGGTCCTGCTTGGCCCTCTCCAGGGCTGGTTTAAAATTTTGTTTGAATAAATCACTGTATTTACGGGTTACTGATACGCCAAGATATGTAAAAGTGTCACGAGTTTCTATTAGTGGATATGCCTCAAAAGACATCTGTCGAGCCTGGTCACTAATAGGGAAGAGCAAACTCTTAGTAAGCTTGATTTTGTAGCCAGAGATCTTACCAAAGCCAGAGATAATTTCTAATGCCTTAGGAATAGAGATATATGGATCGGACAGATAGAGTATCAGGTCATCCGCATATAGAGACAGCTTGTGAGTTTGACCCCTCCTATCAACACCCTTGAGCTCCCCAGCACTCCTTAGTGCAACCGCAAGCGGTTCAATGGCAAGGTCAAATAGGAGCGGGCTCTGGGGACAGGCTTGTCTGGTCCCCCTACATATAGGAAAATAATTGGAGATCGTTTTATTAGTACGGACTGAGGCCAGCGGTGTAGCATACAGGACCCATATCCAGGAACAAAAAGCCGGTCCAAAACCGAACCTCTCCAGAGTTGCAAAGAAATACACATACTCTATCCGGTTGAATGCTTTATGGGCATCGAGGGAGAGCAAAACCTCTGCTTCTGTGACTTTTCCGGAGAATAAAGAACATTAAAAAAACCTAAGCTGTAATAAAACCAGTCTGATCTGGATGTATCACTGTACGCATAACAGACTCCAATCTACTAGCCAGAACCTTGGTTAAGATCTTGTAGGCACAGCAGAGTAGACTCACAGGCCAAAATGATTCGCATTTCAGGGGGTCCTTTCCGTTCTTAAGAAGAACCGAAGTGCCTCGGCATACACATTCTTTAGCGGAGGGATTAGTTTGCTCGAGAATTTAAAAAAAAAAATTCAATCGGGAAGCCGCCCAGCCCTGGAGCTTTACCACTCTTCATCCGTTTAATTGCCCGATCAATTTCGGCTGCTGAGATACTGCTATCGAGATCTGTCCTATCCTGTTGGTCTACTTTCGGTATTTCGAGACTATTGAAAACTGAGCTAGCTTCGTATTATCGCAATTTTCAGTGGCGTAAAGGTCCTCATAACATTTTCTGAATTGCTTATTTATGCCTTTTTGATCTGTGGTTATTCCGTCTGGAGTGTTAATCTCCGCAATAAATCCGGCCTCTGCGGACTGTCTTAGCTGATGGCATAGTAGTTTGCTGGCTCGTTCCCCATACTCGTAAAACTCTTGGCGAGATCTGAGATGAAGCTCCTCAGCTACACCAGACGAGAGGGTGTCAAATTCTGTTAGCAAACCTATTCTCTCCCTACTGAGATCAGCTGATGGAGCCTCTGAATTTCTACTATCAACATCATTTATCAAAGAGATGAGCCCATTAAGGCGTGCTGACCGTCTTCTGTTCATACTTACATTGTAAGATATTATCTGTACGCGTAAATAAGCTTTCATCGATTCCCAAAGGTCACAGTGGCTTGTATCTTGTGACTGATTTGTTTCTAGAAATAAAGTCAATTTGGGCAGATAGGAAGCTGACAAAATCTTCATCAGACAAAAGACGTGGGTTAAGTCTCCAGGTGCGTTGTGGAGGCTCATTATTTGGAAAGCAAAGCACCATTGTTACTGGGCTATGGTCAGAAATAACGATGCTCTCATATTCACTAGACCTCAGCAGGGGGGAGTTTCTTGTCCAGCAAAAAATAGTCTATCCTGGAATATGAGTGGTGTGTTGGAGAGAAAAAGAGAATACTGTCTAGAAACCAGATTTCTATATCTCCATGCATCAATCACCCCATACGCTTGTAGAAAAGCATTTATTTAGTGTTCCAGATGTGGCTCTGGAACGATCTAGAGTGGGATCTAGAACACAGTTCAGATCTCCTCCGAGAACCAACTGGTGACTATTCAACTCTGGAAGAAGAGAGAAAAAAATCACTGAAAAGTTGGGGGCGTAAACACAAGCAAGTACCACTGGTACATTTAACAGATGTCCTTGAACAATAATAAAATGACCGTCTTTATCTGGAATTATATTTGTTTGCACAAACTGCATGCATATTCAAAAAATACTAATGGCTCTTCTGCTGTCCTGTCTGTGGATGCAGAAAAGGCCTTTGATCGCCTTGAGTGGCCCTTTTTGTGGAGAGTCTTAGGCCCAATCCCAATTCCTATCTTTAACCCTCAATCTTAACCCTCAGTCTCAAAAATCCGCGCTCCCGCGAAGTGCTAGTGCTGTCCCGATTCTCAGAGTGTTGAGTTGAGGGTCAAGAATAAGGGCTGTATGGCCCTCACTTTTAAGATTTTCCAGGACCACCTTTGGTGGTGAGTGCTCTCCCAAAACCTTTGTGTATCATCCGCCGAGCCCAGCCGAACCCAGCCGAGTACAGACGCTTCAGTCAATGCAAGATGGCGGCTGCTGAACTTTTTTATTTATTTATTTGTTTATTTTATTTCTCTTTCTTTTCTCTTAACCCTGGCATATTTGTTCTGGTCATGTCTGTCACTGCTTGTTTTGTACAAGAATTGAAATAAAGTGTTGGGGGGAAAAAAACAAAAAACAAAAACGTTGCGTCTTTTTATCAACGACTACTGATGACGTATATTTCTTCTTTGAATTGACAGACTGGACATAGTTTTGGCGTATTGATTGCTGCCCCCCACAGTCTTAAGACGTATTTGCCTTTGAGGGGTGTCCCATTTTAAAGTCCCAAGATTGCCCTTAACACTTGGTTTTGAGGGCTAGTGAAAATTAAGATTGATGGTTAAAACAGGAATTGGGATTGGGCCTTAGAGCGAATGGGTTTGGGTTCTGACTTCAGTGGCATGATTAAAACTATGTATTTTAATCCTTCAGCTAGTGTGATGACAGGGCAAATAACCTCTGCCTCCTTTCAGATTTCAGGATCTACCAGACAGGGGGACCCACTCTCTCCATTATTTATTTTATCATTGGAACCGCTAGCACAAGCTACAAGGCAAGCAACCAATATTTATCCAATTAGTATTAATTCCACAAAACATCATTTATCCTTATTTGCAGATGATGTATTATTATTTCTGTTAGATATTAACCAATCTCTCCCAAATGTTTTAAATATTTTTGATCAGTTCAGTTTTATGTCCAGCTATAAAATCAATTGGACAAAATCATCTCTTTTACCTCTTAACCAAATGTCTAAGGAGGAATCTGAGAATTTCAACATTCCAATGGTTTTTTTTAATTCAATTATTAAAATTATTGAATCTGATTTGAATCTGGTTCAAATTGCCTATCTCCTTCTCCTATCCTGCCTAGAGTGAATTTTATTACTTCGATGCTCCCCCTACCTACACCTCCAAAATTTTGGGTTAGATTGAACCGAGCCGTTATTCATTATATTTGGAAAGGTAAAAGATCGCGGGTTAAACTTATGAATCTGCAGAGAGGGAGGGAGTTTGGTGGCCTGTCATTTCCTGATTTTAGATCTTATTATTTGGCTTTTATTTTACGTAATTTGGCTAATTGGTTTTCTCCTGGCATCTCTAACCCCTCTATCGACATTGAGATAAGTATCGTTGCGCCTATCCCATTAGATCAGTTAATGTTCACTAATATCTCCAATCGGCAATGTAGAGCTAGTTTTGGACCAATTATTAGTCATGCAATTCTTATACGATGGAAGGTGCTGAAACTCTATAGCTTTAAGAAAAGATGGCATGCCAGTACTCCTTTATTTCATAATAGTGCTTTGCAGTCTGGAGGCTGACCTTTTACATCAGCCCGGTGGTATAGTGCAGGTATTCAAATTTCAGGTGATGTAATGGATGAAAATGGCCTGTGCTCCTTTCAGGATCTTTGTAAAAAGTTAAATGTTCCTTCTGTTGGGATTCACAGGCCCACAGATGATTTATCATTAGGTAAAATCATCACTGGGCATTTAAAGGCTTTTTCCTCTGCATGCTCTTTGTTCTCCAAACAAAGAGAGCTATGTGACACCCATCTCCACAGGAGATCTCACCTCATACCTTAGTGAGACTCAAGTCCCAAAACTTGATTGGACAAGACCTTTACAGTGACATGTGACTCTGATGTCACAGGCATCTGTAGATCTGTGCTCCCTTCCAACAGATCTCTCTCTTGCTCTCCAGCTGTTGAACAGCTAACACCTCTTTCCGGCTGGGCCTGGAACAGCAGAGGCCCAGACCCTTGCTCCATAGCCCCAAACCACTAAAGGGATGGCAACTGATCACAGACTCTCTAGCAAACACAAGGTTTGCAACTAGCTTTCCAGCAACAAGGAACTAAGTGAGTTAGCACCCAGTGTCTAACTCTGCTAAACCCTGAGCGTCCAGCTTCCTCGGATTTTCACCTTTGGAACAAAGGACCCAACAAAGACTGCACCTGGAACCATCTTCCCAGCCTTCTTCTGCCGGCTAACAAATCAGCACACCACCAAGTGACTCTTTCTCCTATCCATTCAAGGATCGGTAACATAACAACTGGGCATAGCTTATCACAGCTTTACAGGCTAAGCAAGACTGTTAACTTGTTGTACGTGATTTGATGCTGTTTACTGAGTTATTGTTGTGATAGATTGCAGTTAGGTCACTGATTAGTTGGCTTCGCCAAAGCTAAGTGTTTAGTTTGCTAATACTGTTCACAAACAGATCCTTGCACACAACTAAACAATCTCTGCGGTAATCCAGACCGTTTGCAACACAAATCACATTGATATAGACTCATTAACAAATAGGCTTTCAACAGAGCTACACCCAAACAGGCATCTCAAAGATCCCGCTTCTTTTCCTTTGTCTTTGTCCTGACCACACGGTCAGACAAACACCTCCCCCTGAAGCCAGCCTTGATTCGGCCATTTTGGTAGTTCTCTGTTGTCAGCCATTTTGTTTTGTAGGCCAAACGGCTCCTTGATCACCACACCCGCCTTTGTCTTTCTCTTCTTTCTCTCTCTCACACACACACACACACACACACACATATACACACCAAGCTTGTATATAGTTAGTTTTGGTTTGCTTTGCTAGTTTGTGAATAAATATAATTCAGGGATGCACCAAAATGAAAATTTGTGGCTGAAGCCGAAGCCGAATAAAATTAAACGCTTGGCCGAATACTGAGTACCGTTATTTAGTTTTTCATTAGTTTTTGCAGATGAACCCCCCTCCAGATTGGTGTTGTCACGGTACCAAAATTGGGACCCACAGTACGATACCAGTGAAACTATCATGGTTCTGAGTAGTATCACGATACCACAACGAAAATGAGGTAGATGTGCCTTTTGTCATTTATATAAAGATAAATCACTTCTCTATAATACATCAATGATACTTCAATGGAATAAAGTACTTATTGACTTATTCATACTTCAAAAACAGCATCAATAAGTGATTTACATAGCGGGGATCAAAATAAAATAAATAAATAAAATAAAAATCAACCAGCCACCCTCCTCCCCTGACAAGTAAAGAACAGTCCCTTCATAAGTACAGAACAGTCCCTAAAGTGCGGTGAGGTTTGTGGGCCGTTACCTGCCACAAAGAGAGAAATGTGAACGGCTCGTTTCTCCTCTGACACGTCACATACCTGTGTGCTGCCACAGCTCGGCTGTCCAGATACTTTTGGGCAGTCATGATGCCAAGAAGAGGACATTATTGGAGCCGGACTTCTCCGTCGCAGGCAAGCCTATGGCCGCCATATTTGACAGGAATACATTCCTGTCTGTGTCTGCAGTGTTGGGCAGTAGCATCACTACAGTAGCGGACGATTGTAGTTTAACTACATTTCTCAGTAGCTTGGTGGTAGCATCGCTGTTTTCTGAATCAAGTAACTTCTCAGTAGTTAAGCTCTTTTATCACTTAGCGCGGTAGCGTCCACACAAGCGACATTTCCAAAATCATTTCTGAAGCTCAAACGAGGCGGGGATTTCTGTTATGGACTGAAATAAAACTGTCACCGCTACCACACAGAGTCACTTCCGCATGAACCTGATGGGGGGCAGCCCTCCATTCCCAAACACCGCCGTTCCGAACGACCCCCACTCTGAAATTGATTTTCAAGTCCATATCGAGTTTCCTGCATCAAACACTGCCGCCTGCTCTCCGGCCGCACTCGCACAATTCTGAAACTCGTTGTACTACAAAAGCTTGAAATGAACATTCAACTCATTGCAGCAGCAGCAAACACATTTAAAGGAGACGCTTGTCAAGTCTTTTTACGCCCGCCGTCCGTGGTGCTGAAATCCCCGCTGCAGCCGCCGATCTCTGCTGACAACAGACCGGGGGAGGAAAAAAGACATTTCTTTGCTCTGTGCTTTCAGAAAATAACCAGGGTTAGGGTAAGAAAGACCAACCGTCTGTACAGCAATCCAGCTGTGTTTGCCAGGGCATATCAGGCTGTGTGATTATGCGCAAAGTTTGGTTTAACGCATTAGAGCAATTTCATACAATTTCGGACATTTAACGTGACATGTTGAACTAATTTCAGTTCAACATGGTCATTTGCTTAGAGGATTCAGCTGAAGCATAATGAGTGTTATATGTCATTAAGATGAAGTATTTGCTTGTTTTGTGGTTAATTATGCACATAATCCATTTGACCCCATCATGAATGGGATTTTTATTCGTTCCTGCAGACAGAGGCAAAAGGATCAATGCGCAGCCTCCATTTCCTTTGCGTCCATCTCGTTCATTCAAACTTTGTAAACACGGTTGGGATTTGTAGGGGACATGTGTATGCTGCTCACTATAAAATGTGTTTACTAAAATGTGTTTACTAGCCTCATTTCTAGTCAAAACAAATCTTTTTACACTTAAAAAATACTTGTTTCATGCACATTTTCACTTGTAAATCTGCCCATGGAGCAATAAGAAAAAAAAAAACTTGCTCCATCATGGACAGATTTTTTTCTACTTATTTCAAGTGAAAATTTTCCTGAAACAAGTGAAAATTGTCTAAAAACAAGTTACTTTTTAGGTGATGAGTCTTATTTCAATTGTAATGAGATTTGTTTTGACTAGAAATAAATATTCTTGGTAAGATTTATGAGTTTTTGCAGTGTACATACACATACATACACGCATGTATGTTTTTGACCATGTTGTGACTGTTTGAAGCAGGTCTTCATTCTTGCTGTTGTGGTTTGAGTCATGTTGGGAGTTAGTGCAGCTCACTGTTCAATAAACAATTGAACTTAACTTTTTTTACCTGCCTATCTGTTTGACTGACAGTTTTATTGATCATTAAGGTAACACTGACTTGGCACGAAGTTGGTTCAATTTAGTAAAAAGCTTGGATGTAGTTGCACTAGTTACTTTCATTTTGCTGTAGCTTAGCTTGATACATTTCTGAAGGTGATAGCATTGATGTAGTGAAGCTTCATTTAATATTAGAGTAACTAGTAGCTTAGCTCACTACACTTTCCAAGTAGCTTGCCCAACACTGTGTGTCTGTGACCCCCGTTCAACCCACAACCTGCAGGATTCGCCTTTAGTTTCTGCTGCTGGTTGAAATCTGTACTCGCACAGTGTGCTGAATAATTTATGTCGCTCGAACAAAACTATTTTTAGTAGCAAATGCGAGTGCAGTGACGGACGGAATAAAATATCGCCACACTGCCGACATTTTACTCCGTCCATCACCGCACGCTGTTTGATTGCATTATCAAAACACGCCGCTATTATTCGGCCTTGCTTTTCACTTATTCCACCGAATACCGAATGTGTGTTTTTTTGCAATATTGGGCCGAATATATTCAGTTACAGAATATTCGGTGCATTCCTAATATAATTCTTTGGAATCATGCCTGCTGTCTGTTTAATGTTGCACAAGAGTGAATGAATAGTCAACCTCTGCTGCGTCAAGAACTCTGAAATCCTTAAGGCATTACCGTTAATTTTTTTTTTTTTTTTTTTTTTTTTTTTTCACTCTTGCTTGTCAATTACACACAGGTCCGAAAGACACACACATGCACAAACAGGACCTATACATGCACAAAGTGGAGAGATGTCAGAGTGAGGGGGCTGCCCTTGGTGAGGCACCCTGAGCGGTTGGGGGGTTCGGTGCCTTGCTCAAGGGCACCTCGGCAGTGCCCAGGAGGTGAACTGGCACCTCTCCAGCCACCAGTCCACGCTCCATATTTTGGTCTGGACGGGGACTCAAACAGGCAACCCTCCGGTTCCCAACCCAAGTCCCTATGGACTGAGCTACTGCCGCCCCCCTTACTTGAAAGGTTTATAATGTTCAGGTCTGTTTTCTGGTGAACAGGCGAGTCTCTGGTCTCCGTGGACGCCAGCCTCTTCTTTCTCCCTCTCCTAATTAATGTTGCCAGGGACCGAAATGAAGAGTTGACGTTGTGGTCAGGTTCAATGCGTGCATTGAATTTATGTAACGTTATCTATATTCTGGACATCGAAGCTGTGCTTTTATATTTTACACTTTGTGTATAACAGCTTTTTGTGTTGTGCAAACTAGTTTAACCATTCACATTCATTTGGATAAACAAACAAAGCCCAGGAAAAAAACAGGATCAGTTAAATATAGATACCCACTTGATTTAACTAACGTAAACTTGACTGTTAATTGATCAGCGACCTATTACAACTAATAATCGATCATTTTAAGCAAAACCAGTGCGCATTGTCTTGTTTCAGCTTCTCCAGTCAGGGTTAACTGCTTTTGTTGTCACATATAAAAAGTGACATGAAACATAGTATGATTCCAGATAGGACTGTAACTAACGATTGTTTTCATTGTGGATTAATCTGCTGTTTTTGTTTTTTCTTTTTTAATGATGACGATTACTCAATAAATAGTTTTGTCTCTAAATTGTCTGAAAGTAGTGAAAGGTGCCAGCTAAAATTTCCCAAAGCTCAAGATTATGGTGTCCACTTGTTTTAAGTGACCCACAGTCCCTAACTTAAAAATATGAAAATATTCAATTTACAATCAGATATGACAACAAGCAGCAAAGTGCCACAGTTGAGAAGCTTTAATCAGCACATATTTAGAATTTTTATTTGAAAGATAATAACATTAATCACTAAAACCACATTCGACCAAATGACAAATAATTTTTTTTAATTTTAATTTTATATACTTTATTAATCCCCCTGAGGGGAAATTCAATTTTTTCACTCTTGCTGTCAATTACACACAGGTCCGAAAGACACACACATGCACAAACAGGACCTATACATGCACAAAGTGGAGAGATGTCAGAGTGAGGGGGCTGCCCTTGGTGAGGCACCCCGAGCGGTTGGGGGGTTCGGTGCCTTGCTCAAGGGCACCTCGGCAGTGCCCAGGAGGTGAACTGGCACCTCTCCAGCCACCAGTCCACGCTCCATATTTTGGTCCGGACAGGGACTTGAATAGGCGACCCTCCGGTTCCCAACCCAAGTCCCTATGGACTGAGCTACTGCCGCCTACTGGTTGTTGTCATTAATTTAATTATTAATCAAACTCCAAATTAATAGTTTAGCCTATTTTATGAGACTGATATCTTTAACTGGCTATCATTTTTCCCTATAAGGGAATGGTGCCCCACGAGGTGATTTAATGTTAATTAAGTCACATTATTTAACATGATTATTAATTATTAATAATGATTATTAATTATTTCCGATAGCCAATTAAATCCCAACATATTTGGTGCCGCCATGTGAAGCCTGAATTTATGTTCCCAACATTTTTGGCGCCTCCGTGTGAAGCCCACTTCTAATTCCTTTTTTCTCTATCTTCAGCTGCGCTCAGCTTTACAAAAGGTTGGAATACCTATTGATGCTCCACCTAGTAGTCATCCACTCATGGAACTGTTTAAAAAGGTTTTGACAGCCACAGAAGGTAATGTATCACTGATCTATGACTCTGTTGCTAGGGTATCATTTTCACACTCCCCTCTTGCTATTGTAAGAGTGTGAAATAATGACATTGACTGTGCAGATTCCTCCATAAATTGGGATAGGGTATTTCAAAATATTCCTCTCTCATCGCAGAATTTAGATAATCAAATTACTAACTTTAATTTTGTTCATCGAGTGTATCTAACACCAAAGAAGAGACATTTAATGAAATTATGTCCATCCCAAAACTGTACTTTATGTAACTTGAATCAAGTAGGTACTTTTATGCATATGTTCTGGGATTGCCCAGAGGTCAAGGCCTTCTGGGGAAATATGTCTCGTAAAATGTCTACCAAGTTGCAAGTGGAGTTGGACTGTTCACTCTGTCTGATCTTAGTACAGAGGCGGCTTTTGTTTTTAAGAATAATTGTTGCTAAGAAGATGGTAGCGGTAAGATGGCTACCCTCTAATACAGGGGTCTGCAACCTTTGCCATTTTTGACCAAGAATAATTTGAAAAAATCTGTGTGGAGCCGCAAAACATGTTTGAGCCTTATAATCAAGGTAAATAGCCTATTAAGTCTAAATTAGCGTATACTTATGGTCTAAATAAGCATTTGTTAATATGTTTTACCACAAGGTGGACACTGTGTAGGGCACTATTTATGATTATTTGGTACTTAAATTTTACAGAGCTGGCAGTGAGAGCAAACAAATCTGTCCACGCACTACTACATTCTCTATTTTATTCAATTTACTTTTTTGGATTTGGCATCCATAGCTAACCAGCCACTGCTATCGAGGTTCAGCAACATTTGGATTCATAGAATGAATTTCCATAGAATTCTTTTCTCAAAGGCTCAAGGAGCCACTGGACAGGGGCTAAAGAGCCACATGTGGCTCTGGAGCCACAGGTTGCCTACCCCTGCTCTAATACATTGTCAATCAATCAGTGGTATCAATCTTTGTCAAACAATATTTCCATGGAGCTGTCCATAGCAAGGTTGAACCGAGTGGGGCACAAAAGTCTTCAGGCCCGGAAGGAAGCGTTAGTTCTAGTGAGAAATAAATCACAATAACTTTTTCTTTGTTTTTATTTCCTGCAAAACAGTCTCTAATTTTGGTCAATTACAGTCAGTTGACAGTGAAGATCGTTGCGGATAGCAGGGGCGGGGGGTACTAGGGATGTAGGCATGTATGTGTTGTGTGAGAATGTATGTGTAGTTATGCTGAGAAGACAAATGTGTGTGTGTGTGTGTGTGTGTGTGTATGTGTGTAGCTCTGCACTAACGATCTACAGTAAATGAACTACATGAATCAAGGCAATACTTGGTTTATGTGATGGATGTATGTGAAAGTATGTTCATGGGTGTAGATGTGGGTATGTGTAAATATATTTGAAAAAAGATGTCAGGCGCACACTCTAAGACTTGATGCAAGAATATTTTCTTTTATTCAAGTACCAACGTTTCGACTAGACCGTCTTCATCAGGGTTTTACAAGACACTGAGAGGCCGTTTACACGTACACGGTGATTTTGATAAACGGAGACATCTTCCGTCATTTGTGCCCTTCGTTTACACGCAAACGGAGATTTCTCCTCTGAAAACGAGTCTTTCTAAAAACTCCAGCCAGAGTGGAGATTTTGGAAATCTCCGGTTGCGCGTTTGCATGTAAACTGAGATAAACAGATAAACAGAGTTATAGGCAGCCGACGTCACAGTTTGTGCCGGAACTTGCGCCTGTGTCAAAAGTGTGACCTATGTTGCTATGGTGACAATGATACATGGAAGTCTTGAGCTTCTCGTTACACTGCCAGTGTAAACGAAGATCTTTTTGAAAACGGAGACAGTGAAATGTCCGTTTATGAAAATAGCCGGCCACGTGTAAACGGCCTCTGAGCTACCACACATTTTATAGGACACACAGGTAAGCTCTATGATGAGAGGGAGTCAATTACAGGCACATGCCATGGGAGGAGCTGACAATCAACACAAATTGCCACACAGGTGTCACAGGAAAAAAGTACAATAAGATCACGGCTCAGTTTCCATTCAAGTATAATCTTAAAGACTAAAAAAGACAGAATATAGACAATTCAAAAGTATAATTCAAAAACACTTACATTCTTTCCAGTTATCAAAAAGTAGTAGACAATAAAAAGTATCATTATTTTAAATACAGTCAAATCAGGAAGAGAAAAATACATTTAGACACCACTTAAAGTGGAAAAGGACAGAATACTCCTGTTTTTTTGAAAAATTAATTCTTATAGGAGGGGGAGACTGCAAAACAATTGTTAGGACTTTGAAAAAAGACATCTAGATATAAGAAACATAATTGTTAATGATTTAGTAGAAAAATGTTAAATTTTGAATACAATTTTAGAAAAATATTTTTTAGGAAAAAATTGAATTTAGAGAAAATCTACTTACAATAGTAATGGTAAATAATTGAAATAGAAAAAAGTTAAATTCTAGGAATTTTGGAAAAATGTTAAAGGATTTAGAACAATCTACATATAAAGAAGTTAAGGATAAAGGATTAGAAAATGCATCACAATGCCTATAAGTCATAGGACAATCTAGAGTCAAAGAAAAAGTTTAAGGTCAAACTCAACATTAAGGCCACTGGGAGCAAGAGTATTTAAAGTATAGATCCAGAAAGCTTCTCTTTTCAACAAAAGACGATTGAAATCACCCCCTCTTCTAGGAATACATACTTTTTCAATCCCTATATAACGCAGAGCAGATATAGGATGTCCAGCCTCAATGAAGCCTCTCTTCCTGATTTGACTGTATTTAAAATAATGATACTTTTTATTGTCTACTACTTTTTGATAACTGAAAAGAATGTAAGTGTTTTTGAATGGTACTTTTGAATTGTCTATATTCTGTATTTTTTAGTCTTAAAGATTATACTTGAATGGAAATTGAGCCTTGATCTTATTGTGCTTTTTTCCTGTCTCACCTGTGTGGCAATTTGTGATGATTGTCATCTCCTCCCATGGCATGTGCCTGTAATTGAAGACTCTCTCTCATCATAGAGCTCACCCGTGTGTCCTATAAAATGTTTGGTAGCTCAGTGTCTTGTAAAACCCTGATGAAGACGGTCTAGTCGAAACGTTGGTACTTGAATAAAAGAAAATATTTTTGCATCGAGTCTTAGAGTGTGCGCCTGACATCTTTTTTCAAATTTGTATATTTTCGTCAATGGTCAGCACCTCTCCAACCCTGGTGTGCGCTCCTCCTCTCTCTTCACCTGTAAGTTTTGCAACACAGTAGCAGCACCCTAAAGAAAAAGACTACAAGATGCAGCAGAACACTGCCACACATCCAGAACTACTACCTGGCTTGAGCAGTTTTGAATACAGCCAAACTGAACAAGAGCGCATTGTCACAGCTGAGTCCCTCTTTGACCAGACCACAAATGACCCCGATATTCCTAAGGACCTGCTTATTTTGTCCAAACGCAGGCTGAAAATGAAAGTGTGATTCCCAGAGGCCTGAGGTGGCAAAAGAGCCTTCATTAGGCCAACGGATTTTTGCAATCGCTGGTGTGCCATACTGAACAAGTGTTCACTGGACTTAATGACTCTGCTAGTGGAACAATTGAAGAAAGACATCAATGAGTTGGACCAAATTATAATTGACAAACGTACAGCTAGAAGGGTCAATCAATGATGTGAACATCTTCAACAACGTCATACAATCCAATCAAGAGGCCCTTAACAAACTACAAGCTGAACTGAAGGAAAGGAAGATTAGGAAGTTCAACCAGGACAAGAAAGACAAAGAGGATGCCAGAGTTTACTTTTGGAGATCCACGGACCAAGTACCCTCTCCACAACCCCACTGATCCAGGAAGGCACCCAGGCACGTCCCTCCATCAGGTCATTGTTCCACCAGTGCGTCGTCCCTTTCCAGCACTGATTTTTTTCCCCACCGACACCCGCACCCGACCCCCTCCCAGAACCGTAGGAAAAAGAGACGGCCCATCCGGCGTGGGAGAAAGAAGAGGCTGGCGTCCACGGAGACCAGAGACTTGCCTGTTCACCAGAAAACAGACCTAAACATTATAAACCTTTCAAGTAAGGGGGGCGGCAGTAGCTCAGTCCATAGGGACTTGGGTTGGGAACCGGAGGGTCGCCTGTTCGAGTCCCTGTCCAGACCAAAATATGGAGCGTGGACTGGTGGCTGGAGAGGTGCCAGTTCACCTCTTGGGCCGAGGTGCCGAACCCCCCAACCGTTCGGGGCGCCTCACCAAGGGCAGCCCCCTCACTCTGACATCTCTCCAATTTGTGCGTGTATAGGTCCTGTTTGTGCATGTGTGTGTCTTTCGGACCTGTGTGTAATTGACAAGCAAGAGTGAAAACATTGAATTTCTCCTCAGGGGGATTAATAAAGGAAATAAACTTAAACTTAACTTAAACTTAAGGTCCTCACCTCCGACCATTTGAGTTTGTTGAGTAGAGGCCTTAGTTTTGTCTCTACTAACCAATCCAAAGACTTTGATGTTAAAATTGATTTGTTTCGTTTTTTTCAGAAGCATAAGACTGAGAGAATTTTTCTCTTCTACCAGTACTATTGAACCCTTCCTACAGACCACTGTTAACTCAGACTCAGAGCGGGAGCAATTAAGTTCAAGCACGCCCTTTAAAGGGAAAAGCCATTTTGTTCCCCCCTCTAATCGTAACTCTTCAGTAGAAACCTTCTGCAGACTAGTAGAGAGGGATGTTGAAGATTTACTGTGCAACAAAAATGACTATAAAACTTATAACAACCTCAGTAGAGCGGAAAGACAAGCCTTATCTGACCTTGAATCTGACCCCTCTATTATAATTCGCTCAGCTGACAAGGGTGGGGCCGTGGTCGTCCGTAATAGAGATGACTATGTTACAGAGTGCTCCAGACAATTACAAGATACTAACTTTTACATCTCCTTACTAGGAGACCCTACCCCCCAATTTAAAGCTACTGTTTCAGAGGTCCTTGCAGGTTTTCTAAGTTCAGGAGAAATTACGAAGAAGGAATATGATTATTTAACGGTTCAATACCCCCAAATTCCCATCTTTTATACCCTCCCCAACGTACATAAAAACCCTTTACACCCACCTGGAAGACCTATTGTGTCCGGCATTAACTCCCTTACTTCTGCTATTTCTACCTTTGTTGATTATTTTATTAAGCCCTTGGCTGAAAAACTTCCCTCCTATGTTAAAGATACTGATCATATGATTTCTATATTGGAGTCCTTAGACCCCCTCCCTGAAAACTCCATACTAGTTACATTTGATGTAGAGTCCTTGTATACTAATGTTCCTCACGAAGGAGGCATCCAAGCCCTTGAGTATTTTTTAAACTCACGTGACCCAAATCTATGCCCTTCAAATCACTGTATTCTCACTCTTACTGAGATGGTCCTCACTCACAACTTTTTTATGTTTCAAGATGATTTCTTCTTGCAACGTAAAGGCGTGGCTATGGGCTCCAATATGTCCTGCAACTTTGCTAGTCTTTATGTCGGTTATTTGGAAATACTGAGAATACTAAATAGTGATAATAATCCTTTTCTGCCTAACATTCTGGTATACAAAAGATATGTAGATGACATATTTTGCATTTTTAGTGGCACTAGTGATCAGCTACCGTCTTTTTGCAACTTTTTGAATTCTGTCTCTGAACATCTGAGGTTTACTATGCAGTTTGATTTGGAGAAGATTAATTTTCTTGACACATGGATCATTCAGAGAAATAAGAGACTATTGCGATCAGTGGGTTTTGTATATAAGTCAGTGTACAATATATTAAGAGCTGACAGCTGTCACCCTCTTCCCTTGAAAAACAGTTTACCTTTAAGTCAGTTTTGTAGGTTGAAACGCATTTGCAAAGATCCTTCTGATTTCTCTAGAAATATGCATATAATGAAAGGTAAATTTAAAGAGCGTGGTTACAAGGAGCTACAATTGAACTGTTGAGAAAATAAATAAAACTTCTAGAGCTGACCTGTTTGAAGGTGCTAGAAATAAAAATAAAAACAAAAAAGAAGTTCCTCTATTTATCGCAAAGTATTCCCGTTGTACTGAAAGGATCAAACCGATCTTGCATAAACACTGGCACATTTTAAAGTCTGATCCTCTTCTAACAAATGTCTTTAATGATCCCCCTAGAGTTGTCTTCTCAAGAGGTAGAAACCTGAGAGATGCATTAGTCCATTCAGACTTGCCTCCTCTAGAAATTTCGCCACAACGCACTCTTGCTCCTATCGCAGACGGTAACTATAGATGTGTTGCCTGTGCGCAATGCAACAGTACTCATAATGTAGAGATTTCAACCACCCTCATTCAGGTCAGAAGATCCCTATTAAAGGTGTTATTTCCTGCACCACTAAAGGTGTTATTTATATTGTTTTTTGTCCTTGTGGCAAATATTATGTGGGTAAAACCAAGCGTGCACTTAAGACATGTATAGCTGAACACCGTAGCTCCATAAGATGTAAAAACATGACCTATCCTGTTGTAGCACACTTCATTGAGGCTGGACATCCTATATCTGCTCTGCATTATATAGGGATTGAAAAAGTATGTATTCCTAGAAGAGGGAGTGATTTCAATCTTCTTTTGTTGAAAAGAGAAGCTTTCTGGATCTATACTTTAAATACTCTTGCTCCCAGTGGCCTTAATGTTGAGTTTGACCTTAAACTTTTTCTTTGATTCTAGATTGTCCTATGACTTATAGGCATTGTGATGCATTTTCTAATCCTTTATCCTTAACTTCTTTATATGTAGATTGTTCTAAATCCATTAATATTTTTCCAAAATTCCTAGAATTTAACTTTTTTCTATTTCAGTTATTTACCATTACTATTGTAAGTAGATTTTCTCTAAATTCAATTTTTTTCCTAAAATTCTTTTTCTAAAATTGTATTCAAAATTTAACACTTTTCTACTAAATCATTAACAATTACGTTTCTTATATCTAGATGTCTTTTTTCAAAGTCCTAACAATTGTTTTGCAGTCTCCCCCTCCTATAAGAATTATTTTTTCAAAAAAACAGGGGTATTCTGTCCTTTTCCACTTTAAGTGGTGTCTAAATGCATTTTTCTCTTCCTGATTTGACTGTATTTAAAATAATGATACTTTTTATTGTCTACTACTTTTTGATAACTGAAAAGAATGTAAGTGTTTTTGAACTGTACTTTTGAATTGTCTATATTCTGTATTTTTTAGTCTTTAGGATTATACTTGAATGGAAATTGAGCCTTGATCCTATTGTGCTTTTTTTCCTGTCTCACCTGTGTGGCAATTTGTGTTGACTGTCAGCTCCTCCCATGGCATGTGCCTGTAATTGAAGACGCTCCCTGTCATCATAGAGCTCACCTGTGTGTCCTATAAAATGTGTGGTAGCTCAGTGTCTTGTTAAACTCTGATGAAGACGATCTAGTCAAAACGTTGGTACTTGAATAAAAGAAAATATTTTTGTATTTTCTTAGAGTGTGCGCCTGACATCTTTTTTCAAATTTGTATATTTTCGTCAATGGTCAGCACCTCTCCAACCCTGGTGTGCGCTCCTCGTCTCTCTTCACCTGCATGTGTAAATATATGCCATTTGGACTAATAATGTATATTTTTATTTATTAGGGCGAGGACCCTATTGTTTTTGCTGTGTTTATTATTAGGGACCTCGGCCGAAGGACAAAGTCCCTCTTGTTTTTGCTGCGTTTATTAGGGACCTCGGCTGAAGGGCGAGGACCCTATTGTTTTTGTAGCGTTTATTAGGGACCTTGGCCGAAGGAAGAGGACTCCTCACAGAGGTGTCCTCGACCCTATTGTTTTTCCTGTGTTTATTATTCTTTCTCCTGCCACCTCATTGAGCTCGAATTTGAACATGCTCAAAAACTCACCAAAATTGGCACGCATGTCAGACCTGGCGAAAAATTTTAGAAAATCAAAAAATTAAACCGTAAAGTGCCAAAATGGGCTCTCTAGCACCACCTAAAATGGCCACTGTGGCCCATAGGAATGTCGTAGAAAGGTCAAACCAAAACTGCCGTGTTCGTCTCTGACCTAAATCCAACAGGATGTGAGCTATTTGCCCTTTCAAAGTAAGATTTTGCCTCAAAACTGCTCTTACTAAAAAATCATCTCCTCCTACACCGTTTATTGTATCAGCTTCAAACTCGCACACATGACAGACCAACTCCTGCTGATCAGATAATCTGTATAACTTTTTCATTACTCGAACGGTTTGAATTTTATGGGTTCCTGAAGGTGACATGTCACAAAACGTCCTGATGATCTTCGAAAGCTGTCCCATAGCAAATGAATGGCAGCAGGGGGAGAAATGGACTGATATTTGGGCTTTGTCTAGCCTTTACAGAGTCTCCATACTTTGTGCTACAGACTCCATTCCAGCTCTCAAATGTTGCCACAGGTCTCATCTATTCACTCATGTTTTCATCTTTTTCATATCTTTTACCGTTTTTAATCTGTGCCTCTCAGTACCATGAGCAAATGTGGAAAAACTGACAGTTTATAATGGGTGTGTATTGCACAGAATGCTGTGAGCTAGAGTGGAGGGAACTCTAAAAATCATCTAAACCTTTTGTCTGTAACTGGATGCCATGGCAACAATTTTCACTGTACATACACAATTTATATGAAAAAAAAGTAGGGAAGCTTGTCCTGGTCACAGATATATTGACATGGAATCTCTCACATGTACACATTTTTGCTGAGTTGTTCAAAGCGAAAGGAGCGCCTTGAGCAAGATTGCCTACGAGCATATGGAGGCGTTGAGGGAAGGGCTCTTACCATGTACAGAAATTTTAAAGCAGTTTGGATTAAGTATGTGGGAGAGAGAGCTGCTTGAATATGCATGGCGATGGATCAAAAATGGCAGTGCCATAGTAGCCACGCCCCTTGACCTACAGACATGCAGAGCACAACTTTTGATCAGCATGGTCTCTGGATGATCTGTAAAACATTTGATGTCGACTGGTTGAAATCCCTAGGACTAGTTCGTTAAAATACAACATGTGGAAATGAAGCCAAAATGACAAGTCAAAATCAAAATGACCGACTTCCTGTTTGAAATAGACCATTGGTGACAGAGACTTTTATGTGCGTCTGGACAACATACACATGTGTACCAATTTTCATGTTCCAACTCCAAAAAAACCCCTATGGGGAGGGGTTTTTGAAAATTTCAAGGGGGCGTATAAAGGCATTTTGTCCCCCCTATGGACGCAAACCCTATCAGATGTAACAGCTCGCCATTCTTGACCTGTGTATCAATTTTCATGAGGAGATGAGGTCATTGAAACCATCAAAATGCCAAACATATTTAGTGGCGAGGGATCGATAGTCGCCACACCGCCACATGGACACCATTAGACG
This sequence comes from Epinephelus lanceolatus, assembly GCF_041903045.1. Taxonomy (NCBI): domain Eukaryota; kingdom Metazoa; phylum Chordata; class Actinopteri; order Perciformes; family Serranidae; genus Epinephelus; species Epinephelus lanceolatus. The sequence continues at coordinate 1,574,516 of NC_135734.1, forward strand.
TAGCTTCACAGCGTTCATAAGGTAGCTTCACCAACTTGTTCTGCATGCATTATAAGTGGAATGAAGTTGATGCGGTCAAGTTTGTGGCATTAGTACATGTTAAAGTAAAAACTGGTCACCTCCTGTTACCAGTGGGGGGCACTATGAGTAAGGTGGGATAGTAACAAATCAGGGCATTCGGAGCGGAGCCATCATCATGTCCAGCAAGTTTGAAGCTGCTGAGATCAAGTATGTGGGCGGGAGAGCCGTTCGAAATTCGATGGCAAGTAAAGTCGCCAAAATTTGTCACGCCCTAGCTGCCACGCCCCTTGACATAGAGAAAAGCTTTTAATAACTTTTGATCATCATGTTCTCAGGATGATCTGTAGCCAATTTGAAGCCAATCGGACGAAATCCCTAGGAGGAGTTTGTTCAAATTTAAGTTGTGGAAATCGCCGTAAACAAAATGGCCAACTTCCTGTTGGGATTTTACCATGACGTCAAGAAACTTTTTTGTGCATCTCTGTATGATACATATGTGTACCAAATTTTGTTTGCCTACGACAAACTAACCCCAATGGGGAAGATTTTTTGAAAATTTGTAGGGGGCGCTGTTTCGGCATTTCGCGTCGAACACTTGCAACCGCCCAAAAATTTCGAATGTCGGATGTGGCCGGACGAATGTGGAAAGTTAGAAGCATTTTCAAATTTGGGAAAGGGACAAAATTGGGGCACGAAGTCGGGTAAATAATAATAATAATAACAAACAGCACGATTTCAATAGGGTCATCTGACGACTTCGTCGTTGCTTGGGCCCTAATTAAAGCTACAAGCAGCTGTGATCGGGCCCTCGCTCTCCCACGCCACCGCGGGGGGCCAGCAGCACACATCACTGAAGTGGTTAGAGTAAGTTAATCCTGACGTGGTGTGACGTTTCATCTTTGTACTCCAAGAAAATCGCTATGGGGAGGGTATTTTGAAAATTTCAAGGGGGACCATAGAGGCATTTTGTCCCCCCCCATGGGCGACGGCCCTATGAGATGTAAGAGCTCGCCATTCTTGACCTGTGTATCAATTTCGTGAGGATATGAGGTCGCTGAAGCCATCAAAAAGGCAACTGATTTGGTGGCGAGGGCAGCGTCATAGCCGCCACACCCCTTGACATAGAGAAAAGCTTTTAATAACTTTTAATCAGCATGGTCTCAGGGGCTGAGGCTGTTGAGCAACCAGGGGCTGCGGGGAAACCCAGAGCAGGCATGGATTGGTGGTGTAAATGTGGGGCTTACTGGCCACTTTATTAGGTACACCTGTGCAATCTAATACAATCCAATACAACAGCTGTGCCACACATTGTATGTTTACAAAGCTTTCACATTTTCCGCTATTGTCAGAAAGGTGATTATTCTACTTTATTATTGAGGTCATTGTGGGTGGTGTTGGTGTACTGGAGTGCTATATATTTAAAAGTGTTCCTAATATTTGTCCCCGTCAATTAGACAAAATTAGGAGGCCACCCCAGTACCCCACCACCATTCACTATGACCTCAATAATAAACAAAGTAGAATCAACACTTTCTAGACAATGTCAACAATAACCGAAAATTTATAAGCTTGGGGGAAAAATCAAGGTATAGTCATTCTACTGCATTGCATTGCATTAGACAGGTGTACACAAAGTGGCCAGTGACTGTATGTTACATACATACAATATTTTCTCAAATAGTAGTCAGGGCCACTATTAACAAAAAAATAATTTGGGACCAGGCTACAATAGGGGCAGGCTACTGTTTGAAGGAGGCTTTTAATAAAAGAAAAAAAAAATCACAGCCAAATTTGAATATTGAATTTTTTTTTTTTAATTTAAACAGCAGAAATATTTATGTAAACTTTTCTTTACAGTAAAAACGAATATTTTCTATATAGTATTACAAATAAAGTACTGTATTATTTACAGTAACAAACTTTAACAGTAAAAATAGTTTTTGGTGTTTTTGTAAATCACCACTATTTACTATTTACTACACCACAGTGTACTAGTTGTCCTGCCTTGAAACAGTGAATCATCTCATCCTCTGTCCCATCTGCAGCCACCATGATGCCACACACCTTACAAGACAACATGCCACAAATTAATTTCAAAACTAGGCTACATTCATAATAATGACTTTTTATCTCACATTTTTGATTAGGAATGGCGATTTTTTCCATTACTGGCGAAAATGGGCTTCCATACATAAAAAGATGGTTACGGTAAAAATATCAGTGCCAGAGGCGGTCCTGGCTAGTTTTACGCCCTGCGTGGCATTTCTTTGCCAGCCTGCATTCGCGAGTAATCCATCCAAGAGTAATGTGTGTGCAAAGCTGTATGAAAGCTCTGTTATACATCATTTTAGTGTAACTTTATCATTTTTTTTCGCTGTGAAAACACTGGACTACCGACAAGTGTTTAGCTTTGGCGGAAAGCTACAATTCCACTGTTAGGCGTGATATGCGTGGCTTCTCGCTATGACGCGCGGTCGCGGAGAAAATCAATAGAGAAGGTGTGAATTTGGACGCACTATGCGTCGTTCGGGCCCACAGGGTAGGGGGGATCAAAATAAAATCAAAAAACTTCATAAAAATCAACCAGCCACCCTCCTCCCCTGACAAATAACGAACAGTCCCTAAAGTGCGGTGAGGTGTGTGGGCCGTTACTGACACAAATACAGAAATGTGAATGGCTCGTTTCTCCTCTGACATGCCACATACCTGTGTGCCGCCACTGCTCGGTTGTCCAGGTACTGGGCAGTCATGACACCAACGAAAGAGGAAATTACTGGACCTGGAGATGGGCTTGTGTGTCGCAGGTAAGCTGTTATCTTGCATTTGTCAGCTGCTCTCATGTTCCCTCCTTTTGTGGTTTTGTTGCATCCTCTGTCAACCAGGCGTCATATGCCTCACCGCGTATTCCCCCAACATTTGTTCGGAATATTTCAAAACTTCTAGCTTTAAATTAACACTGAAGTTGCGTCTTGTCACCATCTTATCTGTTTACAATCAGCTGAGAGTGCGCAACTGCGCATGTGCTTGGGTGAGGGTTGATGTGTGTGTGTGGATGTGCTTCTCTGTGTCTGTGGATGTGTGTAATCCGGGTCTAGCGCTCTATAAATGCCAAAAATGTCACATAAACACCACCCGTTTATAAAAGAGGCCGGCGTTTATTTATTAATTTTTTTTAAAAGGCCGGCTGCTAATAGGGCCCGAGATGCTGAGCACAATTAACGTTACACAACGATCACTTACCACGTCTGCTCATTTTGTGATGCCAACAGATAAGACAGTAGCCTATCTTTAACGAAAAGTGTTTGAACTATTCCTGAGCTTCTGCGCTCCATCCTTTCACTGTAGTCCTCAATCAATCAATCAATCAATCAATCAATTTTATTTATAAAGCCCAATATCACAAATCACAATTTGACTCACAGGGCTTTACAGCATATGACATCCCTCTGTCCTTTGGACCCTCGCAGCGGATAAGGAAAAACTCCCCCAAAAAAACCCTTTAACGGGGAAAAAAACGGTAGAAACCTCAGGAAGAGCAACTGAGGAGGGATCCCTCTTCCAGGATGGACAGACGTGCAATAGATGTCGTACAGAACAGATCAGCATAATAAATTAACAGTAATCCGCATAACATAATGAGAGAGAGAGAGAGAAATGCAGGTAATGACAGTAGCTTACAACAACATTATTGAAAGTAATAATATTATAGTTATAGTTCTGGCTACTGTGGTACAATATATTGAAAGTATGTATTAATATCTGGAAGTATACATGTGTGACAATAGTCATGTGTATAATAACAGCAGAAGTATAACTAATGACTAATGATGGCAGCAGGCAGGACCATGGCAGCAGCACAACCACACACGTCACACTGTCCAGGCACCGCTGCGATATGAGTTAATTTGAGAGACAGTGGAGCACAAAGGCTCCGGAGAAGAAGCTGAGTTAGTGACATCCAGAATGGCTGAGTTAGCAAGATGCAGTAATAGAATACGAGAGAGGGAGAGAGAGAGAGAGAGAGAGAGAGAGAGAGAGAGAGAAGGTGCCCGGTGTATTATAGGGGGGTCCTCCGGCAGACTAGGCCTAAGTCAGCCTAACTAGGGGCTGGTACAGGGCAAGCCTGAGCCAGCCCTAACTATAAGCTTTATCAGAGAGGAAAGTCTTAAGTCTAGTCTTAAATGTGCAGACGGTGTCTGCTTCCCGGACCGAAATAGGAAGATGATTCCACGGGAGAGGAGCCTGATAGCTGAAGGCTCTCGCTCCTGATCTACTTTTGGAGACTTTAGGGACCACAAGTAACCCTGCGTTCTCAGAGCGCAGTGTTCTGGTGGGATAATATGGCACTATGAGCTCTCTAAGATATGACGGAGCTTGACCATTTAGAGCTTTATAAGTTAACAGTAGGATTTTAAATTCAATTCTGGATTTTACAGGGAGCCAGTGCAGCAAAGCTAAAACAGGAGAAATATGATCTCGTTTCTTAGTTCCTGTTAGTACACGTGCTGCTGCATTCTGAATTAGCTGGAGAGTTTTTAAGGACTTACTAGAGCTAACTGATAATAGAGAGTTACATTAATCCAGCCTAGAGGTAACAAAAGCATGGACCAATTTTTCTGCATCTTTTTGGGTCAGGATAGGCCTAATTTTCGCAATATTACGCAGATGAAAAAATGCAGTCCGTGAGGTTTGTTTTAAATGAGAATTAAGACAAACCTTGATCAAATATTACTCCGAGGTTTCATACGGTAATGCTAGAGGCCAGAGCAATGCCATCTAGAGAAACTATGTCATCAGATAAAGAGTCTCTGAGTTGTTTGGGGCCAAGAACAATATCTTCAGTTTTGTCTGAATTTAACATCAGGAAATTGGTGCTCATCCAAGTTTTTATGTCTTTAATCCTCATAAACAAACATTTTCCGGACCGTTTCCACAGGCGTGTTGGGATCGATGTCCAGCACAAATTGTTTCATCCTGTCCGTATACATCACTCTGCTCCACATCTTCAGCTTGTTACAGCAACCTTTTACAATACATGTGTAAACCATGATTTACAACAGCACTCTGTAAACTTCTCAAACTTCTCAAACTTTCTGCTGCGTCCAGCTGATGATACTGCAAATGCAAGGATGCAAGCAATAACTACGGCACTGTCTCAGGTACGAACTGTGTCACTCCACCCAGTGGTTTACTGAAGAAAGTAGTTCCGAGTATTTGCTTCATGTGTTGTAATGTTACTTAATTATACATTATCATTTCATAGCGTGGGGAATGCGCAAGCCATGTGTTTTCCACAAGAGCGTTTTGGAGTCATTTGCTGGTGTAATTGATTAGTTTTGAGGGAGAGAGGGGCTGTATCACCTCCATTTCAGCTGGCAGCTCTGTCCCACCAATCTAAAAACAGCAGGCACTGACATTTAAAGGTATCAGAATCAAGAGCTCGCCATTCTTGACCTGTGTATCAATTTTCAATCAGATACTCAGATTTCTTCGTCTCTTGTTTTTATGACCGTAGCGTCAGGAGCAGCCAAAGACCACCTGGTGGCAAGATAGTTATCTACTAGTGTAGATTATAGATAATAGATAATTATGCACAGTTAATGCGTTCAAGGTCTTCTGACTCTTTAAAAGTTGACATGGTGTCTCTAGCTCAAAGTATGAGGGACAAGAAGAGGTTGAAAGTCGATGAGTTTTGAAGAGGATTTGAAGATTTTCCAATTTACTTCCATTCACACTAATTAGGCTGCCACCATTTGCACCGAATTTTGCACAAACCCTCATCGGGCCATGGAACACAATTAGCGAAAGTGTTGTGGTAATCTGACTGTATTTGCTCAAGATATGAAAGACTGTCTGTTTTGAAAACAATGTGCAGGAATTTGTTGTTTTATATTTTGGACATTTTTTGAACAAACAAAATTAATTAATTAATAACTTTTTGTCAGGAGGGTCCACAGATGCTTCATGCAAAGTTTGGTGCAAATCAGTCAAATCGCCTAGGAGGAGTTCGAAATAGTAGGTTTTTCATTGTTCGCTATTTCGCAAATGGAAATTTAATGCAAAAGTGGGCGTGCCTTACATCACACAATTCAATTGAATTGAGGGAACACTGAGATATAAAGTTTCAAAACGTACAACATGTTATGTGGGAGTCGTGTGCCAAAAACGCTTTTGCATTGAAAATAGTGCCACCTGCTGGTCATTTTTGGTGTGTGAGTTACAGGGGCCAGTCTTTACCACCCTATCAATTTCATATAAGTGAAATTTCCATAAGTGTTATGGTGTTGGCACAGTGCCAAATATTAAGTTAGACTGCCACCACAGCGCCACCTAGTGGCAGATCGGTAACTCCTTTGTCAGATATTCTCAGGAGGGCATTGACAATAATTGTTCTAAGTTTCGTGTTAATCCAAGCAACCGATGTGGAGATATAAAATACTTCAATTTAAAGAGTGCCACCTTGTGATCATCACCTGATATTTTGCACAGAGCCTCTAGGGCTCATGCGGAAGTAGTAAACTGAGTTTCATGTCATTCGGACACACCATTGTGGAGATATGCAACACTTCCTGTTTTGTACCAAATCTGCAGGAAGCTGCTATTTAATAACTTCAGTATTCTTGGAAATATCAAAATTCTTTTAATAACTTGTTGTCAGAAGAGTCCACAGATGCTGTGTGCAAAGTTTCGTGCAAATCGGTGACATTGCCTAGGAGGAGTTCGAAAAAGTAGGTTTGCGTCATTTTGCGCATTTGCGGAAAAAAAAGTATGGGGGCGTGGCCTATATCATGAGATTCAGCACTATTCACTGAACGCGTGGATATAAGGTTTTTGAATGTGCCATAAAGTATATGGGAGTTATGACCCAAAACGCACTTTCCTTGATTATAGCGCCACCTAATGGTGGGAATTCAGGACGACAATAGACTATACCATTTTTCGCCAGATCAAACGAGTGTGCCAAATTTGGTGAGTTTTTGAATTTGGGAAAGGAGCCAAATTGGGTTAATTTTAAAACTAGGCTACATTCGTAATAATGACTTTTTATCTCACAACTTTGATTAGAGATGGCAATTTTTTTTTTCGTTACTGGCGAAAATGGGCTTCCATAGATAACGATGGTTACACACCCTAAGCAGGCGTCATATGCCAGCTGTTTCCACTTTCCACACAAGAAATAGAACATAAGTCTTTAAGTTGGTTAATATTTTCTCCATCAGCTATCATTCTAAACAAGACTGTTGCCATACATATAATATGAATCTATCTACATATTATTTACATATTTAATAATGTCAAACACAACACAGAAGACCCAAAGCAACCACACTGAATACATCTCCCAGAAAGCCCAGCACTCTGGGAGCATGTGCGAAGCAGTCTGGCAGCGTGGACATGTGAAGTCACGGCCTGTGTTTACATACTGCACTAGCCTGGGACTCAGACGTTCATTGCATAAACGTCTTGAAAATGAACCCCATTTTTCGTTCGGGGGTTCCCGGTCTCAACCGATTCACGTCTCCATAAACATTCAAATCAAACATGTAATGTACATACCGCATAGGCACAGATTTCACACTAACTACCAATGTGCAATACACCTCCCAACCGCTAAAGTGGCACTGTGGCGCAGTAGAAAGCCGGTGCACTCATTCATTGCAGGACGAAGAAGGGGTGAAGAAAATTTCAAGACATCCCGAGATAAAATGCATGTTTATTGACCAATAACGGATATACAAACACACGGCAACCACCGTACACCTGCACGTGCACGAAACACAACACAATGCTCTACAACAGACCACGGAATCAAACATTAGTCCACATTAGCTCAGCGAGGGTTCAACCACCATTATGTCTCGGATAACATCGACCACCGAGAATGCTACACACACATTAGAGGCTGAACGCTTATAATGCTAATAAACCACAAATTATAAGTTACCTAAAGCACGCCAGGATAGCGTGGTGAACGTCAACACAGAACATATATTAATAATTCAGCCGTCGTTAGCAGGCTGTTACCAGCTAGCAGTTGTTACTCTAAGGTTACTTACCAACGGGTTATGATCTCCTGCCGAAGGTCTGAATACAATGAGCTTTGTTCCTTTGTGTCTGTAGCTCTCTCTACTCATGATCTCGTCATCTTGGGAGAAGTGAGCACTGCAGACCTGATGGTCTGCAAGGCGCAGTGTCTGGAGAGGAGTGTTAGCATCCATTTGTAGCACAACTAAGTTAGCCACAACTTCAGCATCTCGCCGTCCAACAAAGGCAGCCTGTGAAAGCTGTAACGTTACAGGGTGTTGCGCGACATCCTGTTCTTGCGTTCAGGAAAAAGGCCCGTTTATTTGAGCACTCCAAAAACTCCGGTAACACTCCAGGGGGTAGCACGTAAAATACTCCATCCCAAGCTCTGACTGTCTAGCGTAACACACGCACTCCATACACACATACACGCTTACACTACCAAGCGGGGACGCCTACTCCAACACTGACTGAAAGCTGACTCCAGTCAATCAGGAGGGCACCGACAATAATTGTTCTAAGTTTCGTGTTAATCCGAGCAACCGATGTGGAGATATAAAATACTTCAATTTAAAGAGCGCCACCTGGTGGTCATCGCTTGACATTTTGCACAGAGCCTCAAGGGCTCATGTGGATGGAGTAAACTGAGTTTCATGTCATTCAAACACACCAATGTGGAGATATGCAACACTTCCTGTTTTGTACCAAATCTGCAGGAAGCTGCTATTTAATAACTTCAGTATTCTTTGGAATATCAAAATTATTTTAATAAATTTTTGTCAGAAGAGTCCACAGATGCTGTGCAAATTTTCGTGCAAATCGGTGAAATTGCCGAGGAGGAGTTCGAAAAAGTCGGTTTGCGACATTTTGCACATTTGCGGGAAAAAAAACGGTACGCGGAAATGGACGTGACCTATATCACAAGATTCAGCACAATGCACTGAATGCGTGGATACAAGGGTTTTGAATGTGCCACAAAGTATATGGGAGTTATGACCCAAAACGCACTTTCCTTGATTATAGCGCCACCTAGTGGTGGAACTTCAGGATGACAATAGATTATAAAATATTTCGCCAGACCAAATGCGTGTGCCAAATTTGGTGAGTTTTTGAATTTGGGAAAGGGGCCAAACTGGGGATTTAATGTTCCTAAGAATAATAATAATAAAATATAGCCGCGAGCGGCAATCTGCGGGTTCTAACCTGATACGCCCCAAACCAGCCACCGTGACCCTCACCACCCACTGTGACCCTCGTCTGCCGTAGTGCAAGACGTTCCCCACTCTGTCCCTGAAAGCTCCAAGCAATACATACTCTTTCCAAGTCACACATTTCTTGAAATCGGGTTTTCAGCTAGCCTACATGCTAATAACATTTGTGGTATACTTTCACATAGAGACTCCATTTGAACATCAAAACATAAATTGAAATTTTACCTATTGATGCGTATTTCAAAGTTTCAATAGGTATTTTAATGTTTAAGCAATCACAGTTCCATGATCATGATAATTTTGGGAGAAATCTGGAGATAATAATGGATGTGTATGGGAGAGGCTGTAAAATATTCTGTAAGGCTAAAGACACAGATGTGAGTGTACTATTATGATTTACCTAAATGAAGGTAAGTGAAAGTTCAGACAGGAAGATCATCTCTTTACGTAAGTATACCTCAAAGCCACTTCTCTGTTTTCCCACTATCCTCTTGCTCCACCCTTCTTCACATATTTCAACAAGTCACAGTCTGCCAGCCTCTCCCTGTTCTCTACCAATCCGTCATTAGCTGTCAAATTTCTCTCTCTGCTGTCATCCAGCTGTCATTTCAGCAAAACTCCCAGCCCACCTCCACCCCTGCACCACCTCCATCAAGATACAGACTGTCTTAATCTGGATCTTCAACCGAGAAGTTCCCTCATCCGGTGACCTCAAGATTCCCTACCTTCCCCAGTGTCTAGGCCGGGGGGTGGGGGTAACTTCTTCAGTTGCAAGTTTCTCATCCACAGATCAGTTTACTCAGCTGGTCTCCTCCCCATGGTCTAAGTGGCAAATTATCAAACCATTCTAAATATACTCACGTGACCTCAAAAGTCACATAACTATAGCAACATGTGCACATGCAGGCTTTTTTATTCAAACATGACATAATAGCTTCATTTGCATGAAGTGGTATTATGTGGTAGTGAGGGTCCGTGTACCTTTTGATAGTTTGATATTTTGTTTTCAAAACTGGAATGAGTATGTGGATGAACTTCACCAGCAAGCCAGAGAAGCTTTTAAAAATTGGGTTATCGCTGGTAAATCAAGGCATGGACCTGAGAGTGAAATTAAAAAGAAAGCTGTTGCTAGGTTCAAATATGCAGTACATTATATTAAGAGGAATGAACTGACTCTGAGAGCAAATGCATTGGCTAGGAAGATGCAACAAAATGATGTTAATGATTTTTGGAATGAAGTCAAGATTATGAATCATAGTAAAATACTTTTGTCCTCCAGTATGGAGGGGGTAAGTGGCAGTGTAAATATTATGGAATTATGGAGAAGACATTACATGGAGCTTTTTAACTGTGTTAAAAGTGATGTTTTTACTGTTGGCGATGTATCTCATGATAATGTGGTCATAAGGCCTGATGATATAAGTTACGCAATTGGGAAATTGGCTTTAAACAAATCCTGTGGCCTTCATCTGATCTCTGCAGAGCATTTGAAATTTTCATGAATGAAATTTTCATTTTCAAGAATGAATGAATGAGTGAATGAATGAACTAGAAAATTTCACATGAAATTTTGAGTGTGCCTGATGCTCGCTGCCAACTAGTATCCCCATACCAATATGCTAATTATTAATAGCAGTAAATGTATCACTGTGTGTCTGTGTGTGTGTGCATGCCTGAATGTGTGTATGTTCATGTGCTGTCGCGCGTTTGTGTATGTGTGAGTCTGTTTGTCTGTCTGTGTGTATGTCCACTTACAGATAGAAAAAACAGCTTAACTTAACAGCTAAAAAAGACTGCAGTCTAAAATGTCCAAGATGGACACAGAAAGACAGAGACAGCCAGACCCAGACAGGCAGACTGACACATATGTAATTACCTCTGTATGATGAGGCTTTAACTGCAAAGAAGTCAGGTTGCTGAAATATTCAAATTTGACTGTGCTGTGACACACAGACGATTGGCCGAACGGCTGGAGTTGATTCAGCCAATCACCAGTTGGCAATGGCACAGTCAAATTTAAATACACCAAGAAAAGGCAGAAACTGAGCCAAAAGCTCCTCTCAAACTCCAACTGTTTAATGAAAAACCGTAAGTGCTACAGCTACAAAAAGCACACCGTGAGCGAGAGGACAGGATGCGGATCACAAAGGTGTAAATTTCATTTCTGTGGTGTGAAAAATGAGGCCAGAGCCATGATGGACATAAGTGGAATGGTCTGCTTTCTTCCAGAAATTTGGGCTCTCACTTAACATGGGAGTGAATGGGGCAGTTGGTTGGACTTGTTGTCCTTTTAGACCACCTGCAGCCAAAACCCTAAATCCCTTTTCTTCAGCGGTCGCACCTCTGCGACCGGAACGGCTTTTCCTACAATTTGGTGTACAATTTGTGTATGTAGAGTGAACGATGTGGCCGCACCAGCGAGTTTAAGAGAAAATTTCTTGATGATTTCAGAGGTGCTGTGCACTCTAGCGATGACATCACCCACTCTAACTCTCAACATTCCACACAATACACACCCATTATAAATTCTGAGAAGGGCTGAAAATTTCATGATTTTTAAACAGCTGGTGTAGAAAAACTAAAAGAGATATGGAAAATATGAATCAGTCACTGAAAGTCGATGGCAATGTCAACATTTCAGAGTTGGAATGGAGTTTCTACGTGAATGTATGAGTTCGTGAAGTGTGGGTGAAGATGAGTGAGTTTGAAGGATTTTCTCATTGACTTCCATTATAACCAAGTTTCAGAAAACGCTGAATATTTTCCAGTTTGAATGGAGTTTCTAGCTGAATTGGTAGTTACCGTTTGAAATTTTGTGATTTTTGAAGATTCCGTAATTCATTTTCAATCGAGAAAACAGCGGCGCCCCCTATGTGCCCATCTCAAAATCTTTTTTTGGGTGTGTTCTTGGTCCCCTTCTGATGATATTTACCCAGTTTTGTGACGATCGGAAAAACGGTTAACATTTTACAGCCGATATTCGCTAAGCCCCGCCCTTTCCAAGGACACTTTGCTTGACGGCAGCCGTGTTTTTCGTCCGATCTTGCTCATTTATAATAGAAATGAGTGTCTCGGTCCCCCGATACCTCATACCAAGTTTGGTGTTGATAGCACAAATATTTCAAAAGCTTATTCATTTTACTGTTTTTAACTTTATTAAAATTAGCAAAAATTCTGTAAGGGTGGCATTCAGGGTGCAAGAGGCTTTTTTGTAGAGGACTATCAGGAGGATGTGTGTGTAAAATTTCAAGTCAATAGCACTTGTGGTGCGGCGGACAGAGCCTTTCAAGCTTTACACTCTATGTTATAGCGCCCCCATAAGGCTGATTGGGACCAAATTTTTTGAGCAGTATTTGGATGTCATTTATAGTCCATGTACCACGTTTCATGTCCCTAGGTCCTTCCAGCTGGTCATAAATTAATAAAATGCAAATTATGATGGTTAATGACGAATAGGCCACGCCCACTTTCACCTATCAACATGGCACTCAAGATATGAGTTAATAGCCACCCCTAGAACATGCATACCAAATTTGGTGAAATTCCATCCAATGGTCTTTGAGATACAGATGTGTGGCATTTATAGCGCCCCCTATAGGATGAGCTCAAAATGCTTTGGTAGGCAGCTTCCAAGTCTCATTGTGGACCTACCCACCAAGTTTGGTGATGATAGGTCAAAGGGTGTGGGAGTTATGGCCAATCAATTCTAAGCTCCGCCCACAGCAAAGATTCATTGGTCCGTGGCGGCCATGTTTTTTGACCAATCTGGCTCATTTGTAATAGAAATGTGTCTTGTCATCCCCCAAAGCCGTGTACCAAATTTGGTGTTGATGGAGTCAAAATTGTAAAAGTTTATGTCACTTTACTGTTTTTCAAATTATGCAAATTAGCAAAAAATCTAGTCAGGCGGAGCTTAATGGTCCCAGAGGCTTTTTTGTAGAGCACATTGAGGTGGACCTGTGTGTCAAATTTCAAGTCAATCAGACTTATGGTGTGAGGGGCGTGGCCTCCCAAAAAAGTCATTTTTAAGCCTTAATTACAGCGCCACCATTTGGCCGACTGGGCTCATATTTTAATAAAAGTTGATGCACATCATTTCCAATCATTGGGCCAAGTTTCAGGTTTCTGGCTTATTCCAGCTCACGGGAATTTGAGCTCAAGCGGCAGACAACAAAAAATAATAATAATAATAATAATAATAATAATAATAAACCGGTACAATCTTAACCCCTTCGGGGTTAGAACCCTAATAATAATAAACCGGTACAATTTTAGAAGGGTTCTACCCCTTCGGGGTTAGAACCCTAATAAACCGGTAAAATCTTAGAAGGGTTCTACCCCTTCGGGGTTAGAACCCTAATAATAATAATAAACCGGTACAATCTTAGAAGGGTTCTACCCCTTCGGGGTTAGAACCCTAATAAACCGGTGCAACCTTAGAAGGGTTCTACCCCTTCGGGGTTAGAACCCTAATTAAAGCTGCAAGTAGCCGTGATCGGGCCTTCGCTCCCCCATGCAACCGTGGGGGCGCGAAGCGAGAAGGGAGAAAAAACCTGGCAGGAAAAAACGCATTGTTTCGTTCATCCACCAGGTGGCGCTACGAGCATAACCAGACGTGGCCAGGTGCGTTCAGGGGTGGACCCTAATCACACGTGAAATTTCGAGCAAATCGGACAATGCATGAAGAATTTATACCAAGCTGATGTTCCGTGGCGGATGAAAAGTCGCCACTGCCTCCGCGGCAGCCTGCAACATGACAGGACACGTGTGTCACTGTGGAGATTCATCAACTTGATCGTCATGTGGCCACAAAATGGAGTTGATCAGGTCAGGAACTTGAGGTTTGTCAGTGTAAAAGATGGCATTTCCTGTTTCTACAAGGCGGCGCCATGAGCAAGATTGCCTACGAGCATATGGAGGCATTGAGGGCAGGGCTCTTATCATGTACAGAAATTTTGAAGCAGTTTGGATGAATTATGTGGGAGAGAGAACTGTTTGAATATGCATGGCGATGGATCAAAAATGGCAGCACCATAGCAGCCACGCCCTTTGACCTACAGACATGCAGAGCACAACTTTTGATCAGCATGGTGTCTGGATGATCTGTAAAAAATTTGAAGTCGATTGGATGAAATCCCTAGAACTAGTTAGTTAAAATACAACATGTGGACATCATGCCAAAAAGACAAGTCAAAATCAAAATGGCCGACTTCCTGTTTGGAGTACACCATTGGTGCCAGAGACTTTTATGTGCGTCTGGACAACATACACATGTGTACCAATTTTCATGTTCCTACTCCAAAAAAAAAACGCTATGGGGAGGGTTTTTTGAAAATTTCAAGGGGGCGCTATAGAGGCATTTTGTCCCCCTCATGGGTGACGCCCCTATCAGATGCAAGAGCTCGCCATTCTTGACCTGTATATCAATTTTCATGAGGATATGAAGTCGCTGAAGCCATCAAAAAGCCAAAGGTATTTGTTGGCGAGGGAGGCGCCATCACGGCCACGCCCCTTGACATGGAGAAAAGCTTTTAATAACTCTTGATCAGCATGGTCTCTGGATGATCTGTAAAAAATTTGATGTCGATTGGATGAAATCCCTAGGACTAGTTAGTTAAAATACAACATGTGGAAATCATGCCAAAATGACAAGTCAAAATCAAAATGGCCGACTTCCTGTTTGGAGTACACCATTGGTGCCAGAGACTTTTATGTGCGTCTGGACAACATACACATGTGTACCAATTTTCATGTTCCTACTCCAAAAAAAACGCTATGGGGAGGGTTTTTTGAAAATTTCAAGGGGGCACTATAGAGGCATTTTGTCCCCCTCATGGGTGACGCCCCTATCAGATGCAAGAGCTTGACATTCTTGACCTGTGTATCAATTTTCATGAGGATATGAAGTCGCTGAAGCCATCAAAAAGCCAAACGTATTTGTTGGCAAGGGAGGCGCCATCACGGCCATGCCCCTTGACATAGAGAAAAGCTTTTAATAACTTTTGATCAGCATGGTCTCTGAGTGATCTGTAAAAAATTTGAAGTCGATTGGATGAAATCCCTAGGACTAGTTCGTTTAAATACAACATTTGGAAATCACGCCAAAATGACAAGTCAAAATCAAAATGGCCGACTTCCCGTTTGAAATAGACCACTGGTGCCAGAGACTTTTATGTGCGTCTGGACAACATACACATGTGTACCAATTTTCATGTTCCAACTCCAAAACAACCCCTATGGGGAGGGGTTTTTGAAAATTTCAAGGGGGCGCTATAGAGGCATTTTGTCCCCCCCCCTCATGGGCGATGCCCCTATCAGATGTAAGATCTTGCTATTCTTGACCGGTGTATCAATTTTCATGAGGAGATGAGGTCGCTGAAGCTATCAAATTGCCAAACGTATTTAGTGGCGAGGATCGATAGTTGCCACGTCGCCACATAGACACCATTAGACGTAGCTTCACAGCGTTCATAAGGTAGCTTCACCAACTTGTTCTGCATGCAGTAGAAGTGGAATGAAGTTGATGCAGTCAAGTTTGTGGCATCAGTATATGTCAAAGTAAAAATTGGTCACTTCCTGTTACCACCGGGGGATGCTATGAGTAAGGTGGGATATTGACATATCGGGGCGTTTGGGGCGGAGCCATGATCATGTCCAGCAAGTTTGAAGCTGCTGAGATCAAGTATGTGGGTGGGAGAGCCGTTCGAAATTCGATGGCAATAAAACGAAAAGTCACCAAAATTTGTCACGTCCTAGCTGCCACGCCCCTTGACATAGAGAAAGGCTTTTAATAACTTTTGATCATCATGTTCTCAGGATGATCTGTACCAACTTTGAAGTCAATAGGACGAAATCCCTAGGACAAGTTCGTTCAAATGTAAGTTGTGGAAATCGCCATAACGAAAAAATTCAAAACAAAATGGCCGGCTTCCTGTTGGGATTTTAGCATAATGTCAGGAGACTTTTTTGTGCGTCTCGGTATGATACATGTGAGTACCAAATTTCGTTTGCCTATGACAAACTAACCCCAATGGGGAGGGTACTCTGAAAATTTGTAGGGGGGTGCTATTTCGGCATTTCGCGTCCACCATGTGCAACCGCCCAAAAACATCGAATTTCGGATCCGGCCGGAAGAATGTGGAAAGTTAGAAGCATTTTGAAATTTGGGAAAGGGGCGAAATTGGGACACGAAATGTCAGAATAATAATAATAATAAACAACGAGATTACAATAGGGTCCTCAGACGACTTCGTTGTCGCTCGGGCCTTAATAATAATAATAATAATAATAAACAGCGCGATTTCAATAGGGTCCTCCGCGGACGACTTCGTCATCGCTCGGGCCCTAATAATAAACAGCGCGATTACAACAGGGTCCTCACAGACGACTTCGTCGTCGCTCGGGCCCTAATTAAAGCTGCAAGCAGCGATGAACGGGCCAGAGCAATGACAAATTTGTTGTTTTATATTTTGGCCGTTTTTCGGACAAACAAAATTCTTTTAATAACTTTTTGTCAGGAGGGTTGACAGATGCTACATGCAAAGTTTGGTGCAAATCAGTAAAATCGCCTAGGAGGAGTTCGAAAAAGTACGTTTTTCAAGTGTTGCGATTCAGCAGATGGAAAGTTACCGCAAAAGTGGGCATGGCTTACACCACACAATTCAGCTGAATTCAGAGAACACGTCAATAGAAGGTTTAACAATGTGCGACATATTATGTGGGAGTTATTAGCCAAAAACGCTTTTGCATTGAAAATAGCGCCACCTGCTGGTCATTTTTGGTGTGTGAGTTACAAGGGCCAGTCTATACCACCCCTATCAATTTTATTTCCATGAGTGTTATGGTGTTGGCACAGTGCCAAATATTAAATTAGACGGCCACCAGAGCGCCATCTAGTGGCGGATCGGTAAGTCCTTCGTCAGATATCCTCAGGAGGGCATTGACAATAATTATACCAAGTTTCGTGTTAATCCGCCCAACCGATGTTGAGATTAAAAATACTTCAATTTAAAGAGCGCCACCTTGTGATCATCACCCAAAATTTTGCCCAGAGCCTCAGGGGCTCATGGGGAAGTCGTAACCTGAGTTTCATGTCATTCAGATACACCAATGTGGAGATATGCAGCAATTCCTGTTTAGAACGAAATCTGCAGGAAGCTGCTATTTAATAACTTCAGTATTGTTTGGACTATCGAAATTCGTTTAATAACTTTTTGTCGGAAGGGTCCACAGATGCTGCAAAGTGCAAAGTTTCATGCCAATCGGTGAAATTGTCTAGGAGTTCGGAAAAGTAGGTCTGTGACATTTTGTGAATTTGCGGGAAAAAAAGGTAGGCGGAAATGGGCGTGGCCTATACCACGAGATTCAGCACAATTCACTGAACGCGTGGATTTAAGGTTTTTGAATGTGCAACAAAGTATATGGGAGTTATAAGCCAAAATGCACTTTCCTTAATAGTAGCGCCACCTAGTGGTGGAAATTCAGGAGGACAATAGATTACAAAATTTTTCGCCAGGTGTGACTTATATTCCAAGTTTGGTGAGTTTTGGGGTATGTTCAGGCAGTGAAAAATGCGATCATTTTGGCGGAAGAAAAAAAAAAAATATATACTTATATATATATAAATAATCAGGAGAAAAACAATAGGGACCTCGCAGGTCTGTGACCTGCTTGGGCCCTAATAATAACAATAAACAGCGCGATTACAATAGGGTCCTCACGGACGACTTCGTCGTCGCTCGGGCCCTAATAATAAACAGCTTGATTACAATAGGGTCCTCACGGACGACTTCGTCGTCGCTCGGGCCCTAATAATAATTCCTTCAGTTTCAATAGGGCCTTTGCCCGGCCTTCAGTCGGTGCTTGCGCCCTAATAAATCCTTACATTTCAATAGGGTCCTCGCACGGCTAGGTGCTCGGGCCCTAATAATAATTCCTTCAGTTTCAAGAGGGCCTTCGGTCGATGCTCGGGCCCTAATTAAAGCTGCAAGCAGCGATGAACGGGCCCTCGCACCTTCACGCAACTCGGGGGGGCTGGCAGGACGCCTTCTGGCGCGTCGGTTCATTTCTGTCAAAGTTAGACATTGCATGCAGGAGTGACTTGGCATATCCTTTAGGGATGGGCAAATGATCAAAATTCATTATTCGATCATCAAAAAAATTAACGATCAATTATCGATTAATTGATAAGCGAGTATTTCAAAAGAGAGAAAACAAAAGAGTGCAGTGCAGACTGTCGCTGCAAGAGAGTGCAGCTGCCCCAGTTTTGAGCTTCAACCCCCCAGGCCAAAGAGGAAGAATGGCATGCATGCGCAGTTCACCCCTGGGTGTTTACAACCGTTGCCAGCCAGTGTTACAGGCTTCAGTTTTCAGCAAAACCTCCGTCTTTCAATGGCGTAGTGTTTTCAGAGGCCTTAAGGGAAGCCGCTGAGGCTTTGGAAAGTGATGAGAGCCTCCGTCTGTTTCTGATTTTTTGCCTGGCATAGGCCCGGCGGGGGTCTCGTAGGCCCGTCGAGCCACCGTGCTCGCCAGGCGGAAGGGTCTCGTTGGCATGGCGACTTGCCGGGTGGAGGGTCTCGTTGGTACGGCAGCTCGCCGGACCAATGCCAGGCATTGTAGGGGAAACACTGCGACTATCGATCAAAATTATTTGTGATCGATCAAAAGCCTTAACAATCTATCATCGATAATCGAAAATTGATGCCTATCCCTAATATCCTTGATACAGTGCTGGAATGACATATTTCGCATTTTGTATCACTTCCTCTTTCCACTAGAGGGAGCTGGAGAGCGCACTAATTATACATCATGTTTTTATACATCAAATATACACCACAGCATGTAACTTTCAGATAAATCGAAAGATAAATGTTTGATGAAACTTACTTCCTGTCGCCACTAGATGGCACTATGAGTATCAGGAAATATGGTAATGAAAATGTGTTCAGGGTGGGACTAATATGAATCATGTGAAGTTTGGCGGAGACTAGACCATTTATGCCAAAGCTACAGCAATTTCGTTTTTCATAGGGATTCCTCAAGATTCAACGCTCGGCAGCGGGCGCGCCATTCAACATTGGGCAAATCCTGTAATAACTTTTGGTCGCAACATAGTAACACTTACACACACCAAGTTTGGAGCCAATCTGATTAAATCTGTAGGACAAGTTCATTAATTTACAAACCCTGGAAATGGGCAAAAATGCACAAAAGTGGCACAAGTAAATTCAAACTGGCGGACTTCCTGTTGGGTTTGGAGTATGGCTCCAGGAGGCTTTTTTGTACGTCACAGAGTGTTACAGGTGCCTACCAAGTTTCATGCATGTCAAACCAGCTTTGGTGGCTGCTCAATTGAAATATGCTAGGGGGCGCTGTTGAGCCATCTTGGTACATCAAAGCACAAAAATCACATCAGACAACAGGACTTGCGACCTGTGATGTGTATGCCACGTTTGGTGAGTTTTCAAGCATCCCTTGTCCCTTCAAAACAACATCGTGTTTGATGGCGAACAAGGCGGCGCCACGGTGACAGCGTTTGATGAAAACTCAAAAGCTTCATTTTTAAGCATCATCAAGGTCTAAGGACTTAGACAAGCAAGTTTGAGGTGGGTCTGATTAACCTGCTAGAAGCGGGACATCAAAGAATGTATAAAGTAGCTTTCTGTTGCCAAAAGGTGGCGCTATGGCGGTGATTCAAAATTCCTTAGTAGATGTGTTCAGGGCTGGACTATCATCATATGTGTGAAGTTTTGGCAAGATATTCCCATGTGGAGTCAAGTTACAGCAACGTTTATCATTACGGTGAAACATCAAAGTTCGCCACCAGGCCGTGGCCCTTCGACGAAAACTCACAGTTTCCACAACAAAGAGTCATCAACGTCTTATGACTTCTTTCACCAAGTTTGAAGTGGATCTGGTCAAGTCTGTAGGAGATGTACATTAAAGTCTAAAACATGACATTGCCCGTTGCCAGTAGGGGGCGCTATGTTTATCTCAGATTATTGACATGTAGATGTGTTCAGGGCGGGACTGTCATCAATTCTGTGAAGTTTGGGCAAGATTGGACCATGTATGCTGGAGTTATAAACTACTTCCTGTTTAGTGGCGAGACCCCTAACTTTGACACCATCCCACGGTCACACGCGCATTGACAAAAACTCAAGCTTTTGATAACTTTTCATCTTCAAGGTCTTGGGGTGGGACAGACCAAGGTTTGAAGTCGATCGGATGAAATCTCTAGGACTAGTTCGTTCATTTAGGACCCCTGGAAATGGCCAAAAATGCATCAAAATTGCACAGTAAATTCAAAATGGCCGACTTCCTGTTGGGTTTAGAGGATGCCTCCAAGAGGCTTTTTTGTACGTCTCTGAGCATTACATAAGCCTGCCAAGTTTCATACATGTAGGTTAAACGAGCTTCAGGGGCTGTTTCCTCAAACTTTTGTAGGGGGCGCTACTGAGTCATTTTTTGGAACCAGCACACGAGACCCTTAAAATATCAAATTTTTCACCAGTTCTGAGATGTGTGCAAAGTTTCATGAGTTTTCGGGTATGTTAAGCCTCCCAAAAAGGCACCGCTAGGTGCTCGGGCCCTAATAATAATAATAAAAAATCCTTGCATTTCAATAGGGTCCTCGCACCGCTAGGTGCTCGGGTCCTAATAATAATAATAAAAAATCCTTGCATTTCAATAGGGTCCTCGCACCGCTAGGTGCTCGGGCCCTAATAATAATAATAATAATAGTAATAAAAAATCCTTGCATTTCAATAGGATCCTCGCACCGCTAGGTGCTCGGGCCCTAATAATAATAATAATAATAAAAAATCCTTGCATTTCAATAGGGTCCTCGCACCGCTAGGTGCTCGGGTCCTAATAATAATAATAAAAAATCCTCGCATTTCAATAGGGTCCTCGCACCGCTAGGTACTCAGGCCCTAATAATAAAAAATCCTTGCATTTCAATAGGGTCCTCGCACCGCTAGGTGCTCGGGCCCTAATAATAAACAGCGCAATTACAACAGGGTCCTCACGGACGACTTTGTCGTTGCTCGGGCCCTAATAAAAATCTGAACAAAAACAATAGGTTTCCCAGCACCGCTGGTCCTGGGAAACACGTCTGCTTGAATACGCGTTCCCCTGGACCCCTAATAACTAGAACTGCAAGCAGTTATGAACGGGGTCCAAGCCTCCCCACGCAACTCGGCCTACACGCCCCATGGAGCCCACGATAGTCGGCCCCAAAGGACGACGGGTTCGGGGCCAGCGTCAGGACACAGGCCAACATCTGTGCTTCAGTATTCACCATAATGGGAAGTGCTTTGGAAGTACTAACGGCTGAATGCTTTTGTTGCAATAAGTCAGGCCCACTTTGACCAATCATTACCAAACTTTCCGGATGGACTTAGGACTGTCCCCACATCATGCTCACCAAATTCCTCACAAATCCAACCAACTTTTATGGAATGTGATATTTCTGGATTTACAGCGTCCACTAGTGGCCCATTTGCGCCAAATTTGGCACCGAGCCTCTGGAACAAATGTGTTAAGTGTCATGTTCATACAATGTAGTCTGACAAAATATGCAACAATATATCTATTTTAGCTAGCAATTTTTTTGTCATTAATAATTTGCACATTTTTTGACCGGGCAAAATTCTTTTGATAAATTTAGATCAGGTGCATCTCAATAGTTGATGTGCCAAGTTTCATGCAGTTTGGACAAAATCTCTAGGAGGAGTTCGAAAAAGTAGGTTTTGGATGTGTTTAGACTTAGCGAAGGAAATGTGTGGCGGAAGTAGGCGGCGCCTATGTCAGCAAATCCAGCTCTATTTACGGAATACAGGGATATAAAGTTTATGGATATGTGATTTAAAATGTGGAAGTAAAAGGAAAAAAACGCTTTTGCATCTGTTATAGCACCACCTAGGGGAGTATCTGCGCTATTTTTGGTATGGTAGGTCTGTGTCCTATCCTACATGTACTCTATAACTTTCACAGACCTCAGTACAATAGTTCAGCTGAAATAAATGTTTGTTGTTTATCTTGTTATAAGCCACGCCCACATCGACCAGTCATGACCACCTTCAATATGTGGCCTCAGGAATGGCCATACATCATACCCACCAAATTTCATAAAAATCGGTGTAGCCGTTTAGGAGATATAAACTTCCCATGTTTATATCACCCCCTAGTGGTAATGTTCACCAACTTCCATTCACACCCTCAGAGTCACCTACTAACTAAGGATCTAAGGTTTGGGTTTGATAGCTTTCAATCTGACAAAAATATGGACCAGTTCACGTTTTCATAGCTAGCTACAAAAATTTGTTTGTCAATAATTCGTACATTTTTTGACCGGGCAAAATTCTTTTGATAACTATAGATCAGTTCCATCTTGTGAGTCTAGGTGCCAAGTTTCATGCAGTTTGGTCAAAATCTCTAGGAGTTCGAAAAAGTAGATTTTGCAGGTTTTGCCATCTTTGGCGGGGAAAAAGTTTGGCGGAAGTGGGCAGGGCCATGCACACGTGATGCAGCTCCATTCAGAGAATCCAAGGACATAAGGCTTTTGAATGTGCGACATACAGTGTGGGAGTTACATGCCAAAATGCATTGACCTTGTTTGTAGTGCCCCCTGCAGGTGCACATATGTATATTTATTTTTGCGTCTGAGGTCCCTGCAGGGGTCAGGATGAACCCTCCAAATTGCACCGCTCTTCCTTGCAAGGTGTAGCCTGCAGCACCACTTTTACTTACAGAAAAATAATAATAAGATGTATAATAATAATAATAAAAATCTGAACAAAAACAATAGGTTTCCCAGCACCGCTGGTCCTGGGAAACACGTCTGCTTGCATACGCTTTCCCCAGGCCCCGCGGGCTTGGACCCCTAATAAACCGCTAATAGGGTCCTACGGACAACTTACAATCGTCACTCGGACCCTAATAAATAATAATTAACAGCGCGATTTCAATAGGGTCCTACGGATGACTTGCAGTCGTTGCTCGGACCCTAAATATATATCAAATGCGACAAATGTGTCACTTTTCTTATATGATCCTATGATCTCACTAAAAACTCAAGTGCATACAACACCTCTTCTTTTACCTTTTGCAAATAAAAGAAAAACCTCAGGGTATACTGCTCTTCACTCTATACCTACTTATAAAAGTAAAACATAAAACAATCCTCATACCAGGACGTATCGCTTCTCAATATACATTTACAAATCAAAAACACTTCTCAGTCAACCTCAATTCACAGTTGAAAAGAACATGAACCTTGTCAATTTTTTTCTCCTTCAGTCCCAAAAAAATAGAAAGAATGAAAATTATGCAGTCTCAAGGTGTGTTCACACCAGACCTGTTTTTTTTTTTTTCCACTAGAGATGAGTTTACATACAAAGTCAATGCAAACGGGCGATTGAGTGTATATTTGCCCGGGAGAAAAATCGCCCAGGCTCTGAGCAACAGCGACAGAGCGAGAGAGCGAAATCTCGCTCATCGCTTCAGATGAGAAATCCCATCTGGAGCTGTATTTCGCTGGGTCCTGTCGCTTGCAGCTCAACGCTGATTGGCTGCCATAATCCCGGAATCCCGAGGGGGGTGCTTGACTGTCATGACATGTCAGCTTCATTAAAAGTATAGCTGCAAATTAAAAGCAACAAAAGATGTAAAAACACACAGACACAATGCATCTGTGATCAGTTCCCTAATTTAATTTTAATAATTCTTTCAATCTTCTCCAATTTCTCGTTTTATTTTATGGAAGTGATCAATGTAAGTGCACTTGTCCTAGAACTGCCAAGACAGTTTTTATGCTAATAACTCTGTTTAGATAAAACCTACAAGCTTCTCTTCCTATGACTTTTCTTAAAAATGTGTCTTGTATGTTTTCTGAACCCTATAAGTTACAAAAATGAAACGCACTAGACTTCTGAGCATTTATACCACCGACCGAAATTATACATTTTGATACATACAGGACATATTGCAAAGCTCTGTAAAAGTACACCAAAGCATACATTTTCGTTTCCAAATATTTATTTGAAAACAAAACCATTCATACGGTCAATAAAAAACCATTTTGTTAATTATAAAAAACGATTGAATCTCAACGGTGACCGCACCAACCGGCGGGACTGCAGCGCTTGGAGAGGCGCTGTAATCCTGGCAGTCCTAGTGTAAAGCACCACGGACAGCGCCAATGCATCTATCGCTGTAGCTCAGAGGCTCTGTTGCCAGAGTCAGAGCATGTGAGCGGAGTTAGAGCTGGAGCTGCCTCAACCATAAGTTACTGGTAGGAAGAAAAACGGCTGCTGACAAAACTGTCACTGTCAACTGCCTCCAAGCGCCGCAACGATCTGCCAGACCATCATATGTAACTTCATTGTTTATGCTGCCCGTGTGTTCAGAAGCACACAATCAATGCATTTTTGAGCAATTTCCGAGAAGTTATGATAAAGACTAGACTATACAATAGGACTGACAACCTCTCCAATGTCTCATGTCAATTAATTAACACTATTTGTTGGCTTTTTATAATGCCTTTTTTTTTTGCTGCTGCGCTAATGGTGCACTGTGTCTCCTGTTGAAAGTGGTGATTTGCTAAATACATTCTACAATAATAAATTAGATTAACTTTTGGTCTATAATTGTGTTAGCTATATTACACATTTTAATAAAAAAAACCTTGAGAATAAAATCTAAAGAAATAAACACCTAAATAATTAGTGGAAACCTTTTTTTTTTATTGATACTCCTCCTCTCTGACATACTAACAACACACACACACACACACACACACACACACACACAGAACACGCAATTGAATGAATGAATGAACATTGGAAGCGGTTCAGCCATAGTCCCGCCGGCTGGCGCAGTCACTGTTGAGATTACATTCATTTTTTATTATTAACAAAATGTTTTTTATTGACCGTATGAATGGTTTTGTTTTCAAATAAATATTTGGAAACGAAAATGTATGCTTTGGTGTACTTTTACAGAGTTTTGCAATATGTATAGCCTACTTGTATGTATTAAAATGTATAATTTTCAGCCGCTGCCGCAGTCGGAGGTATAAATGCTCAGACAGATGCATTGTGTCTGTGTTAGGGATGTAACGATTACCGATACTACAGTAAATCTCTGTTATTTTTTACACGGTAAGAATTACCGTTTATGTTTAAATTAATTGCATTATCGCGGTGGATTATCAGGATATGTAATAACAGCCTCTTTCAAGCATCGTGATGCAGGCGCTGCGTGAATGTGTAGCATGTGTAAACACAAAGATTGAAAACATGGTGGAAGGTGGTGATAGCGGCACTCAGGACATTTCCCCCCCCAACTAAACGCACAAAGTCTGAGGTCTGGGCGTACTTGGGTTTCTGAAGAATGCCGAGGGACAGCTGGTGGAGGACAATTATCCTGTGCACAGAACATGCAGAAAGAAAGTTGCTGCGAAGGGCAGCAACACTACAAATCTACTGGCTCCTCTCGGTGACCATCATCCACAGCTTTACAGCCAATGCAAGTTATGCTATGCAAACGTCAGTTATTGTGTGAGGGACTTCGGTTTTACTAAGATTGTCATAATGTGTAACTCTCGACGTATACGGGACATTTGAGCCGTATCTGTCCTCCTAAACGGCGACTAGGTTTTCCGTTTTCGTCGAAGACACTTAGGAGCTAATACTAGCTGAGTAGCTAATAGCTGTATTAGCAGCTATGTTGCTAAGTGCTTCAAAACGAAACAGAGCTGTAAACACTGAGCGGAGCCGACAGAATATAAACCGATGTAGCGTAACGCTAATTGAGATCAATTATGATTGAATCACTATGATTATGATTATTGTATGGCGAGCTAGAATCGATATCGTCCATATCGTTACATCCCTAGTCTGTGTGTTTTTACATTTAATGTTGCTTTTAATTTGCAGCTATACTTTTAATGAAGCTGACATGTCATGACAGTCAAGCAAACATCACTGCATGAATTAGTTTCTCCGACCCATGCTCTAACGTTAGTTACCTGCTCATGTTCACCGCCACCGTGCTAAAAAAATACACAGGCAGGGCGTGAATTCTCAGCACACTGGCTTTAAATGCTCCCATGTTCAGACATTACACGGCACCAAGGAACATGAATTTGTCGTTTTAAAACAGTAACAAAAAACAAAAGCATACATAACCCTCACAAATAATTGTTCTTTAACCTTTAAAACAGTTCATATAGGTCAGCATGAACCAATTCATTCAAATAAATGAGCAGCAAACTCACCAGAAAAATTCAGTTCAAACAACAACTCCTAGCTGGTGAAAACCCATGGCTCTCACACAGCGGTTTTTTCGTCTGCTTTAAAGAGACAGATGAAATGGGAATACAATAGACAGCGGTTTTAAAATTATTTGACGTTGCACAACAGTCATATTTTGTCCAAACTCAGGCAGCTAACAGTCAACAGCTAGCAACCAAAATGGCTAACAGTAAGTCAACTTACATCTCTCCTTGCATATCCGCCGCTCGACAACAGCAAGGTAGGAATCTCTCCACAAATGAAGCGTTGTATCCTCAATCCGAACAGAATATCAAGCTTTCACAGCACAATTCTCTGCAAAATATCAAGGTTTTCAGCATAGTCCACCAAGAGATTGGCACTAACACTCCACCACATGCCTGGCTTTGACCTCCTGCGCAGTGAAACGGAAAAATCTGGAAACACACGTACAGGCTCTGATTGGACGTGAGGTGCTGCAGTATCGTATGACTGCAGTATAAAAGTATTTCAAGTTTACCACATGAAATCACAGATTTCATAGCTATTTATTCCCAGTGTCACCTGAAACTTTACAAATGATTAAAAATAAACACAAAGACCTTATTTGAAATGGCAGACTTTTCTAGGTATCATAGATCTATGTCTACTTTTCTTCTGATATCAGAGTGCTGCTTCATTTCTGATTTAAACGCATTTTCTTTAGGGAAAACACCAATGGCAATACAAATATAATATAGAATATCATTTTTTGTGTGTTTTGCTTAAGTTTCACACTGAAGATCTAGTAATATGGGTTACATGAAGGTATGCAAAAGTAGTAAATAATCAGAAACGTAGGCTAAAGGAAAAATAGTAGAAGCAGTAATACTTAGTAGGCTCGTGGTAGATAGGGCTGGACTGGGACAAAAAATCGGCCCGGGCATTTTGAGCCTAGTCCGGCCCACCAGGTATTGATGGAAAGACAATGAAGCCTGTGAATGAAAACAAACTTTCTTGTGACACCGCTTGTACACTGTCTTGTTGGTGTATATGTACTTGTCTAATAAATTTAAACCTACACCATCCTCCCAGTCCCATTATTCTATACAGTACTTACTTAGAAGAACCCAAAAGGCTGCTTGGTCTAGTGAACCTCCTGAACAATGAACGTATGATGGGATCCTGAAAATTGGACAGTGAGGAACAGAGGTGAGACATGATCATTGATGAATATTAAAATGAATAAATGACAGATTTAGTAATATTTTCATAGACTATGTACTCACCACATCAATAAACAGCACAGCAACACATAATACTTCCTCAAACATGGCAACCTTTAAAAAGTGAAGGGATATTTTAAATTGAATGGAAACATGCCCACAATAAAAACAAAATACAGGTAATTATTGTCCACAAGAGTTTGCTGTTACATGTCAGTAAAAAAACAATAAGATAAAAACACAACTTATCTAGAATAAAGAGGATATTTATGTATAAAAGACAAATACATTTAAGTAGTTACTTTTAACTCCAAGGCACTTTTATGTTAATGAGCAGCAACACATCTCCTGGCAAATCCTAATTTGATTCAATCTAAATTATATTTGCAAGTGGGTTTATGATGAATACTAGCCTAATCATTTGGTTTTACATGAACATTTTTGCTCTGTTGAGCTTTAGCTGTTTCAGAGTAAAGAATTACTGCATAGTGCACTTGTATCAATTTATAGACATTGAAATATTTTACTACCTAACTAATAAAGACTATAACTAACTAAATGAATAAAATAAAGTTACTGAAGCACTAAGATCACCATCACTAGTATAACATCATAGAAACAGCCCAGCAGTAGAGAAACCCCGTCATGCTGCTCAACAGCCAGCTAAATTGTTAAATGGCCTACTCATAACTATGCTGTGTTAAGAGTTAGCAAGCACAACGAAAATAAACTATCAACCAAACTTGATTCATATCTGACCCAGGTAGACTGCAGTTCATCACTTCTTACCTGAAGCTCAAATTCCCCTCCAGTCGCACCGCCTGTGCCGTCGTCATATAATGCGGCGGCCGCGGGTCTCCTCCTCCTGCCTCCCCTTCACCTCATTACCTGCTGCGGCTGCTTTGGATGCCAGTGCGGGTGCGCTCACTGATGCTGCCGCTGAAGAAGCTCCGCCATAGCCAGCAAACATCTGTGTTATTTTAACACATTTGGCAGCATCTTCCTAAAGGGCTTGTCTCTTTTTCTCTTATTTTTTCCGCACCTCCTTTGAGTTTCTTCTCAATTTTGTCAATCTCCTCTCTCTCTGTATGATTGATTGACTGGCAGCCGAGGCCCAAGTGGGAGGGGGCATCGGCCCTCGGCTGTAATTGGTCCAGCCCAGAATCAGTCATGACTGATCTACCAGTTTTGTGTACCAATAGGTATCATGACATGACTAAAAAAAAAAAAAAATTTAAAAAAAAAAAAAAAGGCCCGACCCAAAATCACCATCGGCCCACCGGGCAAATGCCCGGTATGCCAGTCCAGCACTGGTGGTAGAATGCTGAAATTAAAGAAAATGCAGAAATATCAAATATATTGCCACAAACATTGGAAAATCCTTACAGAGCTGAACGTTTTGACGTTTGAATGGTTTCTGTAGCTGTAGGTATGTAGAAGTAGTGAGCAATCAAATGATGTAAGTGCTGCATATTACATGTACTACAGTTACTGAGCATTATGTGTGTATTGTATGTACTTAGAATATGTTACAATATGTATTTAACATTCATAATCCTAAAAGTATCAACAGTAGTATCAGTAGTATACAGGCTGAAATAACACGACAGACAGTTAACACTGATATATACTGTTTACATGCTGTTTAAAATGGAGATTATGCCGCTGTCGTGTCTGCATTTAATCCTCTAAGTGCCAAAGTGGCAATATTGCGACAAGCAGCATTGCTGAATAAAACAGACCATAGCTCCAAACATACCAGAAGCCCCTGATTGCAGGCCCGCACTCCCGCACAGTCTATGGTCCCGCAGACCTTAACATGGGCGGAGTCAAATGTTTGACACCGCCCACTCTCTACGGTGTCCAAAGAGGGACAATAAACCTTAATGAATGTGGCGAAATGCAGGAATGAACACAATGAACTTAATCTTTGGTTTTACTAATTATGAAATACAAGATTGACACGTTTCGCAAAATAACAGTAAATACCTATCAAAACATTAAATTAGTGTAATTATTCATTAAATTAGGAAAAAAGTAATA
This sequence comes from Epinephelus lanceolatus, assembly GCF_041903045.1. Taxonomy (NCBI): domain Eukaryota; kingdom Metazoa; phylum Chordata; class Actinopteri; order Perciformes; family Serranidae; genus Epinephelus; species Epinephelus lanceolatus. The sequence goes on from NC_135734.1 coordinate 1,604,297, forward strand.
TATTCTAATGTGTATTTATGATAATCAAATGTAACCTGAGATACTTTTTTAATGTTATCAAAATTAAGGGGATCACTAGATTGTTTTTTTGTTTGTTTTTTATTGAACAACAAATAAAAACAATAACAATATATGTAATAACAATAATGTTAATCAAATAATATAAATATTCAAAAGGGGTAAAACATGCATTCTGAAGACAGCATATTTATCATGAACACCAGCATGTTTATCATCAACACTAAAAGCAACAAAGAAGTGCAGTAGCAGAAAATACTGAGAGCAAAAATACACATTATTAACACAAATTAACACAGAAAGGGGTGGCAGAAATTAGATGAGGAGGGGACATGTTGGAGGCAGCAGTGGTGGTAAAAGCAAGGCCATAAACAGTGATGATGATGGCTGGGTTTACTTGAGAAATGAGGGAGTGGATCACAGGTGGATTAGGGACTGTTGGCAATCGTGGAGACACAGATCTCACAAATGCTAAACTCACTGATTTATTTATATATTATTTGACCCTTATCACAAATGAAACCAACAGAAAAGCTAATCAGTTCTTATCTAGAGTACAGGTAAAACCAAAATCCAGATTCAATGACTGGTATGTCACTGTCATTTACAGTATGCCTTTATCTCTCACCACTTTCAAGTGACAGCCTTTTGAAATGTTGAAATGAAAATTGAATATTTTCCTCAATAAACTCTGGCACCTAAAGGGTTAAAATGGAGATTTTGCCCCTGTCATGTCTGCATTTAAGATTTAAGCAGTGCTCACACCGGACTTTTATTTTTTTTCGCTGTTGCTCAGTTCGCCCCTTTGATATTGCTTCATCGCTCAGTTGCAATCGCTCGTCAATGTGGCAGAAATCAACAGACTCGCTTTTTCGCTTTGATGACGTCATTGAAGCGATCAGGGAATTTCAACAGTTTCCAACTTGACAGTTGACAGTGACAGTATTTTCAGCAGCCATTTTTCTTCCTACCAGTATGGTTGACATTGTGTCTGTTTCTGTCGTCTATCTGGTGTGGAAGTCCATAAAGCGCCGTAGACCCAAACCAAACCGTCAGTTTTGGGTACATAACAACCACCGGCTCTTCCAGAAGCTGCATCTGGATGCCGAGCGCTTTCAGCGGTACATGCGGCTGACTACGGCCCAGTTTGACGGGCTCTTGGCGAGGATCAGAGGCAGGATTGCCCGGTTGGACACCAACTACAGGCGCGCCCACCTGCGGAGCGCCTAGCTATTTGTCTCTGGTGAGTGACTGTTTCATTGTTGTTTATAACAACGATATTAACCTAAATATCTACTGTCTACTGTGTGTCATGATTGTACGTGTGTGTTGTCATGGCAGTGCACTATGTGCCCAAGAAATAAAAAAAATCATGTCCCTTAAATAGAGTCGTGATCAGTTGAATTAATCTGGCCTAATAGGAATCAAACATTAACCTATAGCCTACATTTGCCTTACTACACAATAGACAGTGGTAATAACAATTGAATATTGTCTTTGTTGTTGTAGTAATAAGTGCAAAGCAGTGTTTCTCAAATGTTTACAGTACAGGAGAAGAATTGCAAATGGAGAATATTTTAACTTTTGTTTTATTTAACTACATAGCCTATCCATGAACTTAACTGTATGCCATTAATTGCAGAGCTGCAAGCCCATAACATAATGTGTTGTATAGATCTGCAGTGATGAATAGTTTTATCCAAAAGCCCTGTTATTTGTTATTATCATTATTTTCCACATTTTTATGCAGCCTATTACTTTCTATGTTATGTATTTGTCAATATTTATTTGTAGGTATGTAGACTACTTGTAAGTTCTCCATTTCTCCTTTTTGCATTTCTAATTTTTTCATTTCTTCAGATATCTAGCCACTGGTGACTCCTACAGGACCATAGCCAGCAGCTTCCGTGTTGGAGTCTCCACAGTGTCCATGATTGTCCCTGAAGTTGCCACTGCAATTTGGGACAGCCTCGTGGGAGAGTTCATGGCAGTGCCCACACCACAGGAGTGGAGGACCATCGCAAAGGAGTTTAAGGAGCGGTGGAACTTCCCTCTTTGCTGTGGCGCAATAGACGGAAAACACATGGTCATCAAAGCCCCTGAGAACACAGGATCCCAATTTTTCAACTACAAGGGAACGTTTTCTGTCGTTATCTTGGCAATTGTGGATGCTCTGTGTTGCTTCAAGGTGATTGATGTCAGGGGCTTTGGCAAATCCATAGTCTGAGTGGGTGGAAGTTCGCTGCAAAGATCAGCCTCTCATTGGGCGGAACGAGCCACCCGCTGAAAATCCCGCCCTACCACCTCCATTTGCAGTTTTCAACACGTCCTTTACTATCTTTTGTGGTGTTTGATCTTGCGGGGATGTAGCCATTTTTCTGCCATGGTTCGCGTTTATATTTTTGTGGGCATGTTACACCAAAACCTGTTTCCTCCCGGCAATATTTTTGCAAGCGCACCGTTGCTGTGGCTGCGCCAAGAACGATTGTGATTGGTTGAAAGAAATACAAGCAGCCGGGGCGTTTTTTTCTCCAATCTTAAAGTGAGAGTCGGCCCAGCCAGACCTTTCTTTTCTTGAGAAAGGTCTGGTGAGTGAGACTAGCAGATCCAATGATGCTGGGGTTCTGGCCAACTCTGTTTTTAGTCAGACTCTCGCAGCTGGCACCCTCCAACTGCCTGCAGACCAGCTACTACCAGGAGCTGACCACAGAGGACCCCAGCCTCATGTGTTTGTCGCAGACAAGGCCTTTCCACTGCAAAGGCACCTGATGAGGCCATTCTCCAGGGACAGCCTGACCACAGCTGAGCGCCGGGTCTTCAATTACCGTTTGTCCAGAGCTCGGCTGCTTGTGGAGAACACGTTTGGCATCCTTTCCTCTCAGTGGAGGATGTATAGGCGTGTCATCGAGGTCCATCCAGAGGTTGCTGACATCTGTGTGAAGGCTACCTGTGTTCTCCACAACTACATCCAGAGCATGGCCCCAAACCAGGCTTGGAGCATCATGCTAGGAGAGGTGGACCCCCTGCCAGATCTGAGAAGAGTCAGTGCCAACAATGCCGAAATGGATGCCCTCGGGGTCAGGGAGGCCTTCACAGCCTTCTTCTAGTCTGCAGAAGGAAAAGTCTTCTGGCAACACCCTTAAAAGGCTCTTTGAAGAGCCACCTCCTATTATCAATAATAGCATTATTTTTATAGTATAGTGTATATAGTCCTATTATTAATAATAGCATTATTTTTTATAGTATAATGTATATAGTATAATGGCTACTTTTACCATTTAAACATTGTAAATTTTGTCCTTTCTTTGTCGTTGTTCTTTTCTTCAATTAATTCTGCAAATGCAGTTTCCTATTAATAGTTCTCGATTAAACCTGATCCTCTACAATCCTGTCTTGTGTGCGGTATGTAGCTACAATCTATGTGTTTTTTTTCTTCACTGTTGTTTTACAATACTTCACTATAAAGAAAAATAATCACATATACCAGTTTTAGACCCCAAACACACCATTTTGCATATACAGTATATCTTTTCAAATCTAGGAAATTGCACATTCATAATGTGTTAATAGGTAACAGGTCATAATTTGAGAGTTCATACATTAACATGATGTTGGTGGTGATGTAGGGAGCTGTCTGGATGGCACACAATACTGGACTTATATGAATTGTATACGATAAAAAACACTGACTGCTACTCTAGAGCCACCCACACAAAAAATAAATAAATAAATAACTTCAAGTATCTCACATTGTAGTCCTCCTGGACTCCTTTAATCTCTTGCATGAGAACAATGCAATCAGTATTATAAAAAATATACAAACATTTAATAACTAAAAATGTGGGAACATTCTTCCTAAAAGTTGATGGAGAACTTGACATTTCCCTGCAATCCCCGCATCATCTCCTGCAGAGAGTACCACCCACCTAATCTCACATATTTTGGTAAGCTTTAAATTTATGAAATGCAAATGTATATAATTCAAATTTAAATTGTTCCAAATGTTCAGGCGGTACTTTGTGCAGGAGAGGTTCAAGGGATTGCAGGAAGATCTGAATCTCTGATGGTGGCTTTGGAGGTGGAGACGGTGCAGCACTGGCCTTCTTCTTCAGCAGCTCCATCAGTAGCTGTTGAATCATCCCATCTGCATCTTCAGTGGGCAACTTTTTCTTCTTCCTACCTGTACAGTATGAATTGAAAACACCATATTTTAGTAAAACAACACTGATATACAGTGGTGGAAAAAAGTTTTCGGACACCCTTAAAATTTTACACAATCTCAAATATTATCATGAAATATTTGTGGAAAAATCTTTTTTGTGTTTCAAAAGGTGTGGCTGCATTAGACAGATACAAACAAATACAAATTATATTTTTTTTGTTTATTGTTTACAAGAAAAACTAACAAAACTAAATTCTTGACAGTTTCAATATGTCAGTTCTCAACATTGTCGGTATCAAAGTCAACAAATAACAGAGAATGTGTTCGAAACTAAACAAAAAATGAATAAACCATCACATCATCAAATTAATATTTAGTAGTCCTGCCATTGGCACGTAGTAGAGCTCTCACCCTGGCTGGCATGTTCCCCACAAGCCTTTCACACTGTTGAGGGGTAATCTTGTCCCATTCTTCTTGAATTACTGCTTTTAATTCTTCTAAATTCTTTGGTTTATGCTTTGAAACAGACCTTTTGATAATCCACCACAGATTTTCAATGGGGCTCATGTCCGGGGATTGAGCTGGCCACTCTAAGACCTGGATACTGTGCTCCTGCAGCCAAGTTCTACTGGCCTTGGATGTGTGGCAAGGGGCATTATCTTGTTGAAACATCCAGTTTTTACCTCGACGGAACAGTGCACGCGCAGAAGGGAGCATGTGGGTTTCGAGAATGGTACAATACTTGGTAGAGTTCAATGTGCCATCACAGACAGTGAAATGACCAACACCAGCAGCACTCATGCGTCCCCAAACCATGATACTGCCTCCACCATGCTTGACAGTAGGTACTGTACATGCTGGAGATAATGCTTCGCCTGGCCTTCTGCATACCCTCACATTAGTAGGAGGAAGATAAAGCTGGAAACTGGACTCATCTGACCACAAAATCTTCTTCCAATTCCTGGCTGTCCAGTTCTTGTGTGCCTGGGCCCAACGACGCCGAGCTAACCTCTGTCTCTCATTGATCAGGGGCTTCTTGATAGCCTTGTAGGACCTTAAGCCATGATCTAAAAGTCGGCCATGTACAGCGCGGGTGGAACACTGGACACCAGTTTGGTTTGACCACTGCTGCTGAAGCTCCTGTGATGTCATTCGGCGGTTTTGCCTGCACATGCAGATCAGGATGCAGTCATTTCTTGCTGAAGAGACCGTTGGACGCCCAGATCTTGGTTTGTCTTCCAAGCTGTTGGTTCGTCTGTATTTCTGCAGAGTGTATCCAACTGCTGAAGGACTGCATCTGCACTTCCTGGCTATCTGGCGGCAGCTGTACCCTTCCTGGCTGAGAATCTTTATCTTCAGGCGTGTTTCCTGCCTTAGGTTCCTTGTTTTAGCCATTTTTGTGTCTGAAGAACTTTCAAATGTGCTGGTTTTATGTAGACACGAAGCTTGGCAACAAAAATTGTGTCTTTTAATAAAAAGAACGACCTTCATCACTGGTACCAAAATGACCCAATACTCAAAATTCCTTATGTATTTTTATGGAACCAATCAATTTTAAGTTTTTAATGGCTTTTTTAGGATTTATTTAGTATTTTGGCTGTGACTGTACTAAAAGAAATTGCACTTGAAGACCTAAGAGTGATTCTTAATGCAATATTTCACAAATGCATGGGGTGTCCAAAAACTTTTTTCCACCACTGTATATATATTGTAAACTGAACAAGATTATTTACACAAACAGAATATATACAGTCAGAGTGAATGGGGTTATTGCACAAGTTAAATTAGATTATTGCAGTGTGTGAAAAAGTCTCAGGGCCACTCAGAGGGAGGAGTTGTACAGTTTGATGGCCACAGGCAGGAATGATTTCCTGTGGCACTCAGTGGTACATTTAGGTGGTATGAGTCTCCCACTGAAAGTACTCTTGTGCCTGACCAGCACATGGTGGAGTGGGTGTGAGATGTTGTCCAAGATAGTTCGTAGCTTAGACAGCATCCTCCTCTCTGACACCACCATCAGAGAGTCACACTCTGTTCCCACAACGTCACTGGCCTTGCAGATCAGTTTGTTGAGTCTGTTGGTGTCTGCCACCCTCAGCTTGCTGCCCCAGCACACAACAGCATAGAGGATAGCACTGGCCACCACAGACTCATAGAAAATCCTGAGCATACTCCAGCAGATGTTAACGGACCTCAGTCACCTCAGAAATAGAGACGGCTCTAGCCCTTCCTGTAGAGAGCGTTAGTGTTCTTAGCCCAGTCTAGTTTATTGTCAATGTGTACCCCCAGGTACTTATAGTCCTCTACAATGTCCACACTGACCCCCTGGATGGAAACAGGGGTCACCGGTGTCTTGGTCCTCCTCAGATCCACAGCCAGTTCCTTTGTCTTTGCCACGTTGAGCTGCAGATGGTTCTGCTCACACCATGTGACAAAGTTATCCACAACAGCCCTGTACTCATCCTCATCACCCTTGGTGATACATCCAACTATAGCAGAGTCATCAGAAAACTTCTGAAGATGGCAGGTCTCAGTGCAATAGCTGAAGTCCGTGGTGTAGAGGGTGAAGAGGAAGGGAGAGAGGACCGTCCCCTGCGGGGCCCCGGTATTGCTGACCACTCTGTCTGACACACAGTGTTGCAAGCGCACATACTGTGGTCTGCCAGTCAAGTAGTCTACAATCCAGGACACCAGGGGGGCATCCACCTGCATTGCTGTCAGCTTGTCACCCAGTAGAGCTGGACGTATGGTGTTGAACTACTACTACAACTGACAACTAATCTTGAGTAGGGCCTTGAAATACTTCAAATACTGTACTAGTGTGCTCCACGTTCTTTCACATAAGGATCATAATCTATTTTTTCTAGTTCTTTGTTCAAATGATTGCTTCAAAAGTAAAAAGTGTTGATTTGTTTCATGGGTATGTTATCATTTTCCTTAAATTCAGAAACATCAGTCTTGCAGGTGAATCATATGGTTATTACTATCATAGGTATAGGGATCTTGACATAAATAAACCTTTCATGTTTTATGGACATTCCGCCTGAAACACCATACACATATCAAAGTGAGTATATCTCCAGAACTATAAGGGCTACATCCATAAATCTGGTACCTGGTGAAAGGTAAGACTTTTGAGATTTCAAATCTGGTGTCTAAAAGAATGTAAATATTACCTAATTACTCTGAAGTGAATAGATAAAGAAGAGAAAAATTAAAATGTAATTTCCGCCTATGCAGAATTTTAAAAAAGAAAGTTGTAGCAGCCTCATATTTTATTTGGGTAGCCAATTATACCATTTTTTCAGTTCTTCAATATCTTAAGAATATATTGGATTGATTTAGACAGCCTGAGTAGTCAACAAGTAGTTGACAAACACCATAGTACCAAACAGGCACCATACACAGTTACTGGGTTTCCGCTATAGGGGTCCATATATTTAACGCATGATAACCATCACTAAGCTACCAGTCTGCAATGGCTATCATGCCAAATTGTGAACTAGAGATGTGTAGCAAGTCAAAAAAGCAAACTAGAAATTGCCCACCCATTTTATTGTCATGGGTCAATTTTGGGGTCTTGGCTCATGGACTAATTGGAGATAAAAGAAGTCACAGCTGAACTGATACATGAGTTTTTGAATCCTGCAAATTATGATGGATTGTCTAAAGGTGATTACATATACTCCAGTGGAATGCCAGAAGTTTAATTTATAATGGGCAAGAATTTAAGAAGGTTGTAGCTGATCTGGAAGTTAAACCTGATGTTATCTGCATTAAAGAAACATGGTTAAAGCCACACTTGGACTTTATTGTGCCAGGTTAGATATGACAGAATCAACAAACAAGGTGGCTGATGTGTGACATTTATTAGGGATGCTATAGCATATAGAAGAGTTGAGGTAACAAATGAACATGAATGTGTAGCGATAGAAATGTGTAGTCCCAGAGGAGATATTAAGGTAGTCAATTACTACAATCCTTCTAAGAAATTGTCAGTGCAGACATTTCATTTCATTTCAAATCTCAGAATATGTTGGTAGAAGAGAAATTTGGTGTGGAGACTTTAATGCTCATAGCACTCTCTGGGGAAGTGAACATCCAGACATAAATGGAGCAGTAGTTGAAGAACTCATGGAGGAGAGATCACTGGTTTGCCTCAGTGATGGTAGAGGTACCCGGGTGGATGTTACAAGAAACTCAGTAACGTGTATAGATCTTACTCTGGTTTCTGGTAATATGAATAATTTGTGTGAATGGAATGTAAAGAATGAGAACAACATAGGAAGTAATCACTTCCCAGTATGGTGTTCTGTAAATTTTGATGTTTATATGCAGGAAAACTATGTAATTAAAAGATGGTGTTTCGCTAAAGCTGACTGGGAAAAAAATCAGGAAATGCTGTAGTGAGTCTGTTGAAAGAATATCGATTGAAGATGACATAGATAGTTGTGCAGCAGCAGTGACATCTGTAATTATAGATGCTGCATCAACATGTATTCCTAAGAGTACAGTGAGTGTGCAAAAGAAAATGGTTCCCTGGTGGAGTGATGAATGCAAAAAAGCTAGAAAAGAAAGAAATCGTGCATTCAGAATATTAAGAAATCATCTAAGTCAAGAAAACTTACCAACGAAAGAAAGCTAAGGCACAGAAAGCAATTAAGTCAACCAAGAGGAATGAATGGAGGAAATACTGTTCCACCATAGGCAAAGAAGTAAAATTGGGTGACATCTGGACAATGATTAAAAAGATGAGTGGGAAAAGGAAATCTGCTAAAATCCCAGTGTTGATAGATGGAGATCATGTAGCAATTACAAATAAGGAAAAGGCAGATCTAATGGGAAAATGTTTGCAGGTGTACATAGTGGAAATCATTTGGATGACAAACATAAACAACGGAAAATATCAATCAATCAATCAATTTTATTTATAAAGCCCAATATCACAAATCACAATTTGCCTCACAGGGCTTTACAGCATACGACATCCCTCTGTCCTTATGACCCTCGCAGCGGATAAGGAAAAACTCCCCAAAAAAAACCCTTTAACGGGGGAAAAAAAAAACGGTAGAAACCTCAGGAAGAGCAACTGAGGAGAGATCCCTCTTCCAGGACGGACAGACATGCAATAGATGTCGTACAGAACAGATCAGCATAATAAATTAACAGTAATCCGTATGACACAATGAGACAGAGAGAGAGACAGAGAGAGAGATGCAGGTAATAACAGTAGCTTACAACAACATTATTGAAAGTAATAATATTATAGTTATAGTTCTGGCTACTGTGGTACAATATGTTGAAAGTATGTATTAATATCTGGCAGTATACATGTGTGACAATAGTCATATGTGTATAATAACAGTAGAAGTATGACTAATGACTAATGATGGCAGCAGCAGCAGGAGGCATCTGGCAGGACCACGGCAGCAGCACAACCACACACGTCACGCTGTCCAGGCACCGCTGCGATATGAGTTAATCTGAGAGACAGTGGAGCACAAAGGCTCCGGAGAAGAAGCCGAGTTAGTGACATCCAGAATGGCCGAGTTAGCAAGATGCAGTAATAGAATACGAGAGAGAGAGAGAGAGAGAGAAGGAGAGAAGGTGCCCGGTGTATTATAGGGGGGTCCTCCGGCAGACTAGGCCTAAGTCAGCCTAACTAGGGGCTGGTACAGGGCAAGCCTGAGCCAGCCCTAACTAGCTTATAAGCTTATAAGCCTAACTAATAAGCTTTATCAAAGAGGAAAGTCTTAAGTCTAGTCTTAAATGTGGAGACGGTGTCTGCCTCCCGGACTGTAACAGGAAGATGATTCCACAGGAGAGGAGCCTGATAGCTGAAGGCTCTGGCTCCTGATCTACTTTTGGAGACTTTAGGGACCACGAGTAACCCTGTGTTCTCAGAGCACAGTGTTCTGGTGGGATAATATGGCACTATGAGCTCACTAAGATATGACGGAGCTTGACCATTTAGAGCTTTATAAGTTAACAGTAGGATTTTAAATTCAATTCTGGATTTTACAGGGAGCCAGTGCAGATAAGCTAAAACAGGAGAAATATGATCTCGTTTCTTAGTTCCTGTTAGTACACGTGCTGCTGCATTCTGA